>NC_056732.1:290745239-291117739 GCF_019279795.1 Protopterus annectens | reverse complement strand
GAGACAGCTTTAAAATAAGCAGCGGAGATCTCCGTTGCTTATTTTAAAGCTGTCTCTATGTTAAACCCATTTAACATAGCGAGACAGTGTTTAAAAAAAACGAGTTATACTAATGGAAAAAAGTCCGGGCGACCGGACCTTTTTCCATTAGTATAACTCGATTTACAACGGGCACGCTGGCCAATCAGCGTGCACGTTTTGGGGAGATCATGGTATAATACTCAATACCTGGCTCATACCTGCCTGGAAAACATAGTTAGAGAGCTCCATCATGTATCTCTTCATATAGATCAGGGACATACATCTAAAGTCATTTACACCCACATGTACTATGGGGTCTATATTATATTTCCGAAAGTTTCAAACATCGAACACCATATGGTCGATACCATATGAGCGATGTTTGAAATTTCAAAAATATAATAAAAAAATAAATTAAAAACTATACTTACCTAAACGCTGTAGGCAGGGGGCAAGCCCCCCTGCACCCCCCACACCCCCGTTATTTAAATATTCCTATCCGAGATCTCACTGCATTGAAGTAAAGGGAAAATATTCCCTACATCACTTTCCATGTTACATGCACGATGTTTCGACCAATCGGGTCCACTCAATACGTGTTCGCCGTTTACAATTTTTGATCACGCAATATGGAACCCGTACTATGAGAGTGTCATTCATATCTAAAGTTGTTTACAGCCACATGAACTATGACAGTGTCATACATATCTGAAGTCATTTACAGCCACATGAACTATGACAGAGTCATGCATATCTAAAGTCGTTTACACCCACATTTATTTATTTTATTTATATATTTATTTATTTTACATTTGTTAACCGGGTTAGTCTGGCTGAGCTTTTGGCTCATTTTCAGCAGAGTCCCAGGAACAAAAGCTCCTCTGGACTAGAAAACAATTTATTAAATTTTAGTAACATAACAATCAGCTACAGGATCTTACAAGCAGAGACCTGGAGAGAAAAAAAAAAGCTCCTCAGGCAATTCAATTATCCAGAGTATTAACAATTGGCAGACAAGTATGTGAGTTGTTACAAACAAGGTTTTAAACAATTATCAGAAGAAAATGTGACTAGTTACAATATTATTTAAGCTGCTTAGAGCAAAATGAGTTAATAGCTAGGCAGATGCTTATTTAAAGTGGGTAGGATCTAGTTGTATAGGAGTTTGGAAACAAGAAAAGAAAGTAAGAATGGCTAGTAGGAGATGTAGGGGAGGTAGAGTATAGGAGACAGACTAGACAGGTAGGTTGTTTTGAGACTGTAAGAATTAAGAGTGGTTGGAGCTAGAGGAAGGGAAGAGGTAGAAGAGGCAGGGGAATAGTGTTAGAGATACATTAAGAATGAGGTGGTGAAATAGGTGAAAGGATGGTGGTTTCAGGGTGGTTGGCTACAGTGGCAAGACCATTTTGTTTTTAGGTATTTCCTTGTGGCTAATTTGAAATGTTTACAATGCTGGAGGGATTTTATTTCCAAGGGGAGTTGGTTCCAGGATATAGCTGGGTTATAGTTATAGAGAAGGCAGCCTATTTTGGTTTTGGGTTTGTAGATGTCTAATAATTCTTGATTTGAGCTGTGTAGCATCCTAGCAGGGGAATATTTGGATATGATAGTGGAGAGGCTGGGGCAGAAGGAGGGTAGATAGAGGATAGAGTGGATGATTTGTAGTTGGTAGAGTTGGTGCAGCTGAGGGAATTCTAGCCAGTCTAGTTGCTGTATTGCTAAGCAGTGGTGTGACTTGTAGGTTTGGTTAGCTGCAAATCTGGCAATCTTATTATAGGTAGTTTCAAGCTTGGAAATAAGTGTAGAATTTAGGTTTGTGAATATGTGGCAGCTGTACAGGAGTGTTGGGAGTAATAAAGCCTGGGAGAGAGTTATTCAGGCAGTGTTAGTTAAGTATTTCTTGCTACAGAATAGGTGTCCAAGTTTCTGGTGAGTTCATTTTACTGAGTTAGTAATATGGAGATCAAACTTAAGCTGATCATCTATTGTAACACCTAGCAATTTAGTACTAGATTCAGCTGAGATGATAGTTTTGTTGCAGGATAAGATGGTAAATGTACTTTTGAGCATGGTGATGTTTTTATGGAGGAAGAGTAGGAGCTTAGTTTTTTTTTTGGATTAAATATTAGTTTGTTATCACTAAGCCAAGTCTCAATGGTGTGGAAGGATGCCTGGGTAGTTGAGTGGAGGTCAGTCGGGTTGTCAGCAATGGTTATAACAGTTGAGTCATCAGCATATTGTACAAGAGATGACTGGGGACAAGAGGAGTAGAGCAAGTTGGTGAAAATATTAAAGAGTAGTGGTTCAAATATGGACCCTTGGGGGACTCCCATTTGTACAGTGAGAGGGGAGGATAGTGCTGAGAGCCATTTAACTCACTGTTGGTGGATTGAGAGATAGCTGGAGAACCAGGAGATAGTAGGGGGAGAGAAATGTAAGTTAGTGAGTTTATCTAGGAGGAGTGGGTGAGAGACAGTGTCAAAGGCTTTAGAAAGGTCAAGGAATAGGCATGAGACAAGATAATTGTTATCACAAGATAGGGAGACTATGTTGATGAATGATATGAGTGCAGTAGTTGTACTAAGCTTGGGACGGAAACCATGCTGTGTGGGTGTAAGAAGGTTTTCCTGGTGAAGGTAATGCATTACCTGCTTGTGAATGCATTTCTCTAGGATTTTTGAGAGTGGAGAGAGTATGGCAATTAGTCTGAAATTGGATATGTCTGAGGAGTTGCCCCCTTTGTGAATGGGTAGAGTAAAGAAATTCTTCCACACAGTGGGGACATAGAATTCAGAAATGGATTAAAATGGATACAGGTTAGGCAAGAGGTTCAGAAGCAATCTGCAGGAAGTAAGAGGGTAGCTTGTCAACAGATGGGGAGCAAGGTTTAAGTTTAGAGAGTAATGACTTTACATAGTTAGTTGATACTGCTTTTAGAGAGAAGGAGTTAGGAGGGTTTGGAAGAGGTATAGAGTTTGTGGGGGTGCTAGTGTTGTTTCTGGGGGGGAGAATTTATTATGGAGGTTATTGAGTTTATAAAATGATTGTTAAATTTGTTGGCTATGTCTTCAGGTGTTGCATTGGGACATGGGTTAGGAGAGGAAGGGTTTCCTGGATGAAGAGTCTGTTTAATAGAGCTCCAGAATTTCTTTTGGTTTGATTTAAGAGTAGAGGGAGGATTGGCATAGAAGTTTATTTTGTCATAATGGATGATTTTTTTTATTTTATTTCTGAGTTCTTTATATTTCTGAAGAAGAGAAGGGGTCCTAGTTTTAGTCCACATTTTCCAAATCCTATCCCGGTCTTTCATGAGGGCTCTGGTAGATTTAGTGAGCTAGGGAGCAGTATTAGATTTGATGTTAATTGCGTGAAGAGGAGCAGGGGAGTTAAGAATGTTTAGGAATGTGGTGTTGAAGGAGTGGACAGCTTCATCTAAAGGAAGAGTGGTGAGGCAAGACCAGTTAATTTTGGAGAGTTGGTGAATAAAGGAATTAGGACAGAAATGAGAAAGTGAGTGGGTGGTAATAAATTTGTCAGGTTTGGTAAGGTGGGGAGTATGTCTGATAACTGTTATAGGGCAGTGGTCACTGAGGGCATTTGGAAGGGTTTGGGAGTTATGATAGTTTTGAGGGTGGGAGACTAATATACAGTCAAGAAGAGAGCTAGGTAGGTGATATTTATTAATGTAGGTTGGGGTTGTGATTAGCTGCTCAAACCCATGTAGGTTTATACAGGAAGTAGTGTTGGGAGCTTGTATTGTAAGCCAATCAATATTAACATCTCCCAGTATAATAATTTCATTGTGGATGGTATGTGAGAGGTGGGATAGGATGTTCTCAAGTATGTTAATATTATCACCAGGTGGAATATAGATTGCTGTGACAGTTATGGTGTTGAAACTGTTAAGTTTAAAGTTGGTCAGTAGGAGTTCAGCTGGTGAGAAGGAGGGTAAATCTAGTGTGGGACTGATATGGGAGAGACAATTTGAGTAGCGTATGGAGACTTCTCCTCCTTTTCTTTTAGGTCAATCTAATCTAAGAATATTATAGCCAGGAGGGATGATTTCACTATCCAGATGGTGTGGTTTTAACCATGTTTCAGTTAGGGTAACTATGTCAGGAGTATAGTTAGCCATCCAGTAATGGAGTTCTGGAACTTTATTTACAAGGCTCCTGACATTGATAGAGCAGAATTGTACTTGTTTTTGTAGGTTGGAGGGGCTGGCAGGTTTAGATACAGGGGGGTTATTGTTCAGGATAGTGTCTGTAGGGCCTGGGTTAGAATGAATGTCAACAGATAGAAGTAGAGGTTTGTAATGAGGTTTTAATTTGAGTAAGTAGACTTTGTTTTTTGTTTTAAAGGGGAGGGGGAGATATTTTTATTTTAGGAATGGGAGTGGTGGGGGAAGGATGGAGGGACAAATTAGTAGATAGAGTTGTGGTGTAGTACTTGAGTTAAAAGTGGTGTTTGAGGGATGGAAATAGGGAGTAAGTAATTGTGAGTGATAGGAGGTGAGATGATAGAGTATAAGGAGTAGGGAAGGTAAAAGTATAGTTTGAGTTGTAAGAGACATGTCACTTTATGGGATGTAGAACAGAGGATGAGAGGAAGGGGTGGGAGTAAGGTATAGTAGTTTTTGATAGTGGATAGTTGGTAAGTGTGGGGAGGAGCAAAGAAGGGAGGTAGTATGAGAACAAGAAGTAGAGGGGTGGGGGATTAGGGAGGAAGTGAGGGGGTGTGATTGTATGGATAGGTATAAAGGTAATGCTATGGAGGGGTGGGTGGGAATGGGGGTGAAAGGCAGGCGAAGTGAGTGGAGCAAATGGAGCGGGGCTACACCTTCCAGATAGAACTTAGGTAAAAAAAAACAAAAAACTATCAGCTAGTCCAGGGGCACTTACTAGAGATGCTACACCTGGAGGGCTCTCAGCTACAATTAGAGCAAATATGGCATCCAGGGTTTTTAAAACCTTTGGTGTGTTGTACCTGAGCAATCACTTGGGGGATGGGAGAAGGGAGGGAAACCTTCAATTGGAATTTAAAGTAGCAGGGGAAAATCCAAGGGACTCTGCTAAACCTAGCTAATTATCAAGGACAGCCAATGAAATAAGGTAAACATACAAGCACCTTGTTCAAGGACTGGAAGGTTTCTCCAAGAAAAAACTATATGTAGGAGTACACCACAGATAGAAGTTGTATGCTGCTCACTAGTCTGCAATGGCAGAGTTTATCCTCTTTTATATTTGTATTCCCTTTTGCTCATTGTTTGCTGCACACAATGTAGCTAAAGATAAAAACAGCTGGAGACTTTGCACCTCTGTTTGGTGTTTAGTGAAGAACAAGTATTGAGGAGGAGGGACTGAAGGCTATGCCTATTGAGAGGGGCTAAATACCTTCACATATAACAAATTATCAACAGTGAAACAGGTGAAAGGGGTAGGGGTGGGCTAAGAGGAAGAAGGTTTGTAGCTATTGCCCCTGGGGTATGCACTCTAGATGACTGTAACAGATTTTAACAAGGCATAACAGTAGTTACAAAAGCTGGCACCTACACTACACAAGCGGCAACAACAATGTTCCTGGAGTTAAACCAGGGGCTGCAATCTATTTTTGGATGATTGCTGGTTAGACTTTTCTTTGCTTTTAGCTGGAGTGAGAGGATTCCTTGCTCACACAAGTGGGGGGGGGGGGACCCAAAACAATCAGGTCCTCATTGGAAACTACACAAGCAGCAACAACAAGGTTCCTGGAGTTAAACCAGGGGCTGCAGTCTATTTTTGGATGATTGCTGGTTAGTGTTTTCTTTGCTTTTAGCTGAAATGAGAGGATTCCTTACTCACACAAGTGGGGGGGGGGGCCAAAGTGATCAGGTCCTCAGTGGCTACTACACAAACAGCAACAACAAGGTTCCTGGAGTTAAACCAGGGGCTGCAGTCTATTTTTGGATGATTGCTGGTTAGAGTTTTCTTTGCTTTTAGCTGGAGTGAGAGGATTCCTTGCACACACAAGTGGGGGGGGGGGCCCAAAGTGATCAGGTCCTCAGTGGCTACTACACAAACAGCAACAACAAGGTTCCTGGAGTTAAACCAGGGGCTGCAGTCTATTTTTGGATGATTGCTGGTTAGAGTTTTCTTTGCTTTTAGCTGAAATGAGAGGATTCCTTACTCACACAAGTGTGGTGGGGGGCCCAAAGTGATCAGGTCCTCAGTGGCTACTACACAAGTGGCAACAACAAGGTTCCTGGCGTTAAACCAGGGGCCGCAATCTAATTTTGGATGATTGCTGGTTAGAGTTTTCTCTGCTTTTAGCTGGAGTGAGAGAATTCCTTGCTCACATAAGAGGGGGGGGGGGGCAAAGCGATCAGGTCCTCAGTGGCTACTACACAAGCGGCAACAACAAGGTTCCTGGAGTTAAACCAGGGGCTGCAGTCTATTTTTGGATGATTGCTGGTTAGAGTTTTCTTTGCTTTTAGCTGGATTGAGAGGATTCCTTGCTCACACAAGTGTGGGGGGGGGGGGGTTCCCAAAGTGATCATGTCCTCAGTGGCTTAGAGATGCTACACCTGGAGGGCTTTCAGCTGCAATTGAACTATATGAACTATAACAGAGTCATACTTGTCCTTGCTGTTCAAGGACATGAATGTGTGCATGAGCTGATGACTCCTGTCAGATTCAAACTCATGCAGCTCAACTCCTCATTATTGAACTCTCCAGTTGTTGTTCTCTATGGAATATCATAGCTGGTGCAGTTTTTTTATTTGCATGCTAGCAGTGATTCCTTTTCTTTGTGAGTCACTCTTTTTTTCTCCACATTAGTATAGAGTTAGTCAGGACTGGACTTTGGTCAGCTGGTGCCTTAGGCAAAAGGACACCGCAGCACCTCCCACCACCACCTGGTGCCCCCATCCTGGTCTACCGACACCATCCAGATAACTGGAAATGTGCCGCTGCTAGAGCGGTGCTCTAGGCAGCCACCTAGTTGTCCTATGCCTAAGGCCAGCTATGGAGTTAGTATATATATATATATATATATATATATATATATATATATATATATATATATATATATATATATATGTGTCTAACTATCTATCTATATATACACACACATATATATATATATATATATATATATATATATATATATATATATATATATATAGAGAGAGAGAGAGAGAGAGATAAGCGAGTGTGTAACGTAAAGTCCCACAGTGAAGGTACTTGGGATTTTGTCACTGGTATAAATTTTTTTTTTCTGAGATTCACAAAGTTGCACTGACTAGCTTCTTTCATCCACCTGAAGCCTCAGGGGACTGACATTTAATGAAAGGCAGATGAAGTATCAGAAATGCTACAGACTGTCTAATGTCCTTCTCCCATGCAGCTGTATTACAAATCAGCTCATATGCTTGTGATCGTTGCAACTTACTATCTATCCCGTTACTTTCCACTGCTATTATAACATTTATTGTGTGGCTTATTTGTCTATCTGTCTACATATTTGTTTTTCTCTTTCTTTCTTTCTGTTTATCAATGTCTTTCTTCTCTCTTTCTCTCTCTGTGTATATATATATATATATATATATATATATATATATATATATATTTTTTTTTTTTTTTTTTTTTTTGTTTTGTCTTGTTTTTTAACCAGGTACATGGACTGGTCCAGTGATACTTTTCAGACATGATTCAGGCCAGATTGCCCAAAACAAAGATTATAAAGAGTTCTAACAATCACATTTAATATAAACATATTATATAGTACAACTGAGTTAAAATTATGAAGTTTAATACGAAAGGGTAATGCATGACAAGCAATTGACAAGAGTATGGCATAACAAACCGTTATCTCATCACTTAAATGATGATGAAATTGCACCAAGATCACAATTCTCACAAACTGAAATACGATACATAAGCATCCCTTGACTTGCAAAGAACCTTGTACTCTCACGTTCAATTAACCATTATCTTTGTAACACTTAAAACTATGAACACTAAATAGATAGCTCAGAACCATGGTTCTTCTTAACAACAGTGAAGCTATCAGCCTAAAATGAGCTTCAAGTATTTAACATAATTATTTTAGCAATGGGCTTCAAATCTATTTTTATGTATTTATTTTAGCAGCAAACACCTTAAACCTAATGTGACAGCATTGTAATCTGTGGAGCTATTCACCCCGGTCCTTCTCTGAAAACGGACTATTTTTAGGCCCATTCGGACACTCCCTGTAAACAAATGAAAATAAATAAATAAATAATAAAAAGACTGTACCCTAATGTACGAGACCCTCATGTGTTACTTAACAGATGGCATAGTGTATGTTAGCCATGTATGCTAAGAAATCTAATATTTAGATTCCTGGTGACCTCTGATGTTCTGGTCTAGTCATCTGAAACTTTTTTAGCTGTTGATTATTACCAGGATTTACTTTAGTCCCAGGTCTTGCTGTTCACCACACACAGAGCAAGCAATCTATTAATACTTACTTTTGTTCAGCAATCTTTTCTTCTCTTTGTTTTATATATTGCAGCCCTTCATCTATAAACTGATTAACAATCCTGACTATAAATTATCTTGCCACTGATTATTGTCCATCTGTCGAGTACCACAGCTAAGTATCTCATAATGCCTGACTCACTGATTTACTGTTACTCTTCCTCAGACTGTTTGTTGGCAGAGAGGTTTGCCACTGATTAGTGTCCATCTGTTGAGCTAAGAATATGACAGTGCCTGTTTTATTGATTTTCTGTCTTCATCCCTTTGCTAATGTCCATTTTACAGAAGTTAGCACCAATATTAATGACTATATCTGAGCTGTTTTCCTCCTTCTGTCCAATGATATCTGACTCCAAAACTGTTCGAAATATTCTTGTGAAGGTTTTAGAAAATGATGCTCTGATAAACAGTTAAACCATCCTTAAACTGTTGCTAGCATAAAGCGTGCATAACTAAGTAGCTACATCATCTCTAGTGCTTGCTTATCACACATCCTATTTTTTTTAATACTGTAGTATAAAATTACATAAAAATGATAATTTTTTTATCGATAATTAATGTTATTTTTGCCACTATATCAAAAAAGTTCATAAACTCATAATGTTTTAGGTCAGTTGTCATTTTTATGCATTTTGTTTAATTAGCCATAGACAGAAATGATAGCTTCACTGTTGTTCTAAATGAAATATATTGCTGTGTTTCAATTTACGTATCTAACTCCAGTTCTAAGCTTAATTTAACCATGCCCACAAGTGATTATGTATCTGTAACTGTGATTTCTTTCCATTTTTTTTTTTTTTTTTTCAAGACAAGACTCCTTGATAATCAGCCATATATTATATAATGTGTGGTCCAACATCAATAAACTCAAAGAAATAACTAGAGTTCACTCATATGTTTGGTTATCTGTCTTGAATTTCCAACACTACATGCTGATATGACATTTAAAATGACTCACTGCATATGTTTGAGTAAAAAGTGTCAGTTTTAGTACCTATGTTATCCCTATATAATTTATTGAATCTGTCAGCCACAGCATATCACGTATACAAGTGTTGTAAACTAAAAGGCAGAAAAATGAACAGTACAATGGTTATGTACACCTACCTGTAGTCCTCATCAGTACAGGACTGTATCTCAGTAACAGTTTGAAGTTCCCCATCAACATTTTCAGAAAAATATGTAATGAGACAGCTATAGATTGCAATGTGTTTATGTTTTATATATGAAAGTGTTCAGATCTTTGTGATCAAACTATTTCACATATAAGGTGTCTAATGTGAGTGGGGATCTTAGCAAACTCATAGTTTCATATTACTTTTATTGAAAAATAAGTATGATTTATAGTTCAGATGTAATGCCAGCTCAGTATGCATATGCCATTAACACATATTAATTCAAACGTGAATGGAAGTTACACACTTGCCATTTTACAACAAACTAATGTATTTACCCACAATGACAGTTTAATGCCTACGAAAGCCTGCTCATACTATTTAACTATATGAGCCAATATGGCAAACACTGCCTGACTTTTCTTATTATATATTTCAGAGAATTATTCTTCAAAACCCAAGTGCACATCAAACTTAGACTGTTCCACTTACAATGTAGCTAAGTACTGACGTCAGTTAGGCAGTTTTGACCTTGTCTTAGCAGGAGATTTATGATGGGGGTATATTTTCAGTGACTGAAGTGCTCCTTTCATGGAAAATACATATGTTTTTAGTTATGATGTAGCATCAGCTCATCACAGATGCATTCTGGACATGCAGTGCATGTCCAGCCTGGAAGAGAAAAAGAAGTTATGTACCTACCATAACTTTCCATGTTAGTTGTCTTCATCTCGCCTTCTTCTTGCTGGTTGGGATCGGAGCTGATCCTCGGCTCTGACTCGGCCATCTTCTATAGCTCGAGAGCTGTTTACTGGCCTTGTATGCCAGGCATAGATCTCCTCTCAACAGCCTATGGAAGACAGAATACAGTGGTAGGGCTTAGAGGTGGTCTTCATAGGACATGGTACTTACACCCTGTGTTCTTTTAGTGATGAAGCTCTGTGGATGGTCCAGTTGTTGTACATACCAAAGGGGGCATCGTTCATAGGTTCAAGGCTGTGTACTAGGCTAATGGCCCTGGAGCCTTTACAGGCCTAGCCCATAGAAGTGCCCTGGCATTGTGCTGCCTGACGTTAGTTCCCAGTGCCTCTATCAAGTATAGCCACTGGAGAGTTCCCCGGGTGAACTTTCTATTTCCCATCCACTCATCAAGAGTTTGCTTAAAGAGGGCCAGTGAGGTGCTCTGCTTGATATGTAAGGGAAGTCTATTCCAGAGCATGGGCAGTCCCTGGGTTATGAACCTGTCCCTCCAGCATGTTCTGTTGATTGTAGTAATGGGGTTGAGGTCTCTGGAGCATGTGGTGTGGAGGGATTGGGATTTCTTTAGATGTAGTATTTCTAACAGAGCTGGGTCATACACGGCTTTGTAAGTCAAGCAGAGATTGCCGCTTAATAGACGATATGAGACAGAGAATAGCTGGAGTATTTTGAGTCTGTCCATGTAGGACATGTGTTTAAGGCCTAGGATCCTCTTTGTGAGGTACTTCTGTGGCCTTTCCAACTGTTGCATGTGTCTAGTGAGGTACATGCCAAATGGGGCATTATACTGATGATTGGCCTAATAAGGGGGAAGTAGAGAGAAATAATGACCTCTTTCTTCCTGGATGCAAAACTCTTGGTAATGAGATGTGCCACATAGAAGGACTTTCTGACCACAGTGGCAATGTGGTGGTCAAAGGAAGGTTGCTGTCAACCTGCGTCCCTATATCTTTTATAATACCTTCAGTGTTCAATGGACTCCCATTGATGTGGTAAGTAGTGGGAACTGAGTTTTTCCCAAAGGGGATGATGACGCATTTTTTTACATTAAGTTTAAGGCCATGGTTTCGACACCAGTCATTGGTCTCAATTAGGTTTTTCTGTAGGATGCCTAAATCACTTGGGGAGTTAATAATGTCTCCCAGCTTGCAGTCATCTGCAGACTTGGTCAGCCAGACTCCCTCCATTTTGGCCTGGACTTCTAAGAAATAGATTTCAAACAGGAGAGGACCCAGGACCAATCCTGTGGGACTCTACTTGTGACTAGTCGGCAGTCTGACTTGGAGTCTGCTACGTTCACACTGTGGGTTCTGTCTGTGAGCCAATTTGCAATGCATCTAGTGATATAGGGGCTGATGCCTAGCTTGGTGAGTTTATCAATAATTCCTGAGTGGGGAATGGTATCAAAGGCCTTGGCCAGATTGAGATAGGCTGTATGAACTGCCATGCCCTCATCCACAGCTCTGGTGACTAACTGAAAGAAGTCAATGTGGTTGAGCAGGCTGCAGGCATGATCTACCTTTCACAAAATCAAATTGCATGGGATCTAGAGTTTGGAGATTCCCTATATCCTTTTTAATTACATCCATGATGATGCGCTCCATAGACTTGCATATCAGACTCGTCACTCTAATGAGGTGAAAATTCCCAGGGTCTGTAGTCGCTCCCCCTTTATGGAGAGGGATGACTGTAACAGTGCGCCATTTGGTAGGGACAAAGCCTGAGGTGAGGCTGTGATTGAACAGGGCACACAGGTGAGGTGCCAGTTCACTTTGTAGTTCATGTAGAACACATCCAGGGATATTGTCAGGTCCCATGGAAGCTGTATTCTTGGCCTTGGACAATGTAGCATTAACCTGTGCTGCAGTAATGCTAGGTGCCTGGCATTCCTCCATATTTTGATTGGTCCTTTGGGGGGGGGAGATGGGTAAAGTTGGCACTGAATCTGTCAGCTAGTATGTTGGTTTTATCTGTTGGCTCAGTATGGGAGGTACCATTGTGCAGTAACTCAGAGCAAACCTGGGTATTGCCGTGGAGATTCTTGATATAACTATAGAAGGCTTTGTGGTTGTTTTTAGTGTCTGCCGCAATTCTGCCTTCATAGCTGGCTTTAGAGGTTTGGATGAGGAATCTCAATTTTTTGTTGAGGCTAATAAGGGAGTTTTTCCAATCTTGGGACTTCACCTTTTTCTACAACAGTTTCTTCCTTCTGTTGTAGAGTTTATTAATGGGAGGGAATCACCAGATTGCCTTCCTTTTTTGGAGGAGAGTGTCTTGGTTCTGTTGGGTATGGCTAGTTCCATGTATTTATGTATGTGTTTGTACAGTGCATTGGTGTATGATTCGGCAGTCATGCATCAATTTTCCAATGACATGGGTGGTTACCTTTGGGTTACCTTTGCGGGGGGGGGTGTAGGTGAGATATGGATTTCCATGGTGATTAGTTTATACTCGATCATAGGTCTGATGAATTTCAAATACAGTGGAACAATGACTTCCTTGGACCTAGATGCCATATCTTTGTCTATAAGTTGTGCAACATAGACTGATTTCCTCACTACTGTAGACATGTGATGGTCAAAGGCTAGATTACTGTCTGCGCATATCCCCAAGTTCCTGACTATCGGGTCGACTCTTAGGGCTGTGTTGTCAATATGATAGTTACCAGTGATGGATGACTTCCCAAAGGATACTATTATGCATTTCTTGGCATTTAGATTTACTTCCTGCCTCTGACACCAGTTGTTTGTCTGTGTCAGCCTTTCCTGAAGAAAATTTGTCTCCACGTGGGATTCAATGACAGCTCCTCATTTGCAATCATCTGCAAATTTAATCAGCCATAGTTCACTGACATTGGCCTTGACTTCAGATAAGTAAATGCCAAAAAGAAGAGGTCCCAGAAGCGATCCTTGAGGGACCCCACGTGTGACTGACCTCTTTGTAGAGGTGGACTACCCAGTTCTAACATCCAAGGTCCTGTCTGTGAGCCAATTGGCTATCCACTGCGTAACATAAGGGTTTGTACCAACCTCCTGAATTTGGCAACAATGCTCGAGTGGGGTATTATGTCAAATGCATTGGCCAGGTCAAGGTAGGCAGTGTGAACCCCTTTTACCCTCATCCATTGCTTTGATGACCTTCTCAAAGAAGTCCATCAGGTTGAAAAGGCATGGCCTGCTACTGATGAAACAAAATTGGGTTGGATTCAGTGTCTGGAGGTTTACTATGTCTTTATTGATCATTTCCATGATAATTCTTTCAATGGCTTTGCATATGAGATTAGTGAAATGTATGGGTCTATAGTTGTCAGTGTCTGTAGATGGCCCACCTCTGTGCAGAGAGATGACTGTTGCTGTTCTCCCTTCATGAGGCACAACGTCTGTTTGGAGACTACAGTTAAATATCAATCCTAGAGGTTCTAATAGGTCATGTTTCATGCTATTTAGAAAGCATCTTGGGATATTGTCTGGGCCCACTAATGCAGTGTTCTTGGCCTTAGACAGGGCATTGAGGGTCTGCTCCCTAGTGATAGCATGGGAATTTATATTTGATGGTATATCATGAGAGAAGGTTGATGGGAAGAGAGGAGTAAAGTTGAAGCTGAATGTGTAAGTCTTTTGGTTTTCTAATACCATGACAGGAATGGACCCCATTCCTAAGTCAAAGTATGATTAAAGTTCATGAAATTAGTATTGTTTTAGTCTTTGATGTTAGCCAGAATTGCTCTTCGCAGCACCCACAATGTGCCCAGTAATGACTCCTTCTGCAATTCGTAACGAGTTACATGTATTAGTAACATATCTAAATACAATTATAGATTATTTTTTATAAGACCCTTTGGGACTGGCTGGGTATCATTCTTCCACATTGCTCTCATTCCTGCCTGCAAATCTTTTCAGTTTGGCATTGAGTAAAAAGGGCACTATGGAGGACGACAATGTTTTAGCTACTATTCAAAAACCTACAGGGGAGAGATGCAGACCATTCCTGGCAAAGCAGTGTGGTCTTTTGACCAGCTCCTTCCTGGCTGTCAAATATTGCATTCCCTTAGAATGACACCAGAAAATAAGCCAATTATTAAAGTCAGTCGTCTTTTGTTCATATTGTGGCATCATCCATGGAGAAGGTAAAATGCTGCTCAGTGCTAGGCTCATACCAGCCTGATACACATATTCCGAGAGCTCCATGATGTCTCTCTTCACAGAGTCTAGGAAGGTATGTCTCAAGTCATTTACATACACATGGACTATGATTGAGTTATACTGGTACTTGTGGTCCAATGACTTTCTCCTTACTCAGCCTGGTGAGAGGGACATCAGTGTGTCTCACAATGGATTCCAATGACTAGAATGTTAGATTGTATGTGTTTCCTAAAATATGACCACATTCTTAATTTCCAAGCAACCATATGATAAAGCATAATTTCCAATGGGATAGTTTGAACTAGTTTAGTACAAGAAAAAAAAAACTTTACTCTCAAAAATATTGTTTCTGTGGTTCTGTTGGGTAGAAAAATCCCATCATCATAGGCAGCTTTAGGCACCAGCAAACCCTGTGGTCGCTGGGGGACCCCTGTTACTGGGGGGCCCCAAACCACAGCAAGTTATCTTACCTTGATATTTTGTGACATGTCTGTCAAACCAACAAAAGCTAGTACATCAATCTTGTATATGTAATAAACCATGTGGGTAATAATGCTTATTTATATCTCCTTTAAAATTCAAAAATATCTTTGCTTGTAGTAATAGTGTTTTATCAAGCAAGGGCTTTCACAATTCCATTAAATATTTTGCCACTAACATAGTGTCCATGGCTTAGTTAAACCTTGTTGGTGGATGTTCTCTACACTAAAACTAACAATACAGCCCACTTTTGGCATCTGCAATACTGTGACTGCAAGTGGGCCTCCCTTAATCATTCTTCACTGTGTGAGGGTCCCACAAAAGCTGCTGCTGGTTGGGGAAAATGAGGAGAAAAATGTATTAATTTCATGATTATTCTGTTTAACCTGAACAGGCTGTGCAATGACCCTATTAGGATAAAACTGATAATGAACATAAGCAAGGTAAGCAGTAGCGAGATCAGCAGCCCATTGTGACCAGTGTCTATGATACCTTGGATTTTAAGAAGAGCTAACACTTCTCATCTTCATGGGATGGTTTTCTCTTTTAGGGAGTTTTATAAATACTTGCAGAATACCAGATACTATAACTCTCAACTTCTTCACAGAAGAATTCAGCGCAATACCAATAATAGGAGAATAAAGGCTCAAAATCAGGAACACATTTTAAATATTACTCTGATTCAATGAAAAAGATAATAGAATAATACCTTTTGTATCAACATTTTTTGGACATTGTGTAAAACTCTAATGTCTAGATTTATTGACTGTAATCCCAAATAATTTACAAGCAAATCAAACTTGTTACAAAGGACAACAAAATTATGTGCAAAATCAGAGAACGTCTGTGAAATCAGGGACAGTGACAGGCTTGCACTACTCCTCACTGAGGTAAATAAAAGTGACCCATCCCTGCTGCTGTTTGATGACTGCTTAACAGCAGTCACTCATCTGGTGTGCTGGTACCAGTGTTGCACAATGCATTGCTGAAATAATATATAATGTGTGTGTGTTTGTGAAAATGTTAGTGAGTTTTATCTGTGCACACACTGAATAATGCCAGGACACATACATTATTCTTCTGTCAGTAAAAACTGTAGCTAACAAGAAATTATATTTCAACAATAATTCATAAAATGTATCCCAGAACATTCAGAGATTTAGGTTTTCTAAGACTCTGGGGATCCCTACTCCCCAGACTGTATAAATGGATACAGAGGGCTCTCTTAATCATCCTTGACTGTGTGGGGGCCCCACAAACACTGTTGTTTGAGGAAAAATGAGGTGAAAAATATATATATTTTTTTCTGATTATGCTCTTTAACCTGAGCAGGGCTGTGATATAGGATAAAGCTGATAATGTCCTCTGCTCTCAATTATACCCATTCTAAAACCAGCCCAGTTTGGATGTGTGTGTACAGAAAGCTGCTGTAGGTTGTATGGGGGGCGGGATTGTGGTGTTATTCCTTACAGTCAAATCTCAGAGGTGTGCACATGAGGTCATTAAAACTTGTGTTTGGGCTGAGGACAGTGTGGTAATTGTTTCTTTTACTTTTCTCACATACCTCAGAGGTGTACAAAGAAGATTACTACAGCTTATCTAGGAATAACAATGTAGAATATGTTACTATAATCATTATTTTTTTACTCTGACAATCACACTTGGCTGCCTTTGACAGTTTGGGTTGAGGAGTGAGGAAACCTACTATGTATATGTATATGTATATCAGCAGTCCCTTGAAGTACATGACTGTGGCAATTTGAACCTCTGCCTTCATCCCAGTCTAACACCAGAGGAATGCATAAGCTGTCTTTTGGGGGGGGGGGGGCAGGCAGTTCCCAGATAGGACCTGTGTAGCTAGACAACAAAGGGTTGTTAATTTATTGTGAGCTACTGTTTTGTCATCTTTGAACATTAAACCTTGAGTACAACTTATGTCTTCCTTGAAAGAAAAAAAAACATAAAACTGAAATTATTTTCTTATTTCCTAAATGGTTATTATGGTACTGTCTTTGCTCAGAAAATGTATGTTGAAAGGTTGCAATGAAAACTAAAGCTGAACAGCAACACAATTTCTTTACTTAATCATAATTTCTGTTCAAGCCATTATTGGATGAAAAGGTGTGTACAAAGAAAAAAAACTTTAAAATGCACTTCAGAGCATGTAGAAAGTTATAGCTTTTTGAAAATGCTGAAAAGTAAGGCAAAATGTGAGAAAAGGAAGAAAAAAAGTAATGTGCATGGTATGGGGAGCCCAAGATGGGGAGGGGAGATGGGGCAGACTGGAGGCTATTGTGTGTATGGGGGAGGTCTGAAACAGTAGGCCTAAGGCACCATTTTACCGACGTCCAGACCTGTACATAGAGTTGCTGGAATATATCACTGCTGCAACTAAATGCCAGTAACTGTAAATGTCCCTTTTTGTGAGATGGGCCAACACAGTGTAGTACACAAGTCTTGTAATCTGAGAATATTGTAGCTAAATGTCAGTCAGTGCATATGACTCCTAAAAGTTTGCAGCATGAACGAAAAGGTTGCTTAGGAAGGGTGGCAGTGACAGGGTGATACATAGACTGGAAGTGCCTTGGGGGCCCCCCAGCTTGACATCTGCTGGGAGCCCCCAAAATGCTAACACCGGCCCTGCCCATCATTACATTTGTTACATGTATGAGAACATGGCCTGTACTGCAATTACATGTCTGAGCCTATACTGGAATAATATTTTATTTAAAAAGGGGAAAGCGTGTTCTGAAACAGGAAAGGATAAATTTAAAGAGAGAGAAAGTGAAAAAGAGAAATAATGAGACTGTATTTCTTATGCGGAGTATAACAGCTGAAATAAAAGTAATTGCTTCAAATCTTGGTCTCTGGACTTTTAATGAGGAATTTTTTATAACATCAAAGTAAATATAGGTCATGAACAAATGATTACAATCTGGAAATTAATGTCAGATTAATGCTAGTCAAAACTGTGGGCAAAGTTGTAAGGCAAGGAGCTGCATCTGCAGTCATCTAAAACTGTGAGCTAAAGTTGTTACAGTTAGGAGAGGCATGTCCCAAGAAAGCAGGGTGTGATAACTTTTATCTACCACTACTATATATACTCTCAATATAAGTTCAGAGCTTTGTTGTATTGTAATAAATTGAAGTAATTACCTTCAAATTACTTTACTCAGCAATACCTTATGAACTTCAGAATCACATCCCAAAGCATATTTTTTTTAAAATTACCTGCATCTAAAATTACATTTTTTTCTAGACTACGAATTTGTCAAAATATTTGTGCAAATAATCTGTGGCAAGGCATGAATGTGTCATCCATATTAATATTGTTTCTACTGTGATATCTGTTTGCTTTCATATAACAGACATATACAATGTCAACACAAACCACAAAAGCACGTATATGAGTCTCTTTTATATTTAATGAGAATAGCATCCAAAGCTATTAATGCAGAGCTTTACATTATTTGAGAGAGAACTATAGATGACGCAATATACATTCAGTACAAAATGCTAGAATCTTAGTCAATCTGCAGAAACTAAATCTCAGATTTTATGTAGCTTATGCAGGTCTTTAACAGACATTTTTATGTCCCTTCTGGCTACTAAAGGGCGTAATCCTAAACTGAGATCCAAGTATAAACATGTCTAAAGTACCCACTCCCTGCCCAACCCCAATTCACTGGTAATTATATACTGTGCTTTAATTCAGTTCTTTTTGTGAGCCTTCCAGGTTCTCGTAGGGTTACCACCTGTTCCATTTTAAATAGGACAGTCCCTGTTTGGGCAGTTGCATCCTAAATAAATAAATTGATTAGCTAATGGCAAAGATTTTAGGACAAAAAATATTTCACCAAGTATCTTCTAATAAAATAAATATTTTGAATACGAAACAACTTAATATGACATGAAATAACTAAAACAATTTAAATTCTATATAAGTGGGCTTTTATTTTGGCAACAGACTGAAGTCCATTTCTTTGCATTGGTCATGGACATGTTTTGTCCTGCAAATTTGCACATTTCCATAAAAAAAAAATAATTGAGTAATTGAAAAGGTGACAATCTTAACTTTTCAATACTCAGACTTATGGGTGTATTGGGAGGTACTTACAAACACAAATCATTAGCCTTACGTGTTTACATTTATAACATTCTCGTCATTTCAGAAGAAAATGTTATGTATTTTTAAATTATTTTTAACAAGGCCAGTTTTGGCAAGAAGTAAGAAGAACAGTACGAAGCAAAGAAACTCCGTACAATAAAATACAAACAGCAATTTCACAGTGACTGCAGCTATGTCAATAAGATGATTTCCAAACATGTAAATCCAAGGCAGATGGTTTGTGGTTTGACATTTGCTGAGTCCGCTGAAAGATTCCGTGACTGCTTAGTAACATGTACCTTTACTCAGAGCTGAACAAGTTTATTTAGGCTTTATTTATTTAATACATTACAATTACTTAATGGGATCTGGTGTGACATTTCTGATCATGCATTGCAGTATGTTGTATATGCATTTATTTTATCCTGTAAAAATGAACTATGTAGTCAATCTCATGTTTAGGTAACAGTCTCCTGAAAGTGACTGCTCTGAAGTCTCTTTCTTCATATTTAATGTCTACATAAATAATGATGCAGGATGACTTGAGGGAAATATGTCTCTTATCTGATGACACAAACACCTGCAACAACATTCATCCAAAGCTAGGGTGGACAGAATAAAATCAGAATGATCTTAATGAATGGCAGTGTAGACAATGTGGAAAAGTACAAGGTAATATATCCTGGTGTCAGAAACACAAAGAAATGCTAAACAGTATCTGATAAATACTGATAACAAAATGGAGAAGAATCAGGGGTGATTATGTAACTACTGGGGGAGGAGTGACCGCTGACGTAAAAAAGGCAATGAGAAAGGCTTCAGGGAATACTAGAATATCTACGTGTAAGCCACAACAGTGGAGAACAAAATACTGTTCCTTTTTACTGATCGCATATAAGACAGTATTTGAGGTACAACAGGCAGTTCTAGAAATGTTGTCTTTGCAAAGACACTGAGGGAATGGAGGTTGTCCAAAGGAGTACAACAAATGCTGCTACATCTACATCAGAAGGCATTTAAAAAAAACAGGCAGGCAGAAATTAATATATACCCATTGTAAGAAAGAAGAAATTATGTACATGTATGATGGAAACATTTAAGATCTTCAAAGGAATGAATGTGGTGCAAAAAGGCAATATATTTTAATAGATGAAGTACATAAAGCAAACCCAGATTGAATAAATGAAACATAGCTCCAGAGATAATATAAAGAAGCATGTTTTTCACATAAATCACTGTAATTGTATAGAACAGCCTTTATAAGGAAACTAAAGAATTAAAAATCAGTTGGTAAGACAGCCATGTTTGAGGTAAACATAAAGTTTTTCTAATGGAGAATAGGTAGAAGCAGTACACTGGCAAAATGGGGCCTGCACTTTGTTTATTTACTTATTGACTGGGTGATCACACTGGTTAAAAGACCCTTTTAAAGTGGGGCCCAAGCCTAAAAGGCAATTTTTCCTTACAAATCAACAATATTTTCTGAGTAGTAAAAATTTTTCTGAGATTGATATTAAAATACAAAACATGTACAAGACATACAAGCCTGTATAATAATACATATATACACAGATGCAATAAGAGAATATATTGGAATGACTGGTTTGTACAAAATATAGGAAAAGAAGGAGTAATCTGCAGGAGTTACTAGATACTGCCAAATAGTACAGTAACGTATATCCATAGATACAACAAAGGAATATATTGAAATGAGTACTAGGTATAAAGTATTGTTTATCGAGTTTAGTAGTAATGGGAAATAATGTAATTTGGGTGCAAAAAAAGAGGTTATTAGTAAAGAGGTGAGTCATAGTGCTGTATATATATATATATATATATATATATATATATATATATATATATGTATTCCGATAAAGAAGGTTGGGCAGTCATGGAGAATAGTCATAGTTGGGTGGAGATGGGAAAGGCATCAAAGGGTAAGGTTATGAGGTGGAGGAGATGTGTGTATTTTCCATTCTTTTCAAAGCACTGACACTGGCAGTCTTCCTTGACATGTTTGTTCAGGTCTTTTCTGAATAGGTTCATAGGTTCATAGGCAGGTACTAGACTATTGGCCCTAGGGCCTATATAAGCCTAGTCAAAAAGGTACCCAGGCATTCACCACCCAAGAAAACTATTTTCTTGTGCCCCTGTCAAGCAGAGCCACAGAGGTGATCCCTGGGGTGAATTTCCTATTTCCCATTCAATCATCAAGATTTTTCGTGAAGAGTGCTAATGAGGAGCTCTGTTTGACATAGATAGGTAGTCTGTTCCAGAGTATGGGAAGTCTCTGGGACAGGAATCTATTCCTCCAGCATGTTCTGTTTATTGTGGTGACAAGGTTTAGGTCCCTAGAGTGTGTAGCTCGGAGGGATTGGGATTTCTTTAAGTGAAGCATGTCCAACAGCTCTGGGTTTGACGTAGCTTTGTATGTTAGGCAGAGATTACCTCTGAGTAGGCGATATGCGATGGAGTAGAGCTGGATTTTTTTGAGATGGTCTGCATAGGGCATCTGTTTGAGGTCAGTAATACTATTTGAGAGGTATTTCTGCAGCCTTTCCAGTTGTTGTAGATGTCTTGTGAGGTGCATACCAAAAAGGGCGCTGTACTCTATAATGGGTCTGAGTGACGAGTAGAGGGGAACAATGACCTCTTTTTTCCTGGATGAGAAACCTTTTGTGATGAGGTGTGCCATGTAGAAGGATTTCCTGACTTCTGCGGCGATGTGACTATCAAAGGAGAGACTACTGTCCACCTGTGTCCCAAGGTCTCTTAGCACACTTTCGGTGTTAAGTAGACTACCACCTATGTGGTAGCTCATGGGTACAGAGTTTTTACCAAAGGGGATGACAATGTACTTTTTGGCATTGAGCTTGAGGCCATGGCTTTGACACCAGGCATCTGTCTCAGTGAGGCCCTTTTGTAGGATGTCCACATCGTTAGGAGTTTTGATTATGGCTCCTAGTTTGCAGTCATCTGCAAACTTTGTTAGCTTAAGATCTTCTGTGTTAGCCTGTACTTCAGAAAAGTAGATACCGAACAGGAGAGGACCCAGGACTGAACCCTGTGGTACTCCACTTGTCACTGGTCTGAAGTCGGATTTGGAGTCTGCTACTTTCACAGTGTGGGTTTTGTCAGTGAGCCAATTGGCAACCCATCTTGTGACATATGGATTTATACCTAGTTTAGTGAGTTTATCTATAATTCCAGAGTGGTGGGATGGTGTCAAAAGTCTTGGCAAGATCTAGATAGGCTGTGTGAACCATCTTATCCTTGCCTACGGCTTTGGTTAATGCTTCAAAGAAGTCTATCAGGTTTAGGAGACATGATCTGCCTTTTACAAACCCAAACTGGGTGGGGTCCAGAGTTTGGAGATTACCAATTGTTTTGTTTAAAAGTTCCATGATGATACATTCCATGGCCTTGCAGATCAGGCTCGTTAGGCTAATGGGATGGTAGTTCCTGGGGTCCGTGATGGCTCCCCCTTTGTGGAGTGGGATAACCATTGCTGTGCACCATTCAGTTGGCACAAAGCCTGAGGTGAGGCTATGACTGAACATGGTGCTTAGGTGGGATGCCAGTTCATTCTGCAGTTCATGTAGAATGCAACCTGAGATGTTGTCAGGTCCCATGGATGCTGTGTTCTTGGCTTTGGAGAGTGCGTTTTTTACCTGTACAGCCATGATTACAGGAACTTTGCATTCTTCTCGTATAGAGATGGGCCCTTTAGGGGGTGAGGGAGGGGGTAACGTTAGCACTGAACCTATCTGCCAGGATGTTGGCAATATCAGTTGGTTCTGTATATTTAGCTCCATTGTGCTGTAACTCAGAGCAGATCTGAGTGTTGCCATTGAGATTCTTGATATAGCTATAAAATGCTTTGTGGTTGTCTTTAGAATCAGTGGCGATTTTGTTTTCGTAACTAGCTTTGGAAGATTTTATGAGGGATCTCAGCTTCTTACTGAGGCTGACCAGGGAGTTACTCCAATCATGGGATTTTACTCTTTTTTGCAACAGTTTTTTTCTTCTGTTGTAGAGTTTGTTTATGGCAGGGGGCCACTAGATTGCCTTCCTTTTTTGGAGGATAGCATCTTAGTTCTGTTAGGGATAGCATGATGCATGCACTCGTGTAAGTGTTTATAAAGTGCCTTTGTGTAGAATTCAGCAGTAGTACCTCTATTGTCTGTTTGCATGGGTGTCGTGAAGTTTGCCACTTCTGTCTTAAGAAGCGTGAAGTTGGCTTTGGAGAAATTATTTACGGTGGCTTCCCTAATGGAGGGTGAGGGCAGGATGTGGATGATCAGGGTGATTAGCTTGTGGTTGGATCTGACCAACGAGATATTGACCTCGGGTGTGGAACACTGGTCGCCCATGTTGGTAATGACCAGGTCTAAGATATTGCTGCCCCTGGTGGGGGTGTGGATAAGTTCATCCAAGGCATTGGAATTTATGAATTCCAGAAAACATTGAGCAAAAGAGTTGGTGCATGAGTAGTTTTCCCAGTTAATGGTGGGGTAGTTGAAATCGCCCATTATTAGGGTTTTGGGTTGTACCCTAATATTTTCCAGTCTATCAAGAAATGAGGAGTGGGAATCCTGGAGCATGGTGTGGGATCTGTAGCAAGGTAGAATTTGGATTGCAGTCTTGCCCAGAGTTAGTTGCACTTGGATAATCTTGGATGCATTATGCTGAGCAACTAGCCTGGAGGTGTGGACATCCCTACTGAATATGGACACACCTCCGCCTTTAGCGTTTCGGTCCAGGTTAGGTGGCCGAAAGGTGTGGTATGAATTATAGCCTGGTAATGCAGGGGTGCTCTCTGGAGCCTTGAACCAGGTCTTTGTCACTGCACAGATGTCGATGTTCTCCATTTTAAGGAGTGCCTCGAGTGAATGCATTTTGAGGTTTAGACTTCTAGCACTGAGTAGCATTACCCTCAGATTCTGCTTGCTTGTACCTGTTAAGGTGGTGAATTTGTCATTTGAACCTTGCCTAAAAAAGGCACTATAGGGATGGCAAGAGCCTTAGCCAGTATCAGGAATCCTAAGGGTGACAGGTACAGGCCATCTTTGGCAAAGCATCCTGGTCTGTCGATCATGTCATCCCAGGCAGACATATACTGGATCCCCTTAGAATGACACCAGAAGCTTAGAAGATTGTTGAAGTCAATCATTTTGTCCTTGTACTGTGGTATCATTCTGGGTGATGGCAGGATGCTACTCAGGGCTAGGGTCATACCTGCCTGGGCTACAAGATCGGAGAGCTCCTCCATGTCTCTTTTCATGTAGTCCAGGGAGGTACGTCTCAGGTCATTCATACCAACATGGACAATGACAGAGTCATATTTGTACTTGTTGTGGAGTGGCCTAAGTGTGTGCATTATGTGGCAGCTCCTGGCACCCGACAGGCAGCTGACAGCAACTTTCTCCTTGTTTAGCCTGGTGAGTGGAATATCAGTGTGCCGGACTATAGAGTCACCTATGACTAGAGTGTTGGGTACGTTGTTATGCCTAATGGGCTGTGGTTGAGTGGCACACTGAGTTTGTGGGCTATGTGTCATTTGGTTTGTGTTGGGGGTGGAGGTTGCTTGCGTTTCTGCTTTGGAGGTCTCTGTTGCTTGAGCCAGATTTTTATTGAGAGCCTCCACAAATGTAGGTGTGTGTCTCGTGTTTCTATGTGTGTGTTTGGTGGTGTAGGTATTGAGGGACTATGTAATGAGTGTGGTGTGGTGCAAGTGTTTACTTTCTCCTCTTGACTGTCTAGTCCAGTCTTGGGTGAAGAGAGCGTTGCTTCCAGTTTGGCTATTTAAGTGCATTTCTCACAGGTTGCAGTGTTGGGTGGTAGGAGGAGAGGGTTGTCTGTGTACATGAGGCAATTACTGCATTGCCCCCAGATGCCAAGATTCATCAGGTAGACAGGAAAAAACACCAGAAGCTGACCCTTAGACATGCCTGGATAGGTGCTTATTTATTATGTACTAAAAACTGTTTTCCTCTAGACAAGTGAGGAAAGTTGAGTGCTGTAGTAATTTGTAGCTGATTTAGTGCTTACAATGAGTTCTGAACAAGTGCTGAGCTCAAAGAAACAGATTTTAGTGCTAAAACTAAAAAAACTGGCTAGTTCTAAGGGAAAATTTGATGAGCAGACTTTATGGCGCCAGGAAAAGTTTAACCCTAGCTAAGCAGCGATGCATAAAGTGTTTTTTTTTTTAATATAACAGTAGCAAATGAGCAAACTGATTTAAACAAATTAAGCAATTAATCAATAAAAAGCTAAAAACTGAGCCCCGTTCCAGCAGTCTTCAATTAGACAAGTTCTAGATGCACACTCCTGCCACTAAGGTACAGGGGAACCTTCTCCAAAGAAAGTCTGGATTAGTGCTCAAGTTATACAAACAAAGCTAGATTCAGCAGGTCTGAATTTAGTCTATGCTACAGCAACCAAGACGCACCAATTTCAGAAAGAAACAGTTCATATAAGTAAGCACAATAAGCCTTTAACCAGAAATTCCCAGCTCAGAAGGGTGCAGACCATAAACCTTAATGAAAAATAACTGGCCTGAATCCCAAGTGCTTTAACCAGAACTAATACACTTTTAGAATAACAGACACTGAGCCTTTAATCAGCAATTCCCAACTTAGAAGGATGTAAGCTACCTGTCCTGCCCCAACAGTGCAGACCACAAACCTTCTTAATGTAAAACAACTGGTCTGGAGCCCAAGTGCTTAAACCAAAAGGCTTAGAGTAAGTTACAATTTAAACAGCCTACTACCAAGCAGTAATAAATGGAGCAGAAAAATACAACTGAGTACTTTTAAGAAGAGGCAAAAGCGAAATAGAGAGGAAAAAGGAGCAGAAGAAAAATTCAAGGTTAAGAACCTAAGTGGGTTGGCCTTCTCATATGTTCTCTCTGTATTAAGTAGAGTGAACACCAGACTGGGAGGGGTGTCCCAGATTAAATTCACAGTAGGGGCGTGCAACTGCAAAGCCACCAACTATAACAATACCACAAGAATAGGGTGGGGGGGAACAGTTTCAGGACAGATGAGAAAGGAATGACTATACATGGACTTTGCTGAGTCTGGTTCTTACTCTGTTTCTAGATCAGATTCATATAAACATTTCCAACTGAAGTATCAATGGTCATGAGGCTTGATTACCAAAAAATGTTGATGTTTGGTGTTGAAATGACCCAAGAATCAACTAGTGATGGCAAAAGTTCAGAAATCTTGAAATTTATTAACATGCTTTGCCTTTCTTTTGTCTTGAATTAGGGTATATACCCTATAGTTTCATAGGTGAATACTAGGCTAGCTGCCCTGTGGACCATTTTAAGCCTAGCCAATTTCCCTTTCAAAAGTGAGAATCAAACTCTGCACTTTGTGACTTCAAGGTAAACACCTTAACCATTATACCAGCCCCAACCAGTTTTTAAAATATGATTGCAACATTTGGTCCAATAGGAAGAAATCAGGATGTATTTATTTATTTATTTATTTATTTATTTATTTATTTATTTATTTATTTATTCATTTATTGTTTGTTTGTTTGTTTATTTATTTTGCTCTTACATGGAGGCTGCAGTTAAACGGAGTGATGTCAGCATGCTTTGCATATTCATGAGAGCATGCTGAATCACACCTAAGTCTAACACAGTCCATGTAAAACAGCAGGGGGCGTGTCCATAGGCCAAGCCCTGCAAGCGGACACTCCCCCAGGTGTAAAAGTGCCCAAAGTAAACACCCACAACAGAGTCCACAGAAATGTGAATAAACACAACACAACACATGCCCCCACAGACTATGAACATAAAATATATAAATGAACACGTTATATATTTTTTTTAAATTGTAAAGATGTTTAACCGTGAGTGCGCTCGTTTGCGCGGGCATGCCCGTAGCACAGCTACAGTTAGCAGTCAGTGGGAAAGCATATAAGAACTAAATATGCAAAATAACCCAGGAAGCAATAGCATAGCAGTAGAGATGTTGGCTGAAGAGCAGGCATTCATGGTTCGAGCCCCCACAACACCAATTTTTTTTTTTTTTTTTGCAAAATAAGCAGGAAACAAGTCCCTGACAAATATGTACACATAAAACCACAATTTATGTAAAATGTAATGAAATAGCCCATTTATATTGAAGAAATGTGAGGTAACAAAAGAATAAAAAATGCCAGATGTGCTCATAGCTGAGCTACAGTTTAACAGAGTGAGTGCATCTGCCCGTAGATGAGCAGTGGTTTAACTGGTGCAAAATGAGTGCCTGTAGCTGAGCAGTGGTCTAACATGCTAAATCTATGTGCCCCTAACTGAGCTAAGCGTAATATGCGTGCCGATAGCCAAATGAGGCTTAAACCAGCATACCCCGTTTGCGCAGAGCTGCGCTCCGTTCAAACAAGCTAACCGATGGGCAACGTTGAGCAAGCCGTATCAAAACTGCCTTTACACAGACACACCCCTCAGCATGTCTAGACAGTCATGAAAAATAAAAAACAGTGGCTAGATTCGAACCCAGGATACCATACACCATAGTCAAGGTACAGAACCACTAAGCCATGACAGCAGTACCTAGAAATGCAATAATAGCTAATATATAGGAATGAATACAAACTGGAGCATGACAATGCAGGTTTACTGAAGTTGATACAATTCCAAAATGGCCAATCACAGATATGTGTGGGAAAAACGGACTATATAAGCCCCATAGGTGGGAATACACAGCATAAACGATTGTAGAACTGACCTGCAGGCAGAATGACAGGAGTAGGAGAGGGTAGTTGCTTTCAAGCACAGAGGTGGGGTGTTGAGGAGTCCAGGTACATGGTCTGGCTCCTAGTCCATAATCATGAGGCCCAACTCATGCAGGGCCAGGTCCTCTGGGGAGCATACAGGGCCAAGGCATGGGACCGGTTGGCTCATGATCTCACCAGTGCCACAGGGATTCCAAGGACTGGTGAGCAGGTCCGTCACCACCATGCGGACCTGAAGAGACGCAAGCAGGACCAACTGAACCTTTGGATCCAGGAGGCCCGGCAAACACCCAACGCCCCACTACTGAGTAAGTAACATTTAATTATGTATGTAAGAAATTAAACTAGCTGATATTATGGAGATGTGTATTCCAATATTACTTCATTTATATTACAGCTGCAGGTGTCCGTTCTGCGAACCGCAGAGCCTATGGCGATAGGCTGGTGTGGTTGTGCCACCAGACAGGTCAGTAATCCACTACCAGTAACTGTAAAGATATATAAAAGTATGACAGTCAGCAAAAGAGTGCAGTGTAGTCAGTAAGGAATAAAATCTGCAAGTAGCAGTGTGAATGTGTCTGCAAGTATTGCTTGATTACAAAAGTGTGTTTCAGCCTGTAAGTTAAACCGAAAAAATGAAACTGTCTGACATATATTCTGAAATAAAAATGCCCTACCTGTAAGAAAATAGTACACAACCTGCAGCAGGCTGAAAAGTATAGCTGCAGAAGATGATGAAATCACATGTGTGAAATATATCCCTGTGGAAATACTGAAACATGACAGAAGTGAGACTGCTGGAAAGGATTGTAATAACTACAGGTAAAACATGTCAATAAAGCCTAGAAGTAAGTACCATCCTGAATAGTAAAATGAAAGCAAGTGAGAGAGTGTGAGAAAGTGTCATGAATCCAGCAATACAGTAGTAATAACCCCTGAATAAAGTATACTGCAGTCAAGACAGAATGAAATGCATGTGAGATTCAAAACCAAACAGCAAAATCTGTTCAAAGTGTTGCTGCATCTGGAATGTGTATCCCAAAATCTGGATATGTTGCTCTCAGTCTGCAATATGCAGATAGGATGATTGTCTGATATACCAAACATCCACAGTTGTCTACAGCTATATAAAGCAAGTGTAGCAGGATGATGTAGCTGAACAAAGCTAGATATGAATGTGTATGAAGAACCATAAAATGTATATTGATGTTGCAGTAACAGTCCTATCACCAAGTTGAAATAGTTATCATATAGGAAACTGTAGTCAGAACAGTAGTGAGTATATAACTGTAGCTATTAGAAATGTACAGCATATATATTGTTATTCGAAGGTGTTAATATTACTTTCTTTACCCCACCCTATAACCACATATAACCCATTCCACGTGAAAATGGTATGTGCAATCACAATTAACACCCTTGGACGTTTGTCCTGTTGGGTCATATATATTTGCATGTCCATTGCTGCATCTGCCCTGTTCATACATCCACACCTGATGGCCTGTTGCCATCAATTAACCCTGCATGTTGTTGGACTGTGTATTTCTGTTCAAATTATGCATGTGTTATGCACGCTGTTCAATGGTGTGAATATCTGGGTGTTTGGTTAATGGGAATACTAATGCATGCTGTTACAACTAATTGTGAATGGTATTATATGTCACTAACCCAAACTGTCATGACATAATGCAAAACATAGGACGACAGGGAAGGCGGGTTCCAGCGGACCCACCTCTCCCACCTCAGATGGCGAGTGCACCTGGCACTAGTGCCGAGTCCGGACCCTCCTCCGGTGGCCCTGTGCCACCTGCAGGTGGAAGCGCTGCAGGGGATGGGGCTCGCCCCCCCTCTGCAAGTGTGGCCGGAGGAGAACCTCCACTCACCCTCCGTAGAATCCGGACTGTGGTGCGTAGGGAGATTCGGGACTCTGTTCTCGAGCCCCAACGCCAGCTCGAGGCATGGGTGGTGCAACTAACGGGCATGCCTGTTGCCCCACCTACACAGCCCCCAGCACAGCCCCGTCCTGGGCAGTGAAGGAACAGTGGCAACTGTCTATGGGTGGGGATATCAGTTCCACTGTTGCCATCTGTGGGCTCATGGGCTCTGGATATCCAAACCTCCGTCCCCATCAATTGTGTAACCCCCCACATGTGTCATACACCGCCCCTGTATGCGTCTTGTTTGTCTTGTCTGTTTACCTACCCAACCTACCTCCCCAGCTGTACCAACTTCCTTCACCTGACATACCACTCTCACCTGAAAAAAAAAAAAGGGCACTCTGTACCCACAAAAAAATTATGCCCCATACATAGCTGCTCATTCCGCACACATGTCTGCTGGACATGGAACCTATCAATTACAATTGGCTGTACAACAAGTATTATTGTTGTCCTGATACCTCTCTCAGGGGTAGAAGGTTTCAAATGTCACACCAAATTACATACATATGCACAGCTGTTGCTGATGAAGAAATGGGCAGCTATGGGCCTTACCTACATCCCTCTTGCACATCACAAGCTTGTTTCCCTACTGTCTTACCCTCTTTGTGACCCCTTTTTCACCACTTTCCTGTCTCCCCATTTTCTATTCTTTCAAAGAAAATAGCACGGGTGTGCACAAGAGTAAGCACGTTTAAGCGGTTGTAAGCAGGTGTGCGCTTGTGTGCGCAGAGCTAAACAACAGTGCGCATGCGTGAGCTCCGTGCGAACCAGCGCTAACCCGGTTACAACTGCTTAAAAGTGCCTTAGTCACTTTGATTGACAGGTCTTGTAGTCAGTTCAGAAGCAAAATAAAATCCCACTGGCAGTCTCGAACCCAGGACCTTGGAAACAGTAGTCTGCATGACTTACCACCAAGCCATGACTCTTATACAAGAGCATTGTGCTAAAATAAATATATCATGTAATAGTAGGAATGAATGTAAAGGGAATATAGATGTGTAGTACACAAAGCATGCCATTTAGAATTGCTATCAAAACTAGTGGATTTCCATAATAGTAGTGTGTGAACAGAAACAGCCATGCTAGTTGGTAGCTAGTAGGTAATAATGTCACTATAGCACCTTGCAAGCCACACACATACTCACAGCAGGATAATCACTGCCCATACCCCACAACCTCTTACAGGAACACATCTGGACCAAGTAATAAAATATGTGGAGCAAAGGCCTAAAACCAGGGACACATTACAAATAATGTTACAACAAATGCAGACAGTTCGGAGAGTAACAGGGCCTGCATTTTGTGGGATGTTTGGAAGGGTATGAAGTCTGAAACTTTAATGTTTCACACTATAGTCCGACCTGATCCCAGAGTGATTTGCCAGAAAAAGCTGTGCATGAGATATTGACCAAAATATGAGGCAGTAATGTGGACAACCTGCAAATAATTGTACACATGAGAGGTCTGACACCACCATATTTTAATAGTTAAGAGCCTAGACATACCAACAGTGAATGACTTACAGGGATGCCCCACAGACTCCATGTGAAATGTACAAACAGTAGGCAGAAAGGTGTAACAACACATGCAATGGTAACTATGGAGTCCTGAAAGTATCCACCACTTGCATGGCAGAATAAGTGTAGTAATACATATGCTCATGCTAACCCACAGTCACAACTGCAGCATACCAGACAATTTAATGGGTGTACCCCACTGATTTGTACCATTCCATGAGGCAGATAACAGATGAACCTGAGAGTCTCTGGGGCCTGCTCAGCAGCATACTCAAATACCCTAATAGATGTCAAGGCCCACACCATGGCCAGACCACACAGCATGCTGTAACACCCTAGCAGATATAGCAAGCATTCCAAGGTGTGAATGTACATGGAAAATAGGAAAGCTACAGCAGCACACTACAGTCAGGACACCTAGCAGGCATACGAGTAGTGGCTATAAAGGGCAAATATTGAAGCCTTAGCAACAAAGTGCAAACAAAAATGAAAGGAAAGCACACACACACACATTAACAGTAGTAGTAGTTGTAGGTGTCAGTGTACATACACAGTTAGTACAGGAAACTGGAGAAATGTATGGAGGAATGTTAATCTACAACACAGCTGGAAAGTTGAGAGAGATACCAATTTTTACACTCACAGAACATTGTCCACAGCATACCAGCATGGTCCCTGCCCTTAAAATCTGAAAGGGCTACGCCTATCTCACATACCTTTTTATAGCACTGTTCTGAAGTCACAGTGAGAACTGCAATCAGTACACAACTGGCTGCATGCAATTAGCAAATGCTGGCTAACAATTGGTGCAGAGGCCATCACATGGGCATATGCAGATACCTACAAAAGTATGCTGTACTCCCAGTCCACACATGCAATACTTTCATTGCACCCTGAGAAGGACGTGAGAGACAGACAGAGAGAGAGAGAGAGAGAGAGAGAGAGAGACAGAGACAGAGAAAATTGCAATTAGGCAGACACAAACAAATTGTTCAGCAACAGCCACCTGAAAGCTGACAACTGGGAAGTGGAGCAGCAGGACAGAGAATCGGACGGCAACACAAGCAGCTGTGACAAACACAGGTAATGTAAAGTAATACTATAAAGGTCTACATACTGTGAACCCTCCATATGTGTCATTGGTCTGTATCCATATGTATATGAAGATGTGTAAAGGGCAGGGGACATACAGCAACTATCAGTGAAGGCTGTACATACATTTGTATGTGAGATCATCTATGTGCACATATCAATGTTGGTTGATTGTAGGTTGTAGTGCCATGTACAAAGTAGGTTTCACAGTTATGTATGTTTAGCAGTATGTTAGTGTGTGTATACAGTATGGTAGACAAACATGTTGATATACCTGTCTTTCATATGGATACGTATGTATGTCAACATATGTATGTGTATATATATATATATATATATATATATATATATATATATATATATATATATACATACATATATATGTATACATACATAGAGAGATGTAGGAATACATAGACAGATGTAGATAGAATATTGTACAAACATATATATGTAATGCACACATACAGATATAGATATATGTAGATACATATACATAGACGGACTGATCTGGCTATCTACAGGTATGACTGTATATGACGACCTTCAACACACCCTGTCCCACCCCTCTGTCACTCTCACCCCTCTGTGTGTCCCCCTCTCACATCTATAGCAATATATGTACATCAGTATATATATGTGTATATGTATACAGATATATATATATATATATATATATATATATATATATATATATATATATATATATATATATATATATACATATACATATAGCTATATCTATATATATATATATATATATATATATATATATATATATATATATATATATATATATATATATAGAGAGAGAGAGATGTATATAAATTCTGAGTGAGGCACATGTGTGTAGATGTATGCAAACAGGTGGTGCCTGGACAAAGGCATGGAGTGAACACCAGTGTCAAAAATGGAGTACCATACCACATTCCAAATCACCTACACCAGTAACCACCAGATACGTGATTGGCTGCCCACCACTGCATGTGTCAGGGGTGAACAGGTCATAAAATGTGTACAATAGTGGCCCCAATGATATTCACAGTGGCACACTATCCCTGGAATACCTGCACATGGTGTGTCAGCTATGGACATGTAGGTCGGTGTACCCCTCCACACCACATAATGGATGCCATGGTATGGACCTCACATGACAGCTACAGATCTGGAGAAGGACACAGTGACATGTACAACACTGTGACAATGCACTCAAACACATTACCAATGCACAGTGACTGACAACACCACAGAGTACACATATACTACCCACATAGAGGTTACCACTCCTGGATTTACATATGTAAGTCACACCCATGACAGATGTCCAACAACCATAGTAACACCTCACACCATCCACAACCTAAATGACTGCTGTGTGTCATCCGTGCCACTGCAATAGAGTGCACATGTGGAGGTAAAAGTTCCTACCCACAGATAAGACATACCCTGCAATAAACCACACAGTGTTAAGAGACAAGACTCCCCATGAGTACATGTCACACATACCCCTGCTGAATGTTAGTCAGATAGGTAATATGCCATATGAGTCACCCTGTGTAACTGTGTGACAGCAGCAGGTACCATCACACCACATGTGTCACAATGGTCAGGGTAGCAGAACAGTACGCTTCTGTAGTCCCAGGGGCAATAGCATATTGTATAGTATTATATTGTAATGTAATGTATTGTGTTGTATTGTATTGGTATGTTGAGGTGCCTCCATCGTGGAGTGGAACCACTGCTGCTGTGTGCCAGTGTACAGGTACATATCCTATAGTCAGGCTAGTGTTACATAGCACTTCTATATGTGTGTTTAGCTCCTGTCAGAGTTTATGTAGCATGCAACTGGGGATACCATCAGGTCCCATTCATGTTGTGTATTCTGCTGTCCTGAGGGTGGCTCTCACCTGGACATCTGTGATGACAGGGAGGTTACAGTCAGCTGGGATAACTATGTCTTATTTTGGGGGAGAGGGCGGGGTGACACCTGCGCTGAACCTGTCTGCCACAATGTTGTCAATATCTGTGGTGTCAGTGAAATATTTGTTGTTGTGTACTAACTATGGGCATAGAGGATGGATCCTGACCAGGTTGCTAACATAACTGAAGAAGGCCTTCTGGTTATCTGTAGTGTCCCTCTTGATTTTCCTCTCAAAGTTGCCCATGGATGTTTGTATGATGGAAAATAGATCCTTACTAGTGCTGCTCAGACATGCCCTCCCTTTATGGAATTATGCTCTGTCTTGCAGTAGCTTCCATCTTCTGTAATACAATCTGTCTATGGCTGGGGTCCACCAGACAGGATGCTGTCCCTTTGTGGAGAGTGTCTTGGTCATATATGGGATTGCATGATCCATGCATTCTCAGAGATGTCTGTAGAAAGCAATTGTGTAGGGGTCAGCATTGTGGGTTGTATCTGCCACTGGCCCAGTGGGCTGAAAGGATACCATGTCACTGTTACAAAGTGTAAAGTTTGCATCTGTAATGTTATTCACTATAGTCATTTGTGCTGGTGGTGGAGGTGGGATATGTATATCCAGGGCAATCAGTGTGTGGTCAGCTCACAGTAGTTGATGATGTAGGCCATACAGTACCTAGATACAAACCCCCAGAGTGAGGAGGTGCTCTTGACCTGAATCAGTGTTCTGACGGCTGGGGTTTGGTAGTATGTCGTATGGAGTGTGCCAGGTACTGTTGCACAGTTGCTGACTGAGCACTGATACCTGGCCATTTACATGTGTATCCACCAATAGACAGACAGATGCTATATATGTGAGATATGTTGTATCATAGTCGAGTAGCATGTGTAGTATGTGTGCCAAATTCTGCTGACATATATTGCTGATATCAGGTTATTTTCTTTCCCAGGTACATGGCCCACCCACGGAATCCCACTTACTCCACAGCTGAGGATGAGGAGATACACCAGAGCCTGGTGCGGGATTATGCAATACTCTTTTCCCGCACCAGCCAGAATCAGCAGGAGAGGGCTGCACCATGGCAAGACCTTGTCCGTCGGGTAAATGACATAGGCACGCATAATAGGACATATGAGCAGGTACGACATCACTGCAGTGATTTAATCAGACATGTCCATCAGCGTGCATCGGATATCCACAGGCAACAGGTCACCACAGGTGGTGGGGTGGCTACACATCCTCCACTCACCAGACTGGAGGGACTACTCATGAGTGTAGTGGCTCCAGTCCGCCAGCAACAACAACAGCAGCAGACATGCATTATGATGGAGGCTGGAGCCACGCAGCAAGACAGTGAATGCAGGTAATATGCCATATGTATAGTTGACTGTTGTGTACACTGGTAGTTAATGCATGTGTGAGGTGTGTCCTTGGTTTGTAGCTGTCACCATAGTATTTAATGTGCAAGTGTGATATCCTCAATATTAGCAGCTGACCTGTGAAAGGCGACTGTTGTACTACTGACCTGTATCATACTCAGTAACAATGGCACAGTTGTGCCCACTGACATTAGTTGCTTCACGTCTGCAGGTCCCTCTGGTATAACAGCAATGCAGCCTATACATGCTGGTGAGTGTGTATTAACAATTCCTGTAATAGTTTTGATAGTAATAGTACTATTTGGCTCACTTAGTAGTGCTCTTTGTATGCATGTAGGTGTGTCTGTGTCTGTGTGTTGATATCACGCATACTGAGTACTGTACAACTGTGTGAAACTGTGTGCATGTGTGCATGTGTTCATGTGTGCACCTGTGCATGTGTGCACGTGTGCATATGTGCACCTGTGCATGTGTGCACGTGTGCATGTGTGCATGTGTGCATGTGTGCACCTGTGCATGTGTGCATGTGTGCATGTGTGCATGTGTACATGTGTGCACCTGTGCATGTGTGCATGTGTGCACCTGTGCATGTGTGCATGTGTGCATGTGTGCACGTGTGCACATGTGCATGTGTGCACCTGTGCATGTGTGCATGTGTGCATGTGTGCATCACTGGTAATGTGTAGACATTGTAAACTGTGTTTCCTGTTTCCCTCCCACAGGTTCTGGTGCTGCTCTGGTGTCATGTAGCAGGGAACCTGAATCAGGTGCCGTGGGTACTGATAATGATGACACCTGTGTAATGGCACAGGAAGGTATGCCAGGGTCCGCCATTGGTCAGCCGATTGACAGTAAACAGCTGTCGACTCCATCAATGCACACAGTTAACCTGCCAATACACCCTTTGTCACCAATGTCCCTAGGTGATGGACATCATACAGTGGGCATTGACCAGGGTAATGTGGTATCTGTGGCACATGCCTCCCCACACAGCAGCCATGGGCATGGCCCAGAGATGGTACCACACAGACAGATTTCCAGGGGTTCTCGTGGGAGCATCCATGGGCGTACTGCCCCTGTCAGATGTGCCCACAGAGGTCTTACAACCTCAGCTATGTTTCGGGCTGTCATGCAGGCATAGTCACGTATGGAACAGTACACCAGACAGGGTCTGAGGGAGCTGACAGCATGTCGCACAGCCATGACTGACAGTATGCGTGACATTGCGGCTGCCATCCATGATTTCACCAATGTCATAGACAGACGTTGTGGGGACATATTAGACCGGTTCCACAAATACATGTCCATGAGCCAGGGTGATGGTGGGTGGTTGAGGCGTCGACATGGCCATATGCCAGCAACAGCAGCAGCTGGCAGTCGTCTCGGACGACAACAGGGCTGCGGCTGCCCCCGTAGTGCCAGCAGCAGCCCCAGAAATGCTGGGTCTGTGCTGTCATCAGACCGCCCCAGGAGACCACGTGCACGTGGCTCTGGCCAGGCCCGACAGGGATCTGTGTCCAGTCAACGAACACCTGCTTCTGATGACAGTACCCAGTCTGGGTTGGTACTGGATATGGTCCGTAGCACCCCTGCAAGGCACAGGTACCGTGCCCGTGGCCAGAGACACTGATCTGTATGACCTGGCAGGTACAGTCTGTGGCTGTCCACAAACACCAGTATATGGCAGCCATGAGGTGGAACTGTGTGCATCCATACACACATGCAAATTGACAACACCTAGGGCTACCGCATACACGCACTGCATCAACATTGCCCCACCTTCTACTGCTGTCCCTCACCAACACACATACACATACATGTCAATCGGTGGTATCGGTGGCTGGCTAAGGCATACCAAGTTCACACCCTGTGCATATGATGAAACTGTGCCACCTCCTGCAATCTGTAACAACTGTGCAGGTACAGGTTAACATGTTGCTGATGCACAGGGTGACCACATAGATGTGTAGTAATAGTATCATGTTGTTAACAGTACTGTGTGCTGAATTAATTGTGGGTATATCACAGCATGCCTTATGCAGTAAGTGTGTGATTGTCATGTACTGTTGTCTACACCCATGGTAATTACCATAGTGTATCATCTGCACATGTTGGCATACTGGTGGTAATGATGTCAACAGAAGGCTACATACATAGGTAGCACAGGGGATAAGGTAATGAATGTAGTAATACGCAATTATGGACATGTAAATTGCAAGTGGCATGTTGCCCACACTGGACTCTGCAATGCAGATGTTTGAGGATGTTGATATGTGTGCAGTACTACACGACTGGTACAGGACACACAGGAGCACCCTAGCACTGCATGCTCACATCTCATACCATGCTAGACAGCCCCAACACACAAAACTAACTGTCACAGGAGGGAGAGTCCCCATATATGTCAGGGATACTGTGGTGGCAGGCCAGGTAGCATACATCCTACTAAGTATGGAACCACTGAATGAAGGCTCAGTGTCTGTTATTTGACGTGTATTACTGCAGGTATGAGCACATGGGCTTCCATCCAGTTAGTGCACATCCTGACAGTACATGGTCTGTACACTTGTGTGCGCTGAGACTGGACCCTAGCCATCTGACCCATGTATTTCCATGTACATGTTCATAGGTTCATAGGTTCATACTAGGCTATCTGCCCTAGGGCATTTATAAGCCTAGCCAGAGTGTGTGTGGCTTTCACCACCCCTTAGGATGAGAATACTATACCCATTAGTTTGCTGTGCCTCTGTCCAGCAGTGATACAGAGATGATTCCCGGGGTAAACCTACGATCTCCCATCCACTTGTCAAGATTTCTCTTGAACAGAGTCAGTGAGGGGCTCTGCCTCACATGGACTGGGATTCCGTTCCATAGTGTAGGGAGTCTCTGGGTGATGAATCTGTCCCTCCAGCACGTCCTATTTATATCCGTGTTGAGGTTTAAGTCTCTTGCTCTCATGGCTCTGGTGGATTTGGATTTTTTGAGGTGGAGCATGTCCATTAATTCCGGGTTGGACATGGCCTTGTATGTCAAGCACAGATCACCTCTGAGCAGATGGTATGCGACTGAATAGAGCTGGAGTTTCTTTAGTCGGGCATCATATGACATATGTTTGAGCCCCTTTATCCTTTTGGTGAGGAACTTTTGGGGTCTTTCCAACTGCTGCAGTGCATAGTGCCTGCATATTTGCAGTGTTACCTACTGGAAGTGGTACAGCTTGTTTGTTGTACAATGGACTACATGCATCCCTGTTTACTGTAGCTTTGTTTGCATGCATGTTTGCTTGCAATTACCCTGGAATACTGATCACACCTGCAATGCATAGTTATAGAGCTTCTGTGGACTCCTAGTGTCATCTGCATAGCTTACTATATGTATGTCCATGTCCCACTTGACAGGATGTCACTGTTTGTCCTGTTCACATGTACATTGCCTGTGACACAGTGCATATGACTTACCTGGCATATGTCCATGTGAGCAGTCATATATGCTACTGCTAACTAATCACAGGCACTACACCTTCACATATTCATCTTCTGTTGAACTACCTGCTTCGCTAGGGATGGCCTGCACCTGTCACCCCTGGGCTTTCAGATATTGGCAAAGGCTCTTGCTACCCCCATAGTGCCTATGTTAGGCAAGGCTCAAATGACAAACCCACCTTCATAGGTATCACAAGGGATAAGAAACTAAGAGTAATGCTACCCAACGCCAGAAGTCTAAACCTCCAGATGCATGCACTCGAAACTCTCCTTGGCATGGAGAACATCGATATCTGTGCAGTAACAGATGCCTGATCCAGGGCTACTGAGAGCACACCAGCACTACCAGGTTTAACCTGGTTGATTTCTTTGAAACAGTCACCAAGGCCATTGACGAGGGGAAGTTGGTTCACACAGCCTACCTGGACCTCGCAATAGCCTTCACAATAATACCCCACTTGGGCATTCTAGAGAAGCTCACCATCTTAAATATAAGCCCCTATGTCACTAGATGGATTGCACAGTGGCTCAAGGACAGAACCCACATGGTTAGAATTGCTGGAGTCATGCCAGACTCCAAACCAGTTACGAGTTGTGTCCCACAAGGCTCAGTCCTGGGACCTCTCTTGTTTGGTATATATTTATTGGAGGTGCAGGCCAACAAGGACGGACTGTGGCTGACCAAATATGCAGATGACTGTGAACTGGCCACCATAATTGACTCTCCAGCCGACAAGCATCTTCCAAAGGGGCATCATAGAAACAGACAACTTGTGCCAGAGCCATGGCCTTCAGCTGAACAGTGTTTAGAAAGGGAAATGTACATCCTGTAGTCTGTTCTCCTAGTTGCCAAAAGGGACACTTCTCTCGCACACAATTACCTCCCTCAGCCAAACACACACACTTGGAGGATACAAACCCCTACCTAACTATATTATGACATTTAAGACGGACGCATTAGTGGAGCGTGCTATTCGCATTACTGGGAGGTTTTCTTTCTCCTGCTATACTTATAGAGTGCTGACATCATCAGTGTTTAGAAAGGGGAATGTGCATCCTGTAGTCTGTTCTCCTAGTTGCCAAAAGGGACATTTCCCCACACAAATCCCCCCTCTGACAAACACACACACTTGCAGGATTCAAACTCCTATCTAACTATGTTATGATACGTGAGACGGACGCATTAGCAGAGTGCGCTATTTGCATTACTATGAGGGTTCGCTTCTCCTGCTATACTTATAGAGTGCTGACATCATCAGTGTTTAGAAAGGGGAATGTGCATCCTGTAGTCTGTTCTCCTAGTTGCCAAAAGGGACATTTCCCTCACACACAATTGCATACACACTAACCCCCTCAGCCAAACACCCACACTTACAGGATTCGAACCCCTATCTAACTATGTTATGACACTTGAGACAAACGCATTAGCGGAGCACGCTACTCACATTACTGGGAGGCTTCTCTTCTCCTGCTATACTTATAGAGTGCTGACATCATTGGTGTTTAGAAAGGGAAATGTGCATCCTGTAGTCTGTTCACCTAGTTGCCAAAAGGGACATTCCCTTCACACACACACTAACCCCCCCTCAGCCAAAAACACACACTTGCAGGATTCAAACCCCTATCTGACTATGTTATGACACTCAAAATGGACACATTAGCAGAGTGTGCTATTTGCATTACTGGGAGGTTTCCCTTCTCTTGCTGTACTTATAGGGTGCTGACATCATCGGTGTTTAGAAAGGGGAATGTGCATCCTGTAGTCTGTTCACCTAGTTGCCAAAAGGGACATTTTCCTCACACACACTAACCCCCCTCAGCCAAAAACACACACTTGCCATTTGCAGGATTGAAACCCCTATCTGACTATGTTATGACACTCAAGAAAGACATACTAGCAGAGTGTGCTATTTGCATTACTGGGAGGTTTTTCTTCTCTTGCTGTACTTATAGGGTGCTGACATCATCAGTGTTTAGAAAGGGAAATGTGCATCCTGTAGTCTGTTCACCTAGTTGCCAAAAGGGGCATTTTCCTCACACACACTAACCCCCCTCAGCCAAAAACACATACTTGCCATTTGTAGGATTCAAACCCCTATCTGACTATGTTATGACACTTGAGACGGACACATTAGCAGAGTGTGCTATTCACATTACTGGGAGGTTTCTCTTCTCCTGCTATACTTATAGAGTGCTGACATCATCAGTGTTTAGAAAGGGAAATGTGCATCCTGTAGTTTGTTCTCCTAGTTGCCAAAAGGGACATTTCTCTCACACACACACACTAACCACGCTTAGCCAAACACACACACTTGCAGGATTCAAACCCCTACCTAATTATATGATGACACTTGAGAAGGACGCATTAGCAGAGTGCGCTATTCACATTACTTGGAGATTCTCTTTCTCCTGCTATACTTATAGAGTGCTGACATCATCTGTGTTTAGAAAAGGGAATGTGCATCCTGTAGTCTGTTCTCCTAGTTGCCAAAAGGGACATTTCCCTCACACAAAATTGCACACACATGAACCTCCTTTAGGCAAACACACACACTGGCCATTTGCAGGATTCAAACCCCTACCTATGTTATGACACTTGCGACGGATACATTAGCAGAGTGCTCTATTCACAATACTGGGAGGTTTCCCTTCTCCTGCTATACTTATAGAGTGCTGACATCATCGGTGTTTAGAAAGGGGAATGTGCATCCTGTAGTCTGTTCTCCTAGTTGCCAAAAGGGACATTTCTCTCACACACACTTACCCCCCTCAGCCAAACACACACACTTGCCATTTGCAGGATTCAAATCCCTACCAAACTATGTTATGACACTTAAGACGGACGCATTAATGGAGCGCGCTATTCGCATTACTGAAAGGTTTTCCTTCTCCTGCTATACTTATAGAGTGTTGACATCATCTGTGTTTAGAAAGGGGAATGTGCATCCTGTAGTGTGTTTTCCCAGTTGCCAAAAGGGACATTTCGCTCCCACAGACTTACACACACAGGAACACCAACCCCACTCACTGAGCATTTGCAGGATTCAAACCCCTACCTAACTATGTTATGACATTTGTAATAGACGCATTAGCATAGCGTGCTATTCGCATTACTAGGAGGCTTTTGTTCTCCTGCTGTACTTATAGGGTGCTGACATCATCGGTGTTTAGAAAGGGGAATGTGCATCCTGTGGGGAGGCAGATGCCAAGCACACTCTGGCTAAGCTGTCATTCCCTAGGGCAAACAGCCTAGTGTTGACCTCTACACCCATATGTTTAATTGTCAAATGCACATTATTTGTTGCTGATAGACTGTTTGCACATCTTTATTGCCATAGCATTCCCTGTTTGTATGAACAACTTGTGCATCTGTGGAAGATGTTTGCATATGGGAGGGATCCACTATATCACGTATGTCTCTGTAGTCATTTAACTGTGTGCACTGGGCAGACTGCTGTAATGTGGTTGGTTCCTGGAATAACACGTAAAAATACCAGATATGTGTGTCCAACTGCTAAACGGAGATTTGGCCTAAGTGTGTGAGCATGCCCAGTTCACCCTTCCCATGGCATGTTGTCTGACATATGTCTCATTTATCAAATTGTGTGAGCATGCCCAGTGTGAGCATTCCATATGTTGAACTCTGCAGCCCACCACATTTGTGGATGATTGTGATCTTCAACAAATATCACCCGTTTATGGTTGTGTGTTGTGTGTCATGTTGTGTAGTTACTGTACAACTGCTTTGTGTGTGAACACAACAGGATTATACTGTGCCTGTAGTGTTTGCATGGGATACTTTGCATACAGTTGTCAACATCCTTTCACACTGACCTAACACTGTAGTACTGTATAGTGTACTGGTAGTACTTTGACTGTGGTGGACAGTATCCTGGGCTTTAGTGCTATCACTGCTTTACATTTCGATAGTGAGCACAACAGCCTGGTTAGGGGCCAGTTGTGTACATCTGACCATGTCACATTCTGTTCAGATATGAACTACTTAAACCAGGCTTGTCCAACATTGGTAGTGTATTCCACAACATAAGTGTACATTTGCAAACACTAGGGATGTGCCCTAGTCCATGTCTAATGCTAGTTGGAGAGTGTGTTTGTCCTTCAACACACATTGTAAGTGGAGTTTGCCATGACATATGTCATGGTTAGTATACTGTGCCTCTGTCTACCTGTGACATGACAGTGATACCCAGGATAAAGCTACCATCTCCCATCTACTCATCAAGATTCCTATTGAGGAAAATTGATAAGTGACTCTATGGGTAGCCTGTACTGGGAGTTCGCTCATGGGTGGGGGTGGCTTCTGTGTTATGGATCATGCAGTACAGCTTGTCCTATGTAAGTCAGTGCTGGGGTTCAGGTCTCTCATGTGCATAGCTCACTGCCATTCAGATTGTACAAGGTGCAGCATGTTTATTGATACCAGCAACACAGGCAACACATGGCATCTGTGCAAGCTCTTTGATACTCCTGGTGAGGTACTGTTGGGGACTTTACGGTTGATGGAGGTGTCTGCTGAGGTACATCCCACAGGGGCTATTGTAGTCAATTGTACCGCTAATGGAGGATGACTGCAGAGCCACAATGACCTCCCCTTATCTAGATCTGACAATCTTCATGATTAGGTGGGTATATGGTATGTTTCTGTAAACACTACAGCACATGGTTGTCCAATGCAGGATATCTATCACCTTGTGTCCCCAGGTCTCTCATTACATGTTAACTACATAATGGGTTAACACCTATGTGGTAATTGGTGGGCACTTACTGTATATCCACGGGGTTGACTATACACTTTTCTGCAATTAGCTTGCTGACATGGCTATGGCACCAGTTGTCTGTTTCTACGTGGCCCTTTTGTGGGATGCTTGTGTCAGCTGGTGGATCATATATGGTGAGCAGTTTGTAGTCCTCTGCAAACATGTTCAGACACAGTCCTTCCATGTTTGCCTGTACCTATGGGACATATATACCAGACGAGGGAGATCCCAGGACCAAGCCTTGTGGGATGCCAGTTATATCTGGTTTGTAGTCTGACATGGCTGCAGCATGTCTGACCATGTCTGTTCTGTCCTTGGTCTGGTTTGCAACCCTCTACTGACATAGGGGTTTATATTTAAGCTGGTGAGCTTATCTATAATGAACACGTAGGGTATTGTATAGAAGCCTTTGCAAGGTCCAGCTACGCTGTGTGGACCACATTGCCCTCATCAATGACCTTAATGACTGTTTCAATTGAGTCAAACATGTTTAGGGGCAGGATCTGCACTTAAGAAAGCCACACTGGGTAGGGTCCGGTGTCAGTAGGTCCCCAATATCTTTATGTCTGTGGTACATGCTGATCCTTTCCATAGCTGTGCAGACCGAGCTTCTCAGGATTCTGGGGTAGTAGTTTTCAGTATCCATTCAGGCAACACCTTTGTTGAGAAGGACCACTGTTGTTGTACACTGCTCTTTGGGTACATATTCTGTGGTAAGGCTGACATTGAGCAGTAGTGTGATTTGGCATTCCATTCATCTTGGAGTCCATGTTGCACTCAGCCCAGGACACCATCTCATACCATTGCTGCTGTGCGTTTTGCTTTGTAGGTGCTGGCTGTTACCTCAGCATCTGCAATGTCAGGGGGCCAGCAGTCTGCTGGGATAGATATTCTGCATTCTGGGGGGGGGTTGCACTGCATCTGTCAGGATATATGTTAGCAATATGTGTGTGTGTTTGTCATATTTGTGTGATTCAGAGCATATCTGTGAATTCCCAACACGGTTCCTACCATCAGTTGTGAAAGCCTTGGGATTATCCTTAGTGTCCTGTACAATTTGTATCTTCATAGATTCATAGGTTCATACTAGGCTATCCACCCTAGGGCATTTGTTAGCCTAGCCAGAGTGTGTGTGGCTTTTGCCACCCCTTGCTATGTGAATATTATGGCCATTTATGATTTGCTTTGCTGTGCCTCTGTCTGGACATGACACAGTGAAGACCCCCAGTGTAACTCTACAATCATCCATCCACTTGGCAAGATTCCTGTTGAAGAGTGTCAGTGAGGGGCTCTTACTAACATGGAGTGGGATTATGGTCCAGGGTGTGGGGAGCCTCTGGATTATGTATCTGTCCCCCCAGCACATCCTATTTCATTATTTGTTGAGGTTGACATCTCTCACTCTCACAGCTCCGATGGCTTTGAGTTTTCTGGGGTGGAGCATGTCCATTACTCCTGTGTTGGGCATGGCCTTCTACAACAGGCATGCAATGCCTCTGTGTAGGCAGTATGTGACTGCATTCAGCTGGGGTGTCTACAGCCAGGCAGCATATGACATGTATTTGAGACCCTTTATCCTCTTGGTGAGGTACCTTTGAGGTCTTTCTAACTGCTGCAGGTGTCAGGTAAGGTACATCCCATATGAGGCATTGTACTAGATTATGGGTGTGATAAGAGAACAGTATAGGGGCACAATGACCTCTGTTGATGTAGATGTGAATCCTTTCCTGATACGGTGTCAAATGTAGACAGTCTTCCTAGCCACATTGGCAATGTGAGTGTCACATAACAGGTTATTGTCCACTTGTGTCCCTAGGTCCCTGATTACTCCTTCCATACATAATGGTTTACCACCTATGTGGTAATTTGTGGTACCTTGTTTGATATTTGGTGGGACATTCATACTGTCCAGTGTCTTCAGGACGGCTGGGTGGGGTTCCTGTGTGTGAGAGTGTGGTCTGTAGCATGCTACAGACTGTACAGCAGTCTTGCCTACAGTTAGTTGCACATGGGTGGACTCCAATGCCTTGTGCATTGTCAGTTCCCTGGACATATGGGTGTCTGTGCTGAATATGGATACTCACCCTCCTTTTATGTTTTGTTCCAGGTTTTGGGGCCATGACACATGATATGTGGTATAACCTGGTAGTGCTGGTGTGCTGTCAGGAGGCTTGCAGCAGGTTTCTGTCACTGCACAGACATCGATGTTCTCCATACTGGGGATGGCCTTGGGAGCATGCATGTTGGGGTTTACACATCTGGCATTGGTCAGCATTACCCTTATGTTTCTTTCAACTTATGTTTTCTAGGGTGGTGGGTTAGTCTTTTCAGCCTTGCCTACAAAAGGCTCTATGGAGGTGGCAAAGGCCTTATCCAATATCCAGACGCCCAGGGGTAACAGGTGCAAGCCATCCCAAGAACAGCTGCGTGGCTTGTCAAGCATGACATCCCAAGCAGACAGACATTGGATCCCCTTGGAATGACACCAGTAAGTGTGCCACTTGCTATGACTGATCATTCCGTGTTTGTACTGTGGCATTATTCTTGGTAAGGGTAGGATGCTGCAAACGGTGAGTGTCATACTGGCCTGGACTACATAATCAGAGAGCTCATCTATGTCTCTTTTCATGTAGTCTAGGGAGGTACATCTCAGGTCATTCACACCAGCATGGACTATGACTGCATCATATTTCTACTTGCTTTGGAGTGACCTGCATACTTCTGTTATGTGGCGTATTGTGGCAGCCTACAGGCAGCTTACTGTACCCTTTCCCTTGTTCAGTCTGGTGTGTGGGACAGCAGTGTGTCTGACTATGGAGTCACCTATTACAACTGTATCAGGCATGTTGTTTCTCCTTCTGGCCTGTGACTGTTTGGCACACCAGCTTTGTGTACTATGTGTTGCATGTGCTATGTTTGGAGGTTGTTTGATTGGGTGTCTGCTTTTGAGGCCTCTGTTGGTGTGCTGTGTTTGTAATTTCTGCCTCCAGGAATGTTTTTCTATGTTTATGTGTTTGGTTTGCAGTTGTGATAGGTCTATGTGGGACTGTGTTTGTGGTGTGTGTGGTTACTTTCTCCTCCTGACTAGTTTTGGGAGTACTGGGTTGAGGGAGCTGAGCCTCCAGTTTGGATAGATGGTTGCATCTCTCACATATATTTGTATTTCTTGGGTGGAGTTGGGGGTTGTCTGTGCACTTGGGGCAGGTGTAATATTCCCTCAGGATTCACAGATTCAACTTGTTGTGGCTGGCCTTAGTGGATTGTATGTGTGGACATATTTTATTGCCATACTACTGATCAGTGATTACTATATTGTTTATGTTTTCTCTATCATGTAGTAGCTTCCTCATTCTCTTGCATGGTTTGGTTATGGCTGGTGTCCACCATGCCAGATGCCTGCGTGTATGGCATTGTGTCTTGTTTTAATTTAGGATTGCATAATCCAAGCATTCCTGGCAGTGTTCATGGAATGGCTGTATTACAGGTTCTGAGGTGTGGCCCATATTTTGCACCTGCACAGGACCTTTAATGGATTCCACATCAGTTTGGAGGAGTGCAAATATTGCTTTACACATGTTTTCCACTGTAGTTTTCTGGCCAGGGACTGTGGTCAGGATTTGTATATCCAGTGTGATTACTCTATGGTCTGGTTTTACCAGTGAGCAATACACTTCTTGTCTTGCCATCCAGTACCCATGTTGCTGATTATCACATCCAGTATGCTTACCCCTCTTGTGGGAGTGGTACGTTGTTCCTGGGCCTTTTGGTTTATGGATTCTATGAACTTTTGTCCTACACTGTTGGAGCTAGTATAATGTTCCCAGTCTATGTCTGGGTATTTTCAGTCACCCAATATAATGTGGTTTGGAGGACTTGATATATTCATGTATTCCAGCATAGGCCAGGTGCAGTTCCTGGTGTTGGGACAGTAGTCTGTAGCAGGCTATAAACTGGGGGGCAGTTTTAGCCACTGTTACTTGACCATGGCTAGTCCATGCTGCTTCTTGTTGTGGTACCAACATGGGGGTGTGGTTATCCTTGACAATTCGTGCTAGTCACCCTCCTTTTGTAGCTTGTCCCATGTTTTGAGTCTGTACAGCACAGTATGAAGTTTAACCTGGTAGTGTTAGGGTGCTGTTGTGAGCCTTGACTCAGTTTTCTGTTACAGCACAGATATCAACATTCTCCATACTGGGTGAGTTTAAACTGCATGCATCTTGCTGTTTCGACTTATCCCTTATCTTATTCTTATCCCTTCTGATACCTATGGAGATAGGTTTGTGTTTTGAGCCTTACCTATTCAGGGCACACTGTGGGTAACAACAGCCTTTGCCAGTATCCATACAGCCTGCACTGATAGGTGCACGCCAGTCCTAGAAGGTGGAGCATCATATCATGCTCAGCATATCATCCCAGACTGGCACACATTGGATCCCCTTTGACTAACTGCAATACTTCAGTCAATTATTGCACTTGATCATCTCATTGTCATATTGTGGCATGATGCTTGGTGAGGGTAGGATGTTAGTCAGGGTCCTCAGGTGTGCATATAGTACATGGTGTTACATTACTTAACACATGGCATTCATGCCTCAGGTGGTGCTGCAGGGCTGCCTCTGTCGGATGCGCATATTACACTTCCCTGTACATGTTTGTGAGCAGGTCATGTCATTGTAGGCATCCATGTTATCATTTGAGTGAGTCAGAGGGGGTATCATTCCCAGGGTTCCTACTGAGCCAGTGTATGTGCTATGCGTTGCCTCTTTGCCAAGGCCAGGGCATACTGGGCACGCCTCCTTCTGCCTACTGGGGCAGGCTCAGGTTGTTCCTCCTCCGAGTCATGCTCTGCCTGTGATGGCCTTGGCAATGGTGGGGGGCTGTTTGGCCCGACCCTATGCTGGTCCTGCTTCAGCTGTTATTGCAAGATCATATTATGTAGCATAGCACATACCATGACAATTAGGGTACATGTAGTTGGTGTGTACTGCAAGGCTCCACCAGATGTGTCCAGGCACCGGAACCGTGACTTGAGCAGCCCAAACACATGCTCTATTACATTAAGTGTTTGTGCGTGTGCCTCATTATGGCGTTCCTGTTCAGGTGTGTGTGCATTTCTGATGGGTGTCATCAGCCATGGCTCCAGCGCATAACCTGCATCCCCCACTAGGTGTCCATGCGGGATGTCCCCATTGGCAAATGTCTGGTACAGCTGCGTCAAATGCCAGATGTGGGAATCATGGTAGCTCCCAGGACAGCCAGCACACACATTCATTATTATGCCCTGGGCATCACACACGCCCTGGCAGTTGATGGAGGGGAAGCCCTTGCGCTTGATGTATGCCCTACCCCACTCACCGGCTGGTGCATTGATGCATATGTGCGTGCAGTCTATTGCACCCACTACCTCATGGTATTCCGCTATTTGCTGGAAGAGACGCATATTGCTGGCCAATACCTCATGGGCATTGAGGAACTATACATGATCACTGACATGTGCTGACATGGCATCCAGGAACTGGTGCAGTACCCTGGAGGCTGATGCCTGTGATATCCCCATCATATCACCAGTTGGTCTCTGGAAGGTACCTGTTGCTAGTATTCTTAGGCCAATACATACCTTGATTTCCACTGGGATGGGTTCCCCTCTGTTGGTTCTGTGTGTGAGGCGTGGCCTGCATAGCTCCACTATTTGCTGCAGGAGGTCTCTGTCCACTCTATAGTGCTCTACTATCTCCAGCTCATGTAACCCGTGGTAGGTGACCCTGGGCCTGTACACTCTTCTCCGTCTCCTCACTGTGGGTTGTCTGGCACCATCTGCATTGTCACCACCCTCAGCAAGTCGCCTATGTCTCATTATGACAGCTATGGCAGCCCCTAACATTTCTGCTCTGAGTTCAGCTTTTTCAGTTTTCACTTCTAATAACTTAACTCCTGTCTTGCAGTGTCTCTTGAGAGAAACATTCTGCACTGCTGTTTGCAGAGTTTTAAGTGCTGGGCTGGGCTACTATTCTGCCTGTGTAATTGCCTGCTTCTAATTGTTTTCACCTGCTAGCTCCAGCAGTATTCCCTGCTAGCTTCCTACTAAATCTGTTGCTTCCTTTTTCCTGTCTGTTTCCTCAGGGAGGAGCCATGTGCAAACCAGCAGAAACACGCTCACAGTGGCTTACACGCGTGCACACATGCTTACACGGTTCAGAATCTGCTTATTCGGATTATAACGCGTGCACACCCACGCAAACAGTGTTAAACATCTCCCAACACGCTCCTACATGCTCAGTCTGCCTTACACGCGTGCACACTGCCTTACTCGTGCTTCATGGCACGCACACGTGCGCATGCACGCCCAGCAAGAAACTTTGGTGTAGGCAACAGTGTACACCTTCCATTTCTTGACTTTCTCATGCTTATCTAGTGACACACCTCTTTCCATTATATCTGTCTGACATCTGTCAAGTAACTCTGACCTCCAATGAACTGCATTTCTTTCTACCATTCCCCCCTGTGATGTCACCTATCTCCTACTCTGTTCCTCCCCCTTCTGTAACTCTTACACTACTCAGACTGTGCTCATTTGCTATGTGCCAGTGGAATTCAGTATCCTAACACTCATTTGCATCAGATTGCCTACTAATGCTTAGTTACATGTCTTAGACTCAGCTTCCCCCCTTAGCAACCACTACACGGTGGCCATGTTGGTTTTGGTGTGCTGGTCCCTGCATTGACATTCCATGTATTTCATAAAACCCACATTTGTGGGTTTATAACCTTCGTTTTTATGTTTTATACAGCGCAGCCCGTTTGCGGGCTGAGCTGGTTTAAACATCGGCAATCGCCGAAAAACAAATTATATTTTTAATATATTTGCATCAGGTTACTTTGCCAATGGCCACATATTTGGCCATTGGCATGCTGCCTGACACATATGCACCCTTTATTTGGAGCTGACATGGCTCCATTGCAGTTTTTGCAGAAACGTACTCAGTTGTCAACTGAGTACATTTCTGCAGCTAAAACGGCTCTTACATGGGCTGCTCTGGGCTTCCTGGATCGCTAATCATCCTCATTTGCATGCTATTCGGCTGCAAGTGAGGTGATTAGCTTATCCACGCCCACTCCATGTAAGAGACGTTTTAACTTGTCTCTTACACGGACTTTGGGCTGTTCCTGGATCGCGAAGGCTGCATGGAGTCTTACACTACTCTTAGACTCCGTGCAAGCCTTCATGAATCCGGCCCAATAATTTTTCAGTGTTGGCACAGAGTTGTTTGTTTGTTTATTTATTTATTTAAATATTTAGTTGTCTTTATTTGTTTCTCTATCTTCTGGGTGGCACACTGGCACTGTAGTAAGTACTGAAGCTGATCTTGGCTCAGTATTTTGCTCCATCTCTCATAATATTTTTTTTTTCATTTTGAGAAGTTTTAAATGAATTGAAACAGTATTTGCAAATGTCCCAAATTTAGGTCCTTATCCCCCTGTTGTTTTATGTTTTGTCCCTAATTCCAGAGGTACAATTTTGAGAGCTATGTGTGCTGCCTCTCAGTTCATGGTTCTCTTGGCGGAGATGTGTTCCATGTAGAATCTGCTTTTCCACTATTTGTCCACTTGGGATTTTACCAGTTGCTCCTATTTGCTGCCACATCTAAAATGCGTGCTACTTGTAAATTGACAATTATCTACATGTATGCTATGTGTGAGTAATTGCATGCAATGCATGCTTCACTGGGTTTGCATCCTATAGAACATCTGGCTTCCCTCTGACAGACACTGCCAGCTTGGCACCGTGACTGGCAAAGCATTGATTATCTTCAATGGGCAGGAGAGGAGATTACATTGTCCTAATCCTATGTCATCTGCTCCTCATCACATGGATTTTACATGCCCTAGAATTTTCCTAAGGGGGTGAGTTTTCGGTGATATATGCATGCTGCCATGGGCACTTACGTCAATAATGCACTAATGTCTACTCTCCCCTTGATGTATATGCACATTTCTAAGACACTAATGCATCTTTCCAACCTCTGCTGTATATCAGGACTGTGCCACAAAAAAACATGCCTTCCTCCAGAGCTCATCAGATGCTGAAATCTCTCTCACTAAACCAGCCCTGCAGTTTCCTGGGTTGTAAGTGAAACCCAGGTCAGTAGTGTCTCCAGCAGACACATTGCTCTGTAACAACAGGCTGACTGCAAATAAATATATATATTTTTTAATGTTGCTTTTGTTTGTATTGATCATGTGTTCAAGTACCTGTAATCAAAGGTTATGAGAACTTAAGCTAATGCAATACAATCTATATTTGCTGAGTTTTGGTGAGTTGAGCTTGGGTGAGTTGAGGAATAATACAGCCTTAATGCTGCGTAGTAGGGGGCAATGCCAGAACTCTGGGTGCTTATTTCTAAAGTGTGCCTCACATATCACCAGGTCTCATCATATCACGCAAGGTGTGAGGAACCCTGGTGACCTTGTAGTATGCAAATTAGCTGCTTATTGGGAACTTTCTTTAAAGTACATCTGGACTGTCAAATTCCACTGGGCGTTATTTCAGCTCAGTGATTCTCTGGAGTATGTGTGGATAAGGGGAATCTGCACAACTTATTTTATTTGTTTATTTACTTGTTTGTTTAGATTTCATGACAGTAACTGTTCAAATATGGAGTGTCCTTTTCCTGTAGTGTACCAGGGCGAACATTTAGAGAGCAACAGCTAAGTGGCATTCCATATAACATACATCAAGCATAGCTATTATACCTTAATGAACATATGATGATTCAAAGCACAATAAAAAAAGAATAATTTAAAAAGAAAATTAAAAAAGACAGATCACACAGACATTAACCATAGAAAACATGAGTGTAGTTAATAACTTTGCAACACAAGGAAAAATAAAGAATGTATACCTTTCACCTTCCTAGTTCAAGAAATCTGTCCAAACATTACAGTAATGGGGAGGGTGGGAGGTCCAGAAATTGGGACAGATTTAAAATATTGCTCTTACAAACTTAGATTGCTAGAATAACAGGATTTGTGTTTGTATGCTTTTTCTGAAGTATATGAAGCCTGAAACTCAAACACATCATTATTAGTGATTTCAGTCCTCAGTAATTTGCCAGAAAAACACAAATATTTTATGAGGAACAGACCAAAATATTTGGCAAAATCTGGACATTCTGTGAAAATCTGGACAGTTGTGAGCTATGAAAGGATGGTGTAATTATACAAGTAATCAGAATGTGTACATTCTGAACATTCAGAAAAATAAAGATGAACCAATCAATAAATAAGATGGAAACAGCACCTGAATGTTTCAGACTACAGTGCTATGAAATTGCTCATTTGGCTATACATACCAAGCTAAGAACATAAAAGGAAAGATCTCTTTACATTAACCCCCAAAAGCCAAGCACAGGAAAACTGATAAAGTCAATGTCAGAGACTTTTGAGCCATTTGTAGAGCCTGTCAGTTAAGAAGATGGCCTACCTTCTAATTCTATAGCTTCTCCCTGCATAGGTAGTTCTATGCTGACCCTTAGTGCAGGCTCCTTTCTAATCCTATCACCAAGGTGAAGATTACTGCATACATTATGAAGATGAAGCTCCTGAAATTCCTTGCCCCAGATGAGCTGCCATGTAAAGTTTATAAGATTACACCTCTGCAAATAATGTGATTAACTGCAGAAATAAATGCATACATGTGCATTAAGAGAATAACTATCCTCCTGGAAACAAACACTATTAATGGCACTTTTGAACCCAGATAAGGCTTTACCCCAGACTGAAAATTACAGTATTATTTTGTTCTCCACTGTTGTTGCTCTCACTTCTGAATTCTGATTGTAAAATACTCATGTATACCTGGGCACTACAACTTGTATATCTCCCAAACCATACTCAGGCAGATCATCGGTTTTGTTCAAGAGAGGTTATTGAAGAAGACACACGACAAACTGATTATTTATTTCTATTTGTTTGCAAACCAGGAAGATGAGCTGGTTCTGAGTAAGTTCAAATAAAATACATTATATGATAAGAGAAGCTTGACAGATAACTGAATATAACAATGATATTTGTGTAAAATGACAAGAAAAAATTAATATACACTGCTCGTAGTATGTGTAACTAATAAAAATTACTCACAGTCTCTGAACCTTATGCATGAGCCTTAATGATGGATCAGAAAAATGTCATGTTTATAGAAAAGGCAATGTTAGACTTAGATGCGGAAAAGGCTCTTGATCTAGCATGCTGGCCATACTTTTACCTCTGAATTTCAGAGCTATAGTCTTCCAGAACTATTAATCACTTTCCTGTGAAATATCTACAGGAGATATACTTCATAATGAAGTTTGCACATTTCTTTTCTTGTAGGGGAGTAGGCAATGATGCCCAATAGCCTGCCTAGTATTATTTATAATGGTGTTACAGCCCTTAGACATTGTTTTTAAGGGGTATTATCATATCCTTAACAGACAAAAGTGATAGTCATTTCTAGTGACACTCTTGTTAATATCTATAGATGATGTAGTTTTGATATTAAATGCTCCATAATTCCTAATTCCAGAAATATGGAAAAATCAGCTGGATTTTAGAATACTCTCTCTCTCTGGAAATAAAATTAATCCTAACATGCCTCTATCAATGATTCAAGGCCGGTGATGTTCACATTCTTTCAGTCTCAATTCAGTTCTAAAGGCGACATACAGGACTTAAAATATTTAGCAATGCCTCTAGCATCAAACCTACCAAAGACAACAAGTATCAAAGATAAAGTAAACTTGGACACTTCTTCGAAATACTTCAGGCCTTGAAAGGACCAGTTCCTCCAGAGGCAGAAAAACTAATGGCTGTAAAGATGGTTCTAGTCTTCAAACTGTTCCAGCCATTGTAGGGCTCCACATTATATCCCTTTAAGTCAACTTAACAAATAGGAGAAACTATTTTAAAATGCATTTGGTCCCCTTAGAATTAACGCCAGTTACTTATCATATCTCCTCACAAAAAGCTGGTTTGGCTCTTTCTAATCCAAATACTGGCTTATTAGACTTGCATATTAAGGCTTTTACCATATTTTCAAACAACAAACGAATGGCAAATAAAATAAAACAACAATGAATAGAACAAGTCACCAACTTTAATAATACATATACACTTTTAGCACCTCAGCTCAAAAAAGCCTTCTAGGAGTCCTGGAAGGCTGTTTTGAGCCAAGGTACTAGAATGCATACACGTTGGTGACTTTTGCCAAATTTTGTTGGAGAACATCATAAGAGGAACCATGGCAAGATGGAATAATTCACTTCTCCCTTCTATGAAAGACAGTAAAGAGTACCATACATGGAGGATGATCAAGGTAACAATTCTAAGGGTACAACAAAACCTTACTCTCTATGCTCTAAACACATTACATAATCATTATCTTTAAAAATGCAGTCACTTGTCAAAAGCTGAATATTGACTTGCAGGAAATAATGGTCAAGGATGTCTCTGTGAGTTTTTTAAGTGTCCTTTACAATAGAAAGTTTACTGTAGTGGCATTAGAAAGAAGTAAATAACAGATAAGTACAATTTCATGCATGATGCATCATTGATAGTTGTAATTGTATCTGTATTTGTGTGTGTGTGTGTGTGTGTGTGTGTGTGTGTGTGTGTGTGTGTGTGTGTCTATATATACACACACACACACACACATATATATATATATATATATATATGTATATATGTATATATATATATATATATATATATATATATATATATATATATATATATATATATATATATATATGCATATGTATATGTGTATATATGGTTCTACCTTACATAGTCGACAGTGCAGAACACCGACAACGCAATCATCGACACCACATAATTGACAGTGCATAAACATGACACCTCACATGCCCAACAACGAAATAAACGACGGTTCACAAACACAAAACCTCATAAGCTGCACACACCACAATAACAACAATCAACAAACAAAACACATCCCCTGTCCAAAAACCACACACACAACACAAGCACACCAAAATCCTTACAAACCCACACTAAACCTCACATACACAACTATCTACAACCCTAACCCAAACCCTAACCCTAAGGTCCGTCACTATCGCACACTCAGCTAACTCGCGCCCTAACCCTAACTCACTTAATCCGCCCCTTACTCAAAGACTTTCACTACCGCACACTTACCTAACCCGTGCCCTAACCCTAACTCACTTAACCCACCCCTAATCCAAAGACTTTCACTACCGCACACTTACCTAACCCGTGCACTGACCCTAACTCACTTAACCCACCCCAATCCCCACAGAGCGTCAATATCCACACTTACCTTACTCGCACCCTAACGTCCATCACTACCGCATACTTACACAGCCTTTTCTCATGTCGGTATCCTCGGCATCGGTGTTTTCATCCATCGGTCTTCTGCATTTTCGATCTTCTGGCGATCGCGATTGCGTTGTCGATGTTCTGCACTGTTGACTATGTAAGGTAGAACCATATATATATATATATATATATATATATATATATATATATATATATATAGGTCTACCTTAGATGATCAAAATATCACTTACCTGACTTTCTAAAGACTGAGACAACAGCATCAAAAGTCCACTAACACGGACACTTGCATCACTGATGAAAAACTCCAAGTAAGTAACCACTTGGCTGCACCACAACGAAACACAAAACTGAACCACATTCAACCTACCCATGTGTGGGGAGATGCACCCCCTCACCACCCTAACTAAATATTCCAACTCCAAGATTGCACTACAGTGGAGAAAGATGCAACGTTCACCATGGTGGCCTAGTGGTTACTTAAATGGAGTTTTCATCTGTGAAGCAAATTTAACTGGACTTTCAGCGCTTTCGTCTCCATGTTTAGAAAGTCAGGTATGTGATATTTCAGTCATCTAAAGTAAACCAACACACACACACACACACACACACACACACACACATATATATATATATATATATATATATATATATATATATATATATATATATATATGTGTGTGTGTGTGCGTGTGTGTGTGTGTGTGTAGGTTTGTCATCAAAAATTCAAAGGCTCCTTTGCGAACAGCATGTGGCCAAAAGTACATTTTCAAAGTTTCACAATGCCGAACTTGAATAATACAAACTCATAATAATGAAAATAAAGCTTGATTCATTATTATGAGTTATATTAGGTTCAGCATTGTGATTGGAGATTACGGTGCAGTGAGAATCGGGGAATTTACCCTTTTCCTCACTGTAGTGCAATCTCAGAGTTGGTATATATAATTTGCATGGGGTGCAGGGAGGCTTGCCCTTCTGGTAAAACATAAAAGGACATATAGATTCTCGAAACCAGGAGTCTGGTATGTCAAATGTCGATTGTCATGCTTCTGATGCTCAACATTTAGGCTAGATCTTTTTGTTTACGACATTGCAGTTTAGTCCTTTGCTTAAAAATTGTTTTTCCTTTGATATTTTGATGGTAAACCAGGCACGAAGAGGTTAAACAATAGCAACCTGTCCACTTATATCAGTAACTGTATTTAATCATAAACATCCATAAAAAATGCTGCTGTACATATTCCCTTTTTAATACTGTTTAATCTGGTATGCAAAAAACTACAGTAATTAAGGAGTTAAAAAAATGCGGTAAAAAGGCATAAACATTTAATGGAGGGAAACATAATGTCACTTTGCTGTAACAGTCAAAAATAAATTCAGTTGTTACACTGACACTGTATAAGTACTCACTAGAAAAGTATAATGAACTTGTCGGGTATATTTTATATCAATTGTTGCTCAAGAAACATTCATCACATACCAGGGATTCATTTGGTTTAATTTCTCCAAGTCTTTTGGGTTTCTAATACCATGATGGGAATGGACTCTATTCCTAAGTCAAAGTGTGATTAAATTTCATGAAATTAGCATTGTTTCAATCTTTGATGTTAGCCAGAAGTAGTCTTTGCAGCTCCCACAATGTGCAAATAATTGAATTGACTCATTCTGCAATTCATACAGATTATTTATAAGACCTGTTGCTCCTACTACTATTGGAACTGTATGGGAATCCTTCTTCCACATTGCCATCATTTCTGCCTGTAAATCCTGGTACTTTATGACTGTGTCTCTCTGTACATAAGACACTGTAGTCATTGAGTGTAGCAGTTGCAGTGATCAATGCTACTTTTGTCTTCTTTGCATGGACTACTGTATCTGTTTTTTTGTATCTATTTTTTGTACTGTTGGTAATGGTTGATCCCATGTGATATAAGCATCAGCATTTTCTATAATGTTTTGTGGCTCATGTTTCCAATGCTTCTCAGCTACTTCAGTATTATATGTTTGCTCAATCCCCAATGCAACACTCTTGTCTTTCAGTGTACAATCCTTCTGCCATTAGTGTATCACACCCAGCAACAAGATATGCGACTGTTTCCAATTCTGTTTTACAAAATCTGCATCCGTCTGTTTCTCCCACATGTTCAATGTACTTTGTAAACCATTGTATACTTAGTCCACCATCCTGGGCCACCAACATTAACCTTTCATCTTTTAATTTAAATTCATCTCTCCTTAACAATTCCTGCATTTGAACCTGATTGACATATGATTGTTCCATGCGTTTTCTTTACTTGCAACTATATTTATGCATTTTCCAAATTTCTTGCCTTCTCATCTGATCCTTCACCTTATATTCTTTCTTTTTTTTTTTTTTTTTTTTTTGGCATATTCAGTTGCTGCCTGATTTTTATCGACTTCTGGTTTGATTTCCATTCCCATATGTTTCCGCTAAACTAAGCAGGTAAGTCATCTTAGACTTATTCTCCTCATGTTTTAAAACTTTTACTATGTTTGGATCTTGTGAGGTCAGCAGATATACATGCAGTCATACAATTGCAGAGCTAATATGTAATCAATGTTGAGGAAACCCATGCCTCCTTCAGAATGGGGGATATATAATCTTGGTATGCACTGATTTTTAAAAATCATTTGATAAGCATGAATCATGTGCCTTATTTTCTTGTCCAACTGATCCAATACCTTTTAGGGCTAGTCAGTCACTCCATCCTTCTTTGAATCTTTATACATAGAATAATAATTTGTCCTTTATCATGGCTTAACTGCAAAGTGGTTTGGACACTGTAATGTAATTGATCAGTGTAGGGTGTATCTTATACATCTGTAAGCCCTCTTTTATGCATGAATATGGGATGCTTTCAAATGTTTTTGCAGTCTATCCATGCCATATGTTGGTTCTTCTCCTTTTTACAGTTCTCCATTATGATTTTGACAAATGATCCTTTGTTCCATATGATTTTCTTTTGTTACCCTTTTGTTCTATTGCCATGATTATGTTTTCTTCTAAATGACTATAAACTCTATCAGCATCAATTACAGTGTATAGTTATTGGTTTGCAGTTTTTTAGTATAGTTGCACGTTTGGTCTTAAGGAGGAGTATTGTTTTTCCTGTTATTAACCAGGTTGCATAGCCGGCCTTAGGCATAGACCAACTAGGCAACCGTCTAGGGCACTGCTCTAGCAGGGGCGCTTTTCCAGTATTTATTTGGTATAAGTAGACCAGGATGGGAGCACGGGTAGTGTGGTGGGGGCCAAATGGAGTCCTTGCTAGGGCACCAGTTGACTGAAGGCTGCTCCTGCCAGGTTGGTGTCTGTTCGGGTGTGCATATAAATAGTTCTTGCTCATGACTAAATCTTCATGTAAAGATGTTAATACTTTTAGCCAGAAGTTAGGTACTGCATCTGGGCCTGGGATTTTCTAATTAGGAACTTTTTCTTAATTTTGTTTCAAGTTTTCTGGCTGTTACTTCATCCCATTTCATATCCTATACATCTTAACTTCTTATTCTTCCTTTTACTTCTTTTATCCATTCAGCGTCTTTGCTATGTTACACAGGATCTTCATAGATATTTCTCTGAAATGTGAGTTTCTTCTCTTTTGGTGGTGTTTCATTTTCTTTTGCATTGCTGCCCAATTATCTATAAAATGTTTTGGGTCATCAATACATTGCTTATTTTGTACTTTCCTTTATATTTATCTGCATATCTTCTAAGTTTTATTGCCTGGGCTGATACCTTTAGTTTATTATTTGCAATGCAGTATGATAAATCCTGATTTGTTCTGATACTGAGCATTGCTTTTATCATGCTATTTTAACAGTAACACAGTAACACATCTTGTTTTAATTGTTTTATAGTTTTCTCTATTTGACACTTCCATGATGGCGTTTGATTTCTCCCCTTCCTTTCCCTTACTGCTCTGTGTTTTTGTGGTAAGAATTTATCCGTTATTAATTTAGCTGCACAGTAATATATCCTAGTTACTTCTGTTATATTGCATGAGTTTCTAAGAACAGTCCTAATTACTGTGTTCATTTGTTTTATCAAACTTCTAACATTTTGGGTCTTATTAACTTTCTGTAGTCTATATCTTTTATTGATCTTAATATGTCTATCCATCTTCCCTTAGATCATTTTCTTCTAAACTGAGTGCGCATTCTTTGTTTTCCATTTCCACTGGGCATTCTACAGAAAGTTCCAGAGCATCCTGCTATGACACATTCTCTTCAGTTTCATCCAGTGTCATCCATTACTCTTTCATACGGGAGCTCACTAACCTACCACTCCACAACATTAATTGTGTCAGAGTTGCCACACTTTTCTGTTCCTTTCCTTGCTGTGTAACTCCAACTGAGCTGTTATACTGGTTTCCTTTCGAAGGGCTCCATAGTATCTTCATATGACAACTAATCAGATGTTTACAGCTCCAATGGTTTCTCCTTAGTTTCAGCATTCATTATTCTATCCTGCTGTGGTGTTATCAAAGTTAGATTTTCTACACTAAATCCTTCAATTTGCAGGTAATCCATAACCTCAATTTCTATTTCTTTAACTTCTATATTACAAATTCTCCTTTATATTTTCCCTCTTTGTTTTCTTATTTTTTGTATTGTAAAATTTTCCCTAACTGGACGCCTTTGCGTGTATTTTACTTCAAGTATCTTTGGTGCTGCTCTTCTTAAGGCTGATTAGTTTTGGTTTCTCATTTGCATAAATATTACACCATATTGAATTTTTTTTTTCTTTTCCATCTCCATATTTCTTCTTCAGATATCTCCTGCTAAACTATTTCTCCTGACTTGGGCAGACTCATTGTTCCATCATGTTGCAATATAACACTAAATCCTTCACTTTGCAGGTATTCCAATACTTTAGCTTTTATTTTTTGAACTTCTACTTTTCTAATCTTCTGTTCTACACTCTCCCTTTGTGATCTTATTTTTGTTTTGTGAACTTTTCTATATCTGGGTGCCTTTGCCTGTATTTCTTTTTGAATATCTTTGAAGTTGCTTTTTTGTATTTGTATTGATTAATTTAGCTTTATCCTTTGCATAAATATTGCATCATATCAAATCTCTTTCTTTCCCATGTCCATATTTCCTTTTTATACCGTTCAGAAACCTCTAGATTTTGTTCTTTACATTTTCACACTTCTTCATTTGCGTCTATTTCCAAATGGCCGAAGTGTTTGTGGTCTATATAATATTTTTCACAAATCTGTTGTATTAATGAACACAAATTTGATATGAAGCTTTCGACAGTTTTTCTTGTGCAAGTATTTTTTTCCCTCTATTTTCTCTCTTAATCATTTTGTATATCTTCTGTCTGGAACTTCTGGGCTTTATGAGTAATAGTAACAATGCATCATGTCATTCTTATCTTCAATAATCCACTCTATCTTCTTTATTTTTGCCCTATCAGTTTTGTGATTTTTGTGGACTACTACTTCCTTTTACAACTGGGGGGGGGGGGCATCCTCCCCCTGAGGCTAGGTTAACCCCATTGTAGGAATGTTTCTATGTCTTGAGGATTCAGCGTTGTCATTTCTTCCAGTCCTGCCATCAGTGCAACTTCTAGGGCTGGGCACTTTTATATCCTGGGACTTGTGCACCCAGCTATCTTTTTTTTATTTTTAAGCTACTTCTGTCTATGATATATGCTATATAAAATACAGTCTATATATCAGGGTTACCTTGGTGAGATTTTGTAAAATAACAGGCTCTACCTCATAGAGGTACTCACCAAGACTTGAGGGTGAATTCAGTTCCTGCAATACTACTCTCCTTTGCTTGCTGATTTTATCATTTCTCCATTCAGACCCTAATCATCTCTCCATTTGGGTTTCATCTGTATGTTGTACTGTATTAAGGCTAAAATTTAACCAGATAATTAGGTGCAAATTAGAGTGATACAATATGGGTGTATCATAGTCTGCTGTATATTCAAAGCTGTGGTTAATTGAAGCCTTCAAAATGATCCCATAACTTACTTTTTGCATTAAATACTATCTAGTATGCAGTTGCAAGGAAGACATGGAAACCCTATTAAGCATAAATGTACTTTTGATTAAAAGATAAATAATTGTAGTGTTGAATAATGCAACATTGTGCTATTCTGTTCTACACAAACATTACTTGAAACAAGGCAGAGACTGTAGGTAGTGTAGCAGCATTCTGTCATACTTTGTTGCACAACAGATAGTTGTAATAGATCTACATTACACAAAAAGATATTGATGCATAATGGATGAGGAAATATAGTTTTTGGAGTGAAGATATGACAATTTTCCATTGCATGTTATCATGAGGTGAAACCAGTGGTAACAGCAACTATTTTCCATTTGTGCAGAGTGAGACAGTTGCACTTGAAATATTCATTAAATCACCTTTTTAACAAAGTAAAATAAATGGGAAACAATTGACAATGTTTTATTATATTAGTTAATTTCTGAATTGTATCTTCTACTCATAGGTTCATAGGTTGGTACTAGGCTATCTGCCCGAAGGCATTTATAAGCCTAGCCAGAATGTGTTGGCTTTTGCCCCGCCTTAGATTAGTTCCCTGTGCCTCTGTCCAGCAGGGCCACTGAAGTGATCCCCAAGGTAAACTTTCTGTTTCCCATCCACTCGTCAAGGTTTCTTTTGAAGAGTGTTAGCAAGGAGCTCTGCCTAATATAGATTGGGATCTTGTTCCAAAGCATGGGAAGTCTCTGGGACAGGAATCTATCCCTCCAGCACGTCCTATTTATTGTTGTGGTGATGTTTAGATCCCTAGAGCATGTGGCTTGAGGGAATAAGGTTTTCTTTAGTTGGAGCATGTCCATCAATTCTGGGTTGGACATGGCATTGTATGTCAGGCAAAGATCATCTCTGAGTAGGCGGAATGCAACTGAGTACAACTGGAGTTTCTTCAGTTGAGCTGCATAGGGCATCTGTTTGAGGCCAGTGATCCTCTTGGTGAGGTACTTCTGTGGTCTTTCCAGCTGTTGCAGGTGTCTTGTAAGGTATATCCCAAATGGGGCATTGTACTTTATGATGGGTCTAATGAGTGATAAGTAGAGGGGCACAATGACCTCTTTTGATCTGGATGCGAACCCTTTTGTGATTAGGTGGGCCATGTAGAAGGATTTTCTAACCACTTTGGCAATGTGATTATCAAACATGAGATTACTATCTACTTGGGTCCCCAGATCCCTTATTACGTCTTCCATATTTAGGGGACTACCACCTATGTGGTAGTTTGTGGGTATTTTGTTTTTTTCCAAAGCGGATGACTATGCACTTTTTGGCATTTAGCTTGAAGCCATGATTTTGACACCAGGTATTTGTCTCAGTGAGACCCTTTTGAAGGATGTCTGTGTCAGCCGGAGAGTCAATTATAGCCCCTACTTTGCAGTTGCCTGTGAATTTGGTCAGCCATAGCCCTCCTGTGCTTGCCTGTACCTCTGAAAAGTATATGCCGAACAGGAGGGGTCTTAGGACTGAGCCCTGGGGAATGCCACTTGTAACCGGTTTAGAGTCGGTCCTAGCTTCCGCAACCCTCACCATGTGGGTTCTGTCCGTGAGCCAGTTGGCAACCCATCTTGTGACATAGGGGTTTATGTTCAGGCTGGTGAGCTTGTCTATAATATCCAGAATGGGGAATGGTGTCGAAGGCCTTAGCAAGGTCTGGGTAGGCTGTGTGTACCAAATTTCCCTCATCTATAGCCTTGGTAACTCTCTCAAAGAAGTCCACCAGGTTTAGGAGGCATGACCTGCTCTTAACAAAGCCAAACTGGATAGGGTCCAGTGTTTGGAGGTTCCCAATGTCTCTGTTAATGAGTTCCATGATGATGCGCTCCATAGCCTTGCAGACCAAGCTAGTCAGGCTTATAGGGTGATAGTTCCCAGGGTCTGTTGTGGCTCCACCTTTGTGGAGCAGAATAACCATTGCTGTGCACCACTCTATGGGTATGTAGCCCGTGGAGATGCTGAGTTTGAACAGTGTGTTTAGGTGAGGGGTTAGTTCGTCTTTGAGCTAGTGTAGGATGCAGTCTGGGACACCGTCCGGTCCCATTGATGCTGTTTTTTGGCTTTGGAGAGGGCTGTTTTAACCTGAGTGTCTGTGATTTCAGGGACTTTACATTCTTCTGGTATGGTTATGGGCCCTTTTGGGGGTGAAAGGCGGGTGAAGTTTGCGCTGAACCTGTCTGCCAGGATGTTGGCGATATCGGTTGGTTCAGTGTATTTTGTGCCATTTTGCACTAACTCTGAGGAGATCTGAGCATTGCCACTTAGATTCTTGACATAGCTAGAGAATGCCTTGTGGTTATCTTTGGAGTCCTTGGCAATTTTTCTTTTGAAGCTTGCCTTGGATTATAGGGATCATAGTTTCTTGCAGATACTGATCAGGGATGTCTTCCCTTCTTGGGATTTTACTCTTTTCTGTACTAGTTTTCTCCTTCTATTGTATAGCTTGTTTATGGCAGGAGTCCACCAGACTGGTTTTCTTTTCTTGGAGGAGTGAGTCTTGGTTTTGTTTGGGATACCATGATCCATGCATTCTTGTAGGTGCCTGTAGAGTGCATTACTAAAGGATTTTGCAGCTTGGACAGTGTTATCCTTCAGCATGGGGGATTTGAAACTTTCCACCTCTGTCTTAAGTAACGCGAAGTTTGCTTTTGAAAAGTTTTTCACGGTGGTTTTCTTGTCCGGGGGTGGGGGCGGAATATGGATATCCAAAGTGATTTGTTTATGGTCAGATCTAACCAGCGAGGGGTTGACCTCTGGTGTGCGACACCATCACCCATGTTGGAGATGACCAGGTCCAGTATGTTGTCACCTCTGGTGGAAGTGTTGACCAGTTGAACCAGGGCATTTGAGTTTATAAATTCTAGGAAAAATTGGGCAAGGGAGTTAGAACTTGAGTAGTTCTCCCAGTTAATGTTTGGGTAATTGAACTCACCCAATATTAGGGTGTTTGGTAGGACCTTTATGTTTCCCAATGTTTCCAGAAATGCGGAATGGGGGTCCTGGGACATAGTGGGTGATCTGTAGCAAGCTACAATTTGAATTGCAGTTTTGCCTATTGTTAGTTGCACATGGATGATCTCTGAAGCATCGTGCTGTGCCACTAACCTGGAGGTGTGGGTATCCTTGATGAATATGGATACACTCCAACCTTTTGTATTTCGGTTTGGGTTCTGTGGTCGAAATGTATGGTATGAGTTGTAGCCTGGTAGTGCTGGGGTGCTCTCTGGAGCCTTAAACCAGGTTTCTGTTACTGCACATATATTGATTTTCTCCATACTGAGGAGTGCCTCGAGTGCGTCCATTTTGAGGTTTAGACTTCTGGCATTGAGTAGCATTGTCCTCAGTTTTTTGTTACTTGTGCTATAAACAGTGGTGGGTTTGTCATTTGAGCCTTGCCTAAAAAAGGCACTATGTGGGTGGCAAGAGCCTTGGCCAGGATTCGAAAGCCTAAGGGTGACAAGTGCAAGCCGTCTCTAGCGAAGCAGTGTGGCTTGTCAACCATGTCATCCCAGGTGGACAGACACTGGATCCCCTTTGAATGACATCAGAAACTTAGCCAATTGTTGAAATTGAGAATTTTTTCTTTATACCGTGGTATCATTCTTGGTGAGGGCAGGATGCTACTCAGGGTCAGAGTCATACCGGCCTGGGCTACATGATCAGAGAGCTCTTCCATGTCTCTTTTCATGTAGTCCAGGGAGGTACGGCTCAGGTCATTCACACCAACATGGACAATGACAGAGTCATATTTGTACTTGTTCTGCAGTGACCTGAGTGCTTGTTTTATGTGGTGGATCCTGGCACCCGACAGGCAGATAACAGTAACCTTCTCCTTATTTAGCCTAGTGAGTGGGATGTCAGTGTGCCTGACTATAGAGTCACCTATTACTAGTATGTTGGGAATGTTATTTTGCCTTAAGGGGTGTGGTTGCATGGCATGGCACACTGGTTTTGTGAAGTATGTGTTTCATGGTTTGTGTTGGGGGGGGGTGGAGGTCGCTTGGATGTTTGCTTTGGAGGTCTCTGTTGGTTTCGCAGATTTTTATTTATAGCCTCCGGGTATGTTTTCATGTATTTATGTGTGTTTTTTACAAGTGCTGGTTTAATGAGTCTATGAAAGACTGGTTGTGTGATGCAAGTATTTCCCTTCTCCTCTTGACTGTCTGATCCAGTGTTGGGTTGAGAGAGCTTAGCCTCTAGTTTGGCTGTATAACTGCATCTCTCGCATGTATTAGTGTTTGGTGGTAGGAGGAGAGGGTCGTCTGTGTACATGATGCTGTTGTACCATTGCCTCAAAATGCCCAGATTCACCAGTTGGACACCTGATACTGCACTTTGGACATGCCTGGATAGGTACAGCGAACTGTTTTACTGGATAGCTGGTAAGGTTGAATACAGAGCCTTGTCCTTCTGTATAGTACAGGAGAGTCTAGTGCTAGGGTTTATAAGTGCTTGCTATAAGTTTTGAGCAAGTGCCGGGCTGAGAAATTAATGGCTTGAGTGCTTAAGTTGAAAGTTTGTCTTGTTCCAAGGGAAAAATTGAAGCGGAGACTTTGTGGAGCCAGGAATAGTTTTACCCTAGCTAACCGGTGCTGCCCAGCACGCTAAACTGGGCAAATACGGTATTTATAGAAGGGAAATGAAAGAGATAGAAATTAGCCCAAAATGGCCAATAAACTACTAATTTCTGGGCTGAAACCACTCCTCCAGGGACAGATAGGCTGCTCAAAGCTCCTCTCTCTCACAGGTGAACAGAGAAACTTCCTTCTATACAAGTAAGGTACTCCAGTTAAAGAGAGACTCTTATAATATATTTAACAGACATGTGACTCATGGTGTAGATCTAGTGCTCCTACAAAATACTATTTATTTCAGTCACACATCACTGTTGTCACTTGGCAGTTGTAAAAAGCAGTTTTTTTCTAAATGACACAGTGCATAACTGAAGCAAATTCAACTGATATATGGTTTCAATTTGACACATTTTTTGTATTCAATATAAAAAGGTGGGGGTGTATATTATTATACTATGTAGTATTGCATGGCAAGAAGCACTATTCTAGATACCTAATAAAAGACAGAATTGTGATCAACGTGTCTTTATTCTATGGCACTCCTGTGTACAATAAACAATTTACCTATTGGTACTTTGTGCAATAGATACTAATGCAGATGAATGAAGAAACATAGCTTCTGAGAAGATATGTGACATTTTCCTTTACATTTTATCATGGTGAGGAAGTAACATATGACATTTTAAATATTAAAAAAGATGGCAGAAAACAGCGGTAGCATGTTAAATTAAAACAATGGGACTTGTATTCTTAGCAACAAGCACTACATAAGAATATTCTGTCAAAAAAAAAAACACAAAAAGAAAAACATTGCTGCCAGTAGCACAACACAGTACGGCACATTAAAAAACTTTAATAAACAGATACCTGAGAGAAGACAGAGATTGTCAAGTCATGTAACATTATTCTATTATACCCTTTTGCAAAAAAGCAGTTAAAAATGTATTGATGAACACAAGAAATATTTATTCACAATAGATGGGGGACATATTTTTGTAAGAGGAGCTGTGACATTTTGCTATACATTGAATCATGACAAGGAATCAAATACAGAATTTAGAAAATGACCCCATAAAACAGATTTTGACATTGTATTGTTCAACAAAAATAACAGAGGACGCACCTTGTTAGAAACATAGTGCTGTCCTGTGGTAACAATACTATTCTGAGTTACCCAAAGGAGTGGTTATATAAAACAGCATGTAGTTGGTATATTAAAGACATTGCACTAATATAAAGCTGTGCTGTAATGTTATGCTCATTCTCTGTAATTTGTGCAGTAGACCATGAGAGTAGCACTGCTTACAGCAATATGCTACAGGTCATAGGAACATGGAAACGGGAAGCATATTCTTCCAGATGGAGCCGAGACATTTTGCTTTATATTTTATTATGAAGGAGAAATGGCATGAAATATAAAATAAATGATTCCAGAAACCAACGTTTCGCATTGTGTTATAAAAAACAAATAAAAAAAAAAACAAAAACTGCAGACAAATTATAAGTAACAAAGAAAATGGCAGCAGCTTTTGGTGTCAGGTACGTGGTACATCCAGTCATGGTTACTAATATTAACAATTGCATGTAATTATAGTTCTCTACCACTGCTTAGCTTAGCCATCCCTATATGTGCCTATGCTGGAAAACCTATATGAACTTTGGGTGGTAAGTGTATTGCACAAAGTGTCATTAATTTTGCACAGCTCCTAATTTCAACCATGCATCTACGTTGGAAGCCCTAGCTCAAGTTTTATTCACTGCATACTGCCCACTGCAAGGGCTCTACTGTTGCACATTTTGCACTTACACGTGGATGCAAACCAGCATAAAAATTGATCAGGTCCTTAAAACTCTTCAGCAATTGTATATTCCTAACCTGTCCTGCACAGTTTATGGTTCAGCAGATAACATTTCCATTTATAAACCAGTAGACTAAATGAATTAGGATATGGAGTCAGATAACAACTGCAGATGGAATCGTATCCTTAACATTATCTGGTACATATGGGCTAGAAGCAAAATATATATTTTTATAGATATGTTCAACCCTGCCTTCTGCTGAAAATGAAAAAAAGCGACCAAGGTGTAAGCCAAAAATCTAGTATAGTATGGTATAGACTGAAAATATGTAAGAGATCAATTACACAGAACAAGTACTTTTCCGGGGTTTTTATTTGTTAACTGAGATACTTCACAGATCACAACAGATCTTTTTCAGACTCCACCTGGGAGAATATGCTCACTACAATGACCAAAGACAATAACTGAAACTGGCAATATTTGCACAAGTGATGCAGTTAACAAATTCAGTACATAAAACAAAGCACAGGAGTTAAGACTTGCAAATATTACAGAATTATTTAGAAATACAGAGTAAGGAGTAATGGTAAAAATGTACATTTAATGTGGAAATCAAGAGGCTGAGTAGTTCAGGCTGTTTGGAAAAAGCATAGAATGTATATCATGAAGTGCATTGAGGTGTTTATTATGTACCAAGTTGTTTCCTGCATTTGGAAAAAGCATAGAATGTATATGCTGAAGTGCATTGAGGTGTTTATTATGTACCAAGTTGTTTCCTGCGTTGAATTAATAATGTAATTACATACTTCGAATGACAGGTGATAAAGGGAAAGCTTGGGCAAAGGACTGTTGAAAAAGTACTTACAGGTATCACCCTTCTTATCTAAAGGTCATGTAGGACTCAGTGTCTGTTAACAGGAGATGTATGGACCCCTCCGTTTTAGGGGAAGAACAAAAAAGCTGTGAATAGTGGTAGAGAGTTTAATTTTGCTGGCTTTTGAAAGTGCATGTTGTAATTGCCTTATCTTATTAGGAGAAAACTAGTGAAGTGGTTAAATGTCTCCTCTTCCTTTGGTCTTATTTCATTCAGGAAATGTGTACAAATTCTGCTGATGGACCAGAACAAGATAAAATGTTAGTTTCAGTAAAATTAGCTATTTACTCAAAATCACATGGAAGTCTGTACACAAAGCTTCTATAACTCATGCAAGAACATATTTTTCATCCTGCAGACATTTATGAGGCAATGACAATCACATGGTCACATTTTTTGGACTTGTCCCTGCTTGGCCTCCACTCAAGGTCAGCTGAAGAAAAATATCAGATAATAATTAAGCGAGGGTTTTAGATGACATCTGAATGTTTTTATTTAATGTATTTTAGGACGAAATGGCAGAGACCTTAGGGGATACCGTCCTTTTTGCTGTTCTTTCAGCAGCATGGAAATTGGTTACAAGAAGTTAGACAGTTCCAGTACCTGCATCACCTCAGGAATGTTGAAATACAGTTGGCCAGATCTACCAAGAAAGCAAACTTGACTGTAGTGGCATGAATATAAACTAAATAGAAACAGAGCCATTTGTGGACATTAGAGATGCCTTGATATTATGACTGGTTGTTGTGTAGGACATCAGACTGCAAGCATTTTCCCCATGGTTTGTATGCAAGTTTAATCCATGTTACTATATACACTAAAATTAAATCAGTATAAATTTCCTATGTCATCCCTCTGCACAAAGACAGCACCACAACAGAACTCTCTAACTATAGACCAATAGCTATTTTATCACCCCCTACCTAAAATTCTAGGAAAATGCATACACTCACAACTCATGGACCATTAGGAAGCAACAACCTACTAACCAATTCCCAACCAATTCTAAACAGACACTGAGGTCCTGGGCAGGAAATCCCCCCTACCAGCCTGACCATGCAACTGTATCTCCCTTGTTCAGGCTGGACATTCTAAAACCTTGAATTCACCTACTGCATATGTTTTTTTTTTTTTTTTTTTGTTAACTGCAAGCTACCTAAACAGACATTAAGCTCTTGGTCAGCAAATCTCTCCTACCAGCCTGACCACGTGACCTCCCTCATTCGGGCTGGACATTCTAAAATCTTGAATTCTCCTACTTCATATGTTTTTTTTTTTGTGGACCGCAAGCTACCTAAACAGACATTGAACTCTTGGTCAGCAAATCTCCCCAACCAGCCTGACCACGTGACCATATCTCCCTCATTCGGGGTGGACATTCTAAAAGCTTAAATTCTTTTACTGCATATGTTTTCTTTTTTTTTTTTTTTTTTTTTTTTTTTTTGTGGACTGCAAGCTACCAAAAATAGACACTGAGCTCCTGGACAACAAATCTCCCCTACCAGCCTAACCACACAACAGTATCTCCCTCGTTCAGGCTGGATATTCTAAAACCTTAAATTCTCCTACTGCATACTTTTTTTTGTGGACCGCAAGCTACCTAAACAGGCACTGAGCTCTTGGACAGTGAATGTAGGTTCTAAGAATATGGAGATCCCTGTTCCTGTGATAGCATTATTCTGTGTATAAATGGAAAACAAATTATTGTAGTGTCGTGCACTCTCATGGGGGCATTAGATCTAAAATATCTCCACTCCACTCTCTATGCACTCCCCTCTCTCACCACTAACATCCCAAATGAAACAATCCTCCTTGGTGACATAAATATCAATTGGCTAACCCTAAATAACACAGGATCCCCATATAATATTAATTTATATGGATTTACACAGCTAATTACTAAGCCAACACATTTTAACAACACCCACACTACAAATACCCTCATTGATTGGATACTTGTCTCAGCTCCATCCAAATATCACAATCCTGAAACTCTTCCTGATTCCCTGAGTGACCACTCACCCATAAAGGTGCTAAGATATACAAACCACCTCCCTAGACCATACAGATATATTACTAGACATAATCTCTCCAATTTTAACCCAGAAACACTTAACACTCTCATATCTAGTGTATGCTGGGACTTCCTCACTCAACTCCCCCTAGATGAAGCTGTCATTGCTTTCAACTCTACATTTCTGGATATCGCTACCCATTAGCCCCACCTCGTAAAATTAGGACAAAGGCTACGAGATCTCCTTGGCTAACAAAAAACACAAGAACTCTCATGAAGGCTAGAGATAAGTCCTGGAAAAAATGGCTACAAACAAAAGACCCAAATGACCTACAAAGATATAAAGAACAAAGAAACCTGGCCAAAAGACTTATCAATAAAGACAAAAAAGAATTCTATTATAACCCCCAACAACACTAAAATCTGACCCAAAAAAATCTGGAATGCTATCAATCAAACACTTCATCCTGGAAACCCTACCTCACCCAACCCTACCTTGGAAAAGACACCAGTAGAAACTGCCAACACCTTCAATGCTTACTTCGTTGAATCTATATCCAAATTCTTTAACTCCAATAGCTCAAATACAGTGAACCCCTTAAACCCAGCTTCCTCTTCAACAACTTCCTCTCCCAAACTCTTCTCCCTCAAGCCCATCTCCACAACATACATCTGAACTCTACTCTCCAAACTAAAACCACGCTCAGTATCTGCTGATAACATCCCATCTTACTTTCTTCAGACAGCAGCCCACTCACTTGCCTTTCCCATCTATATCATCATTTACCGCTCAATCTCTGAATCCAAAGTACCATCCATCTGGAAACAGTTCTATACCCTACATATCCACAAAGGAGGTAACTCTACTGAAATCTCTAACTTTAGACCTATTGCCATCCTCTCCCCTCTGTCAAAAGTTCTTGAAAAATGTGTACATACTCAAGTCATGGATTATCTTTCTCAAGAAAACCTACTTACTCCTACACAACATGGTTTTTGACCAAAGCATAGCACCTATACTGCACTTCTATCCTTTCTCAATACTATTTCCCTGGCTAGAGATGACCAAAAACTTATCTCCTGTCTCTTTCTTGATATCTCAAAGGCCAATAATACTGTCTCTCACTCTCTACTGTTAAAGAAGCTGTCTAACCTCAACTTCTCCCCTGATAGAGTGGCATGGTTTGAAATCTATCTAAAAGATAGATTCCAGTCTGTAAAATGGGACACTGCTCTATCTACTCCCCTTCCAATACAAATGGGTGTCTCTCAAGGATCCATCTTAGGGCCACTACTTTTCGACATCTTCACAAACTTGCTCTATACCTCTTGCCCACTCTCCTCTATTATACAATACGCCGATGACTCTACAGTCATAACAATAGCTAACTCTCACTCTGAACTCTTAACAGCTACCCAGTCATCCTTTAACTCAGTAGAATCATGGCTCTCAAACAACCAACTCATTCTCAACCCTAAAAAAACAAAACTCCTACTCTTTCTCCCTAAAACAGCCAACTGCTTGGTATCACAATTGATGATCAACTTAAATTCGACCTCCACATAAATAATTGTATCAGGAAAACTCACCTTAAATTGGGTCTACTATAAAGAAATAACAAATGTCTTACTCAGGAAGCTAGAATAGCCCTCACTCATGCCTACCTTCTTCCCTGCTTAACATATTGCTCACAAATCCTTACTAACCTTAACATCTCTCTCTTTACTAGACTAGAGACTACATACCACAAAGTAGCTCGATTTGCAACTCAACAATCCTATAAATCTCACCACTGTCTCTCTCTAAGATATTTAAACTGGCTTGAACTGCCCCACCTCCTCCTTCTCTCTCAGCTCCAAACATACACTCAATTCTTTACCAGCCATCTTTCTGTCCAGCCCTACACTCTATCATCTCCCACTATGCTCCTTCAGGAAACCTCCGTAGCTCATCCCAAGACCTCTTAAAAATCTACAAGCCCAAATCAAAAGCAGGACATAACATATAGAGCTACCACCCTTCTGTTGAATGGAACAAACTTCCCCTCGAAATTCGAACACACACACACACACACATCCCAAACAATTTAAACTAACTCTAAAAGATTATTTCAACAGGAAATGGATCTGCCAATGCTCAAACCCTCCTTGAAAACTCTCTACTTCTTTTCTATAAGCAATGTATTCCTCTCTCTTATACTTGTACTTTATCCTGTTAGATTAATTGAAAAAAAACGTGTTTTCTTTTGTTTTTGCTCCTTTAAAAAAATGTAGTGTCTGTAATCTAGCTGTTATTAACATTTCTCTACTTATATAATATTTGTGTGATGACAAAATGTAATCTGTTTACTCTCAAAAATGCTCTTGTAGTCTGCTAGCTGATTGCCTTATTCCACTTGTATAATATCTGAAATATTGACTAATGTTATATGTATGTACTTAGAGCTTTTCTCCCCGGGCCGCTGCTGAAAAAGGGCTTTGGCTCAGTTAGACATTCCCGGTCAACAAATGTAAAATAAATAAATAAAAATAAATAACTGTAATCAAGCAATACTGGCCTAAACCAGTGGACGATATTGCTTCATTTCCTTGCTACTTTAAGTAAAACAATGCTGAATATCGGTTAAGGTAAATAAATATACCTTGGTACAACTGACTAGTAAGTTAAAGATTTACCTGATTACTGATAGTTTTTTACCATTCGCGGTGGCCAGACTCTCAGATATTTCCCATTCGCCAACTCCACTCAAATATTGTATACAGCATCCAATCTACAACCCCCCTCCCCCAGTGCAAGTTTACAAATGGTAGCCATTTAGCAAGGTGCTATTTTTAAATATACATACCTTTAGAGAGAAGAATGTGTTCACCCGCTTGGCGTTGTGTGCTTGCCAAGTAAGTGTGATTTGTACCTGAACTGTGTTTATATATTGAACGGCATTTTAATTAATTTAACAGCATTTTAATTAATTAATTTATTGGAATGTCTCTGCATACTTTTAGCAAGTAGAAACAAGCAGATAGCAGATAATAATTCCCTCTCAGCTGTATGGTTATTTTTAAAGTCAGGTGCTCACTCAGTCAGATTTCAGTTTTTCTTGGTGGAATGATAGTGAGTGAGTTATTAAATTGAATGTAATTGTAGAGCTTTAACAATGTTGAAACAAGCAGGTAGCAGATACTATTTCCCTCTCTGCCATACTGGTATCTTAAAGCCAAGTACTCAATTGATCAGACCTTAGTATTATCTTGGACATACTCAGATATGCTCCTCTGATATAGTCAAAAACACTGAAGACTGTTTTTACAGCTGAAAGCTGTTTTTTACCAGCTAAAATGTAATTGTACAGTGTCTTACAGGACTGAGGTGAATGCTCACAATTATAAACAGTGAAGACTATTTTTCACCAGCTGAAAACTGTTTCTACCAGCTAAAGTATAACTGTATAGTGTCTTAGAAGCTAGAGGTTAATACTCACAATCAGACAGTAAATGAATGCAGGTGGTGATTTTCCATTCACTATGTTTTTCTGCATATGAGTTCTCTTTATGTTTACCTAACTGGTGGATTCAATTGTAAAGCTTCTGAATGCATGATAGTATCTCTTCCCTCACTGTTTATCCCATCTTGCCATTAAGACCCTTACTATACAATACCTTTTATTACAAGTTGTACCTCACAAACCAACACCTCTGACTCCATTCTTAGCCTTCTTTTTACAGCTCCCCTTCCAGCCTTACCATGTAACCATATCTCCCTCATTCAGGCTGGACATTTTAAAACCTTGAATTTTCCTATTGCATATGTTTTATTTTTTTTTTTTTTGTGGACTGCAAGCTACATAAACAGATACTGAGCTCCTGGGCAGCGAATGTAGGTTCCAAGAATACAGAGATCACTGTTCCTGTGTTAGCGTGGTAGCATTGTGTATGGACAGAAAACAACTATTGTAGTGGTGTTCACACTCATGGGGACATTAGATCTTAATTATCTCCACTTCACTCTCTATGCACTCCATTCACGTCTAATTGGCTAGGCTCTACCTGCCCCGTTTGCCCTCACTATGCACAAGTTCCCTCCACTGTCTACCCTAGCCCCAAATTTCACCCACACCCATTACACCTACATTTATTTTAACCACACCACTCCTGCCACACCAAATTATCAATTCACCACCTCCAATCTTGGCAGCATTAATATTACTCACTAAACAACATTCTCCCATTCTATATCTTACTCGCTCCTTCCTCCCTTCCCAATGTATATATTTTTAAAATTAACAAATTCTACTTATAGCATACAGCCACTAACACAACTGTAGCTAAACCCCTACATGATACACCTTCTGTATAACAGTATTACTCTTACACAATTCTCCTCTCATTTTACTCATACTAGCCCTCCATTGTACCTCTTATAACAATCAGCTAATCATAAATGTGTACTGTACCAATTACCCTTTCCCCTCCCCCTTCATACTTCACATACATAATAATAGGTTCAAGTCAGAAATGTTTACATATAGATATGCACAGCCACCAACTTCACCATATCTATTCCATAAATATACTAGCCTGGTACCCAAACTCTTCCACCCATTCCTATACAGAATATCACAGCTCAAACTTAGTGGAGACATCCACCCTAACCCAAGCCCTAAATCCTCTCAACAAGTATCTCTCACACCACCCACTATGCACCCCAAGGCCACCACTAACTTACCATGAAATGGCTCTGACATTTTACTTATCAATATGAATCTGAGGAGCCTTTTAAACAAAATACATAAATTTCATGCTTCACTCTCCCTCTACTCTCCTGACATAGCGGTTTTAACAAAAACTTGGCTAAAACCTCACACAAAAGACAATAACATTTTAACCCCAGGCTACAATATCCAAAGATTAGACACAATGCACAAACGTGGTGGAGATATAGCTATAATATATAAAGATACACTCAAACTTGAACACCTAGATTTAAACACCCCAGGCCTCAATAACATGGAAATATTATTTTCCAGTCTCAAACGTAATTCCAAGAAATATATAATCATAATAGCAGAATACAGCTCACCTAGCGACAAACCATCCTTAATTGAGTACCTTTTTTACTGGTCATCCTCGACATTAAATCAGGAAAACATAATAATGGGGGACTTCAATATGGACTGGAAATTCTGTATTTTAGACAATCCCGCTAACTTCATAAACATGTATGGATTCACCCAAACAATAAAATCACCAATTAGAATAGTCAAGCACAACAATAGGCAGTCAATTTTTGACTGAACGTTAACCAACAACCCTCACTGGTCTATCATTCAAGCTGACAGCCTCAGTGATCATCTACCCACCTATCTACTTAAACATTGCCTATGCCCCCTACAAAATGCCATATACAAACAAGTTTGCAATAAAAAAAAAAATTCTCAGCTGATACTTTTAAATCTCTCCTGCAGTATTGTGACTGGTCCCCACTAAAAGATCTCTATCTAGATTCTGCAGTTCGATACTTTAACACCAAATTAATAGACATTCTAAACAGTCTACCTCTTCTAGAATGATCCGGGTTAAATAAAACTAGAGCCAAAGCCTGGTCCCAATATCAGGGTAACAAAAAACAAGCCTTCCTTGACTACTGCCAGCAATTAAGAAACAAATCCAAAAAAACAGATCAAGAATGACAAAAATATATACTATACTAGGATCCAACAAAAACACCAAAGTAATCCTCAAAAATTTGGGGTGCTATTAAGCAACTACTACAACCTGGTCAATCCTCAACTCCACCCCCTACGACCAACAAATGCTACAGACAGCATAGCTACCCAGTTTAACATACTTTTTCAACTCCATACTATCCCTTGTGAAAAATAACAACAATGCTCCCCTGTTTATCCCTACAGGAGGAAAGCAACTACCAATTCCTTCTCTCTAAAACCTACCCAAACAAGCACCATACAAGAATTGCTAAATAAACTGAAGCCCACATCTTTTGCAGCTGTTCAACTACCTGCTGAATATCTCGAGCTAGCAGCTGACACTCTCTGTCTTATCCTGTCTCTTCATCAACCAATCAATCACAGAGCAATATATCCCCAGGCTCTGGAAAATGTCCTATGTCATCTCGCTGCACAAAGGCAGCACCTCAACATAACTTACTAACTATAGACAAATAGCCATTGTATCACCCTTATCTAAAATTCTAGAAAAATGTATATACTCAAAACTCATGGACCATCTAGTATGCAAGAACCTACTAAGCAGTTCCCAACGTGGCTTCTGACCCAGACATAGTGCTACATCTGCCCTTTTAAGTTTTACTAACACAGTTAACCAACTCAAAAATAACAGACACCTTGTTTCCTCCATCTTCCTAGATATGTCCAAGGCATTAAACACGGTCTCCCACCAAAAGCTCCTCAATGAACTCTCATCCCTAAACCCAACACAAACATCGCTCTCGTTGTTTCTGAACTACCTATCTGACCGACAAGCTGTTAAGTGGCAAAGCAATCTCTCCTTCCTATTACCCATCACAGTTTGTGTCCCACAAGGTTCAATTCTAGGACCACTCCTCTTTACTATCTTCACCAACAAACTCCACATTGCTACTCACCTCACCAATATCATTCAGTATGCAGATGACTTTACTCTCATCTGTGCTGGACCTTCCCTTCCACAACTCCAAGAAATAACCCAAAAATCCTTCTCAACCATTGAATCCTACTTCTCCAACTGTCAACTTATTCTCAGTCCCAACAAAACTAAATTAATGCTCTTCTCCAATGACAAATCACCTGATCACACATCCCCCTTTCTCATCTATTCACCCAACAACACCAAAATTGAACCTGTCTCTCATACCAAACTGCTTGGAGTCACCATTGATAACTGCCTGAAAGTCATTAAACATTTAGCATTTGTCATTAAAAAGGCCCACATAAAACTTAACTCACAGAGCCAAGCCATACCACAGCAACTCCACCAGACAATCTATTGCCAGGATCCACCAACTATCTACCTTACTTTATGCCTCTCCTATGTTCACAAACCTTAAAACAACAGACCTAACTAAACTAGAGGCTTGTTACAACAAAATCGCCAGATCTGCTACAAACTCACCATTTGGATCCCATCACCATATTGTCCTTCACCAACTGAAATAGCTAGAACTACCCCACCTTTTATCCTTCAGTCAAATAACAACCACCCATATTATCATTCATCAACCTGATAAGTGCCCTGCTATCCAAAATCTTGTACAACCCTCCTGCAATAATAGAATCCCAAAATCTTTGGACAAATTCCTATTAAAAGTTACTAAATCCAACAATAGTTTTGGGTATTCTATTTACTCCAGTGAATACTATCCCTCAACACATCCTAAATACCACCAACCCATCCAAGTATAAGTAACTTCTCAAGGTACACTTAACCAACAACTGGCTCTGCATACCCTCGGGCTGACTATACCATCACTCCTAATTCTCTCTTATAGCACACCTGCAGTAACTCACTGCAGTCTCATTTTTTTCTCTCTTAAGCTCTCCCATTTTCTCCTCCCAAACCCCTCTTAAAATCCCTTCCTAGTTTTCCCCACTACACTCTTCCTGTTATTCATAGCACACTGTGCAAGTGCCTATTTAGCAGTAGATACCTTATATATATATATATATATATATATATATATATATATATTTCTGTTTATTAAATATTATGAAATGTCAATAGTTACTTACCTTGCTATTATATTCGCATGTCAAAATGTTTTTTTTTTTTTTTGAGACTTCCTTCCTTGGACCTCCACTGTAATGCCCCACTTCTACCTATTGTACTGCATGTCAGAAATTTGTTTTCTGCAAACTCCGTAATATGTATTTGTTTTACTTTGTAAATAATGTTGTAGTTGTTAACTTGTACTTGGAGCTTTTCTCCCAGGGCCCCCTCTGAAAACGGTCTACTTAGCCAAGTCATACCTTCCTGGTAAACAGATATTAAATAAATAAAATAACTGTTTTGAAATACTAGTCAGTCAGAGGGATCACCTAATGTAAGCCAAGGACATCCATTGTTCCTGATTATTCTCTATATCAGCCTCTTATTCCTAATAGTCAGAATTATGTTTTACTCTGTTGTGCGTTTTTGTTGTTCTGTTTACACTCTTTAGGGCTTTTGTATTCTGGAATTATCTGCTACCTTGCACAATTTTTATTTACAGAGGGTTGCTTTCATATTGTTATTACAGTTGCAGAAGTGCAACCTAATACAACTCTAATATAAATTATAATATTTAGGTGGTAGAGGGCTGAATGGGCTACAGATTATGTTCACATATCTGAAGGCTGCTTCAACTTCTAGATTAGTTTGAAATCCCATGCTCTTATGACATCAGATAAATAGGGTACATATAATATTCAGATACAAGCTCATGGAATCCATAATCCAGTACTGACAGTCTAGCACAGAAACCATGCCAAGACCACAAAGAAGTTTTATTCAGAGCAAAAGTTAAAATCCACAAGCATCTACATTAATACAATGCTGAGTGGTAACAGCTGTCACTTCCATGGTATACATTGGCCCATCAGGTGATATTTCCACACTCACATGTCCAATAATGGGCAGAATATATATAAAGATAAAGCTATATATATATATATATATATATATATATATATATATATATATATATATATACATATATACATATATATATATATGTGTGTGTGTGTGTGTGTGTGTGTATATATATATATATATATATATATATATATATATATATATATATATATATATATAGATATATATATATATATATATATATATATATATATAGATATATATACATATCTGTAAATGTAACTCATAATATTAGATACAGTGAGGGATCTGGGAGGAGCAATATGGGCAAACTACCAAGGAATGTAGGGCAGTTCTAGTAGAAAGCATTTGGAGTATGTAGGGTTGGGCAGCAGGTAATGTGGATGTTGAAACTGTGGAGACAAACTGAATTAAAGATGGGAGTAGGTCTTAAAATATGTTGGAATCTGATTTGCCAACATGGGTGTAGCTAGACAAATGCCATTCAAGCTGTAATGTACAAATTTATTTTTAAAGAGATAAAATTCTGTTAAGTGCAAAGGCACTAAATATCCCCTCTTCAAATATTTAAATAAAGTTAAAGGACACACAAGAGCCAGCAATGAATATCCATTTATCTATTGCTGACCAAGTTAGTCCAACTAGGCTAGTACCTTCTTTTCAGGGGAGACCCATGGTACTATTTATACTACTAGGAGAAATTTGGCCAGGCCATTGGGGAGCTTCCACTACTCTTTTTGATAGGTGTTGCAGGATCTTTTACATCCTCCTGAGGTACCACCAACTCAAGTAGATGGGACCCTCGTTTAACATCTCGTCCAAATTACAGCAAACTCAGGACTGCCACACCCTCCTTATGCTGCACTGTAGTGTCAGCAATCAAGCTACTGGGTATGAGAATAGAACCCACAGTCTTCTGTACCAAGGGTAAATGTGCTACCTGTTGCACCACTGACATAAGATAACTATGGTGAGACTGACGGACGCATATTATATTTGTAAGCCATAATATTCACCTGCCAGTTTATTTATTTGTTTAAAGATTTGCTGGTGTACTGTTTCTCAACCAAGTAGGTGGACCAGTCAGAATTACCTTTTTTAAATGCAACCCAAGCTCATACTAGCTAGAGTACAATAGGACTCAAGTTGTTTCCCCCAACGTATGCATATGACTTGATCATTGTGCGTGTGGGAATGAACTACTTGAGAAACACCTTGCTGGGTCATATGAAGGGAGACACACGACTGCACTCTCAAAATATGTGACTGGGGATGGTGTGAAGCTAGTCTTGAGCAGCAGAGCAGCATCCTACAATTGCCAAGAGTGATGCCATAGTACAAGGAAAAGGTAACGGACTTCAGCTATCAATTATTGGCATGGTTATTTACATCAGTTTAACAGGATCCAGTATATGTATATATATGCTTGTGACGAGGTGATTGACAGCGCTACCTTCTTTGCTAAGGATGGCCTGCTCTTCTCCCTTCATGGTGTTTGGGTAGTGGTCAAAACCTTCTCCATGCCATAGTTTGTTTTTTTTAGACAAGGTCAGTCTCCCCAAACTACCAATACTGGCAAAGAAAATCATAAGTATATATAAGTAACGCTGCTCAATGCTAGAAACCTAAAGAAGAAATTACATTCCTTATAGGCCTTTCTGACCCCATAAAATATAGATAGCTGCATTGTTATTAAAACATGGTTTTGGTGAAGAGATAACTTTTCCTCAAAGCTGAGTTTTAATGCATGCCACCCATTCAGACCCATCTTTAAAAATGGCTGTATTGCTGGTGATTATGTGTCCATATTCTGAAGAAGACAAATTACGTCAGTACTCATGAGGCAAAGCCACAATGGTGGCAAAGAGAGAAAAATGGCTATGTCCCAGCTGACCTTGGTTCAATTAGCAGCTTGGGCAAATGATAGAGTGGCAGAAAAGGAATAAGCATGCCCATCCAAGGTGGAGGAGCACTTGCTGCTATGCTCCCTAAGGGGAGGCATGGTCCAAAGAAGGGAGCTGTCCTCGCAAGTAATCAATGAGATTGGGGATTGAGGAAATGGACTGTGTAGGTCATACATAAAAAAATCCTCATGGACAGAAGCACAGAGAAGCAAAACCCCTAAGATACCCTTAGGGTCCACAACTGGCCGCAGAAAAACTGGAGTAAGTCCAGGGAGGTTGGAGAGTGGCTGGTGACCCAGCATGGACATTGGGTCCTGGGGGTCAATAAAGAAGAGGGTAGTGCAAACCAAAAAAAAAATAAAAAATTCATGATGCAAGACAATGACCTTCAGCTGCTTGGTATCCTAGTTACTATCAATAAAAATATCTCCCATATCACAGCCAACTAATGTACCCACTATATTTCCACAGCCTACATGGAGACATCTAAACAAACTGGAGTCCCTCTCCATTAAGCCAAATACTATTCTCCTGGGTAAGTACCACTATCATTCTATTAACTGGGTAATGTACAGTACCACAAACATGTATGTACAGTGCTTCTAGATTTCATAAATGTTAACTAACTACTTAAACCAATTAGTTCATATCCAAACTAGGGTATCTAAAATATTGTATCTAGTCCGCACCAATATAATCCACTAGCAGTATTTATTTATTTTATTTATTTTAGTTTACATTTGTTGATCAGGCTAGTCTAGCTGGACACATGTCCATTTTCAGTAGAGACCCAGGGAGAAAAGCTCAACTACAATTAAAGTAACGGTACATGTTATAACTAGAAAACAAGATTTTTACATAACAGCATAGTACTAATATAGCTTACAATTATGTACAAGCTATAATTCCAAATAACTGAGGTAAAGTCATGTTTATACAGTAGAGAGATTGTTGTTTAAGCTCTATGGCAGATTCAAGGAAGGCAATGTTAATAGTAACTTTAGTAGACTGAAAAATCACATATTCACAGCGGTTAATAGGAGATAAGATGACAGTGTTAAGAAAACTAGCCATAAAAAAAATGAAGGAGGAGAGTTTTAGTCAGGATTTGTGCAAGGGCATAGACAGTGAGTTAGGAGATATTCTTTAAATTGCATTTTGAATAGAGATGTAGAGAAGAGAGATGAGAGTTCCCTGGGGAGCAGGTTCCAAGATTTCTCTACAGTGTTTGAGAACAGTGTGTCCCCAGCCTTGTTCTTGGATTTATGGATAGTTACTAGTAACCTATTGGCTGAGCGAAGGGTTGTGAGATTTTTGTAGGGGGTGATAAGACTAGTTAGTATTGGAGTAGTGAAAGGATGATATAGGATCTTATGTGTGATAGTAAGTTGTTGAAATAGTAGTTGATTTTGGAGTTCTAGCCATCCAAGTTGTTTTAGTTTCTGACAATGGTGGGTTCTAAATGTGGAGTTTGTGGCAAATCTAGCTATGATGTTATAGGTGACTGCCAGTTTGTTGAGGTTGCTTTTAGAAAGATTGGTATAAATAGGAGAGGCGTAGAGGAGGGTAGAGATGAGATGGGTGTGGGCAATAGTAGTTCTGGCTGTTGGGGTAAGGTAGGATTTAATTCTGTAAAAGGTGCTTAGCTTTCTGTAAACTGATTTTATGGTGGTATTGATATGTATGCCAAGGGTAAGGTTATGGTCTATTGTCACATCTAAGAGTTTGGTAGTTGGTTCTGGAGATATTACAGTACCATTATTGGATGTCACTATAAGGTCCAATTGAGAGGACTTTATTGTAGGATTCAAGAGCAATAATTTCATTTTTTTGGCATTCAGGAGAAGGCAGCGCTGTAGGAACCAACTTTCAATTTTATTAAATACATTCTGGGTAAGGAATTGGAGTTCTGGTAAGGAAGTAGCAGACCAAATTAATGTTGAATCATCTGCATATTGTATGCAGGTAGCTTGAGGAATTGTTAAATTTAGATAATTAATAAAAATGGAAAATAAGAGAGGGCCTAAAATAGAGCCCTGAGGTACACCAAGGGAAACAGGAAGGTGTGTGGAAAGTTTATTGTCCCAGAGCACAGCTTGTTGTCTGTTTTCTAGGTAGGACTTAAACCAGTGTAGTGCCTGTGTATCTAGAGAGAGAGATTTAAGTATATCCAAAAGAAGGTGACGGTTAACCATATTGAAGGCTTTTGAGAGGTCAATAAAGAGTACAGATGATAGGGAGTTGTTGTTATTACGATTTTTGTTGATGCAATCGGAAAAGGATAAAAGGGCAGAAGTTGTGCTATGGAATGGTCTAAAGCCATGCTGACAGCTGGAAAATAAATTGTTGTGGAGAAGGTGGTCGGGTAGCTGTTGGTGGATACACTTCTCCATTATTTTTGCTAGTGGAGAGAGTAGGGCTGTAGGGCAAAAGTTAGAGAGTTCAGTAGAGTCACCACCCTTATGAAGAGGAATGATATGGGAAATTTTCCAGATAGATGGCATAGTTCCTTCAGTAATTGTTCTGTTTATAGGTATGGAAATGGGATAGGCTATGACTTTTGCTGATTTCTGTAGATATTCAGCTGGTAGGAGGTCAGCTGAAGGGGTGCCTGGTTTAAGTTTTTGGAGAAGGGTGCAGATAAGAGATGTAGGCACAGGTTGTAGATGAAATGAGGGAGGTAAGTTAGTTATAGTGGGTGACAGGTTAGTGGTAACAGGGGGTAAAGAATTAGCTAGGGATTGGATGGCGTCAGTAAAGAAGGTATTGAAGGCATTAGCAATATGTTTAGGATTGTCATGGGTGGAGCCTGTTGGGGTTGGTGTTTTGGATTGACCTGGATGTAAGAGCTTGTTTATACCTGACCAGAACTTTTGTGATTTGTGCTGGTGGGTTTGTTGGAGTCAAAAGTAAAAGTTTTTCTTGTCAAGAAGTACAGACGTTTTAGTAGAGTTCCTCAGCTGCTTAAATTTTAGGTGGTCTATTGGATATCTAGTCATTCTCCATTTGGCCCAAATTTTATTTCTTAATGTGATTTTTTTTTTATCTAATTTCATTTGTAAGCCATGGAGCAATTTTTGTGCTGTTTCTGATGGATCGAATAGGGGCATGGTAGCCTAAGATTTGTAGGAATTTGGTGTTGAAGTATAACACTGCTTCCTCTAGTGGTAGCTATTTTAGAGGTGACCAGTCACATGCCTAAAGTTTGGTTTGGAAGCTTTCTTGATTAAAATGTTTATTAAATCGAGTAGTTCTAAATAAGTTAGAGTTAGGGATGCTGATCTTTTGTCTACATACAAAGGTTAGAGAGTGGTCACTAATGTCATCTGGAAGAGTGCCTGCTTTGTAAGACAAGGGATGGCTGTTAACAAGGATCCAATCAAAGGTGCTTTCTTTGTTATTAGGTTTATAGATTCTAGTAGGGGAGGTAATTATTTGGGAAATGCCATATACGTTTATGTGGGTTGTTGGGTTAGGTGAAATACAGGTAGTCCAGTCAGTATTAAAGTCACCCAGTACTATGGTTTCTTGAGGTAAGTAAGCAGAGAGCCAGTTAAGGATATTTTCAAGGGTATTGATGTTATTTCCAGGAGGAAGGTAGGAGCATATTAAATAAATGGCTTTGAAGGTATTGATTTGTAGCTTTGCTGTAAGGGTTTCAACATTACTACTAGTAGGAAGCTGCATATCAAAAGTAGTGACTTGTAGCCCAGATTTGAAAAGGATGGCTACACCCCCACCCTTTTTGGTAGTGCGATCTATTCTCAGAATATTATATCCAGGTGGGGTAATTTCGTTATCCTGGGTTGTTGGTTTTAGCCATGTTTCTGTAAGGCATAGGGTGTCAAAAGAATGCACATCTAGGAGTGCATGAAGGTAGGCTATTTTATTATTTATGCTACGTATATTCAGATGTGCTATAAGGAGAGAGTTAGAAGGTCTTGCTTGGGTGTCAGAGGTGGACGGAATGGAGGTGAGGGGGTTAGTGTTATCTAAATTGTTAGGGCCAGGGTTGGGGTGAATATCACCATCTACTAGGAGGTGTAGATGAGGTCTGACTGTAATCTTTAAAGTTTTGGAGAACATGTATAGAGATTTCCTGTATTGGAAGTAATCAATATGAGCAAGTCTGTGATACTTAGGAGGGTATTGATGTTAAGTTTATATGGTTATAGGAGGATGGCTGTGTTATTAGAGTATGCTGAGAGGGGTGGTAAAGTTCAGAAATACAGGGATGTTCATAGGCTGTAAGTATATAGGATACAGATAGAAAAAGAATAATAGTGAAAAGGAGTAGTAACCTTTTGTGTCAAATCATAGGAATAATGGTCATTGTAAGGTGTAAGATAGAGATAAAGTGGAGATGATAAGGAGTGGGGATGAAATAAATGTAAAGAGATAGGATATAGGATGAGAGAGGGTGGGGAGGTAAGCTTTATGTAATGAAAGATTAGTTAATGAAGGGAAGTAAGTGACATGTGATAAGTATATAATAGGATAATGAGGAGAGATTAGGGATAAGACTGCAAGGGAAGGGGTGGGGTCTTAGAGGTATAAGTTTAGGTGCAGTGGGGGTGGGTGGGATTTGTGGGTAGGGTAGAGGAGCGAGTGAGCCTGCAGGGTGAACGGAGCGGGTAGACCCAGAAAGTAAAAGGCTAGAGAGGAAAAACAATCAGTAAGCTAAAGAGATAGCAGTTAAGGTATAAGGTAAGGCAGAAATAGCATGTCTTAAGGCAAAAAGTGATAAGACAACATGGGCAGTGGAAAAAGAGGGGAAGAAACAGCAGGAGATCAGAAAGAGTAAAAAAGGGTCTATTCCTAAAGTAAATCTCGGGGAGAGAAATACCGTGGGTATAGGCTAATTCCTGAGTATGTGGTGCCACCAAGTGGCGACTGGAGAAATGGCTGCCAACAGGGAGTGTACAGAATGGTGACCCACTGTACCCATTTGGTAGATAAAGTAATATCTGGAGGGGAGAGGGAGAGAGGTGGGCTGTAATCAGCTGCAAACATGCTGTAGGCAAAAAGTCAGACTTCCAGGGTAAATATGCAGAAAATAAAACACAGTTATGAGCTTAGGTAAAAAGGCAACATACACTGAGCATTCACTTGAGTGAATGGGGTAAGCACACAGTAGAGTGCGTAGAGCAGAATGGAGTCTTCACACAGTGCTAGGAGGAGATATTCCTTTCTGTTGGTCATGGTTTATGATTCTGTTTCTTAACCTAAGCACAGAGGGAGTACCCAGGGGTAGAACGGCTGTAAAATAAAGAGACAGGACAATTATAAGTAAGGCAGGTATAGAGAAGCACAGAGGAGACTAGTAGGTGGAAAAAACAAGTTAGGCTAGACGATAGGACAGAAGATAAGAGTTAGGGAAAATACTAGGTACCAGTAGTGCCCAATTACTATCCAACCACTGCTCAGTAATAGTCACATTGAGGGTTAAAGGGTTAAATCTGTTCTAAGATAACTTTCAGCCATTAGTAATTGTTAAAGGACAAACCTGTCACACTTAGCTGATGATTGATGATATTTAAGAACCCCCCACCTCCTCGAAGACCCCATCTCACACACACTGTCCTAGTCACAGTTTCTATGTTTCCCTAAATGCTTACATTGAGGCATTGATCCCCAATAGACACAAATACAATACTAAGTTTAGGAATAAACTCATACGGTGAAATTCTGGCATAAATAAAGTATATTATAAAAAGAAGAAACTTATTGTCTGTAAGAATAAACTAAATACCCCAACTACCAAAAGTGAGCACAAAATTATAAAGAACTTAAGAGACAAAAAAAATTCAAATATAAGTATGAACTGAACATTACCACCTATATAAAGGGAAACCACAAGGCATGCTGTAACTATGTCAGAAACCTAAGAAGCAATACCTTGCACTGCACTAAGTCAATACATAAAAACAATGCATGTTCACCAAGCAGTGCACTGTCAATACATAAAAACAATGCACACTCACCAACCCTGGCACTCAGTCAATACATACAAACAATGCACGCTCACCAAGCACTGCCCTAAGTCAATACATACAAACAATGCATGCACACCAAGCACTGCACTGTCAATACATAAAAACAATGCACACTCACTAGGCACAGCACAAAGTCAATACATAAAAACAATGCACATTCACCAAGAACGACACTAAGTCAATACATAAAAACAATGCATGCTCACCAAGTACTGCACTAAGTCAATACATAAAAACAATGCACGCTCATCCACAGAAGGAGCAGCCAACACATTAGCGGATATACTTAGATATTTTTCACACATCTCCCCTAACTTTGCCCACATATTAGCATGCTCACATATCCCCTCAGTTCACCTTGGCGTATGCCCTGAGGACACCATTCAAGGACAAGAACACTGGCTTCATGGACCCAGACACTGAGTCAGGTTGCTCCCATATCAGCACCAAATACAACCTTGTGGACTCACTACTAAATGTATTCCCTTTCTGTCTCCCCTGGATTTGCCACCATGATGTGGAAAATTGCTGTAGTCATTCTACTCCACAAGGGAGGACCCATCACTGACCCTGGGCATAGCAGACCTATATGCCCAACCAACCTTATCTGTAAGGCAATGGGGCACATCATTATAGAAATTATTAAAAAGGACATTAGCTGTCTACAGTCTCTTGATCCAAGCCGGTTTGAGTTCATTAAATGTAGATACTGCTTCCTAAACTTAGTGAATGTCATTCAACAAGACACTGAAGTCCTGGATGCAGGCAAATTGGTGGACACTGCTTACGTTGATTTGGTGAAGGCCTTTGACACCATCCCACATTCTGGCATTATAGACAAGCTAATCAAACTAAATGTAAACCCCTACGTAACCTGCTGGATAGTAAACTGGATCACTAACAGGACCCAGTCTATTAGTGTACTGGGCATGATCTCATCAAAAAGGATCTTTAATTATGGTGTTCCTTAGTATCAGACATCTGTCCTTGGACCCTAGTCTTGACTCCTCTGTTATATCAAGTCTGATGTTAGGAGCCTACTGAGTCTTACAGAAAAACTTAACTACTTTAGGACTTACTTTCTACTAACTAAAACTAATCTAAAGTTCAGCACAGTGCTCTGCTTACTGCTAGCACCTCACTTAAATGTTGACCTTATTGTAATTGTCTCTTCCTTTTGTTTCCTAACTTACTTAACCTTTCCAAACAACTGCACAATTTTACTTTGGCAACTATTTTATCATATTATTAGATTTTTGCAGTATCTATACTGATTTGACTTGCTTATAGTCCTTATTGCTACTATCTCTTATTTCTTTCCTAACTTACCTTTCCAAGCAAATGCGTGAATTACTTTTGGCAATTATTTAAACATATTATTAGGTTTTTATGGTATTTGTACCTGTAGACTTCCTTATACTGTATGTAATGACAAGCCATTGATGTATTTCCATTTTTACTTTGTATTAACTATGCTGCAGCAGTGGGGAAAACAGTGATCCAGTGCACCAAACTAAGTAACTATTGGAAAAGATGAATATAAGTACATGAGATGAATCTTCAGTGATTAGAAACACACTGGATTTCAGGCTCTGAAAAGCGGATGGAGTAGATGACAGATGCAATTAACAAATGACAGCAAAGGGTTGTAACCTAGGGCATTGTTTTCTTGGCAGTCACATCTAGATAAGGCATTCTTTTGTTTAGAAAGGCTAAGCGTAAAAGGAAACACCCAGATGAGGTCATATTTCAGGCAAACACATAAGCAGGGCAGCAAGAATATTTACTTTTCTCTGCGCTTCACTGACAGAGTGAAAGAAGTTTATGTAAAACGCCTCTGCCTTATTTATAACTTCTTGGTTTCTATTTTTATCAGTCATGCACCTCACAGGAGCTGACCTTTCAGATGTTAGCTGGTGGATTTGCTTTTTATTTCAGCAGTGCAAATCCATGATTTGTGGATTTCTTCAGAGGAAATCACTTTGAATGTCATGCAGAATTTTCTTTGAGTGAACAACCAGAGACTTATGCAGACTAATACAGATTTTTTTTCATTTGACAGTTTATGTAAAGAAACATTGTAAATGTTTTCAAAACATTTTTCCATACATCACATACACACACACACACACACACACACACACACACACACACACACACACACACACACAGAGATATCTATCTATCTATATATATATATATATATATATATATATATATATATGTATTCTGCCTTTGAACTACATGTAAGAAACACTGAGCATTCACAATTCACAGTTCTCTCATAATTCCTGCAGGGTATATGTATGCATTTCTTTTTGAAAAGAACCATAGAGAGTGTTTCCGTATACATGTATATTTAAGCTTGGAAAACAAAATCATTGCTTCAGCAGAAACAGAAATCATTTATTGGGAATATGATGCTTTTGATCGGAGTATACTTAACAACAGTCTGCCACCAATGTTACCACTGTTTGTAGATCACTACGGCTCCATAAACTAAGCAGAATACTAATGGAAATATTTTTTGTGGGGGAGGGGTGTATGCTCTGCAACTCTCCAAAGTGGACGTTCTACTCCCACTCATAAATCTCTAAATACAGTGCCACTGAAATCACACTGACCTGCAGGAAAATAAATGTGATTTCTTTCTTGTGAGATGGTTCAGTAACAGTAGTGGTGTGTGCAGAGAGGTGTGGAGGCAAAGCCTCTGTGTTAGGAGTGTAGGGTGAAAGCACTTTGAATTTTTTTCTTTTCTTCACTCATAAATGTCACTGACTGGTCAGATGTGGTGGCAGGACAAAGTAGTTGATAATAAAATAATAAAAAAAAAACACCATTTATACGTATTGACATACTCTCTGAATGTTTTTGTTTCAAAGTAGTTGGTACCGATTATCAGAGATGGTGTTGGTACAAATAAAAAACAAAAACAACTGTCATACCTATGAAAGAATACATTTTATATATGCATTTACAGCTCCAGAACATATGAAGAAGATCAGCCGGTTGGAAATGTTATTAATTACTTTTTGTTTTTTCTCTATTCTTAATGTTTTACATGGAAGCATTCTTGTAAATATTGTATATTTGTTTGGTGTGATAGTTAGTGATATTAGTTAGTAGTCTTTTGTTTTGTATTTTTTCTCTAAAAATTTTGTGTTTGTTTTTACTTGTGTATGAAAATAATATAACAATAAAGATTTATTATGGAAAAAAAAAAAAGAAAGAATAAATTTTAACGCATTGTCACATGGGCACACACACACACACACACACACACACACACACACACACACACACACACACACACACACACACACACACAATGTAAGGATGCACGACAGCCCCCTAAACTACATTTTCATGACCTCACAATCTCATTGCGTTTGCCCTCTTGCTATTTTGTTCCATGCTCTAATGAAGCTGTCTACCACCTCAAGGTGTACGCATACTATGGTGCAGGTATTTCTTCACCACTGTTTTATATGGTGATGATCCACAAGGGTGTTGTTTTTTAATTTCCCATGATACTCAGTTCTAGAAACCACTCGTAGCTCTGTGTTTTTTTCTAAATGGATGTAGAATTCCTAAGTGAAGTTTGCTGTTAAAATTATATCTGTCAGGGAAGGCACAGTTATAAGTGAATTTTTATATTTCATCATAGAGTACCTTGAAGTTGGCATGCTTGCATTCCTTAAAGTTAGTGGGGTTTGTTGCATGAACATTTGGGATTTTAAAGGAGAAGTTCATAGGTTTATGGTCAGACTTCACTGGCGAAGGAGATACCAAAAGACTAGTGCAAAATGCAGATGTATTTATAAGAATCAAGTCAAGAATGTCATGTACTCTAGCAGGTTTATCTATTAACTGCTCGGGGGATTTTTTTTTTTTTTTTTTTTTACTAAGTCTAAGAATTTTGGGGTATATCCCAGTTTACTGAATGGTAGTTAAAGCCACACAAAGTAAGGAAGCTTTTGCTAACATGGAGATCATTTAGAACACTGAGGAATCTTACAAGATTGTCTGGGAACAGAGAACTGTTGTGTAACAAGCTATTAGTCGATAATGTGTCCTATTTAGAGTGATCTGTAGTTCACTGAGTTCAGTTTGAGAGTCCCCATGGAAATGCCTGGAGGTAGTATGTTCCTTGATAAATATGGAGACTCCACCTCAGTTCCTACTGGGTCTGAAGGCATGAAACGCACAAAACCTGGTATGATGAGTCTCCCTTGCATTTAAACCAGATTTCAGTCACTACGCATACATGGATGTTTTCCAGCTGCAGGAGTGTTTCAAAATCAGACAATTTTGGCATTTATGGATTACCACCATAATATGACCTGTTTTTGGGACTGATATATTAGTTATGTTGGAAGGTCCATCAACTGAGCTCTGCTTTAAAAGGTCATTGGGGAGTTTTAGCGGGTAAGAGTAAATTTGAAATCAAATACACAGGCCATCCTTAGCAGGACTGTCGAACAACTTATATTGTATTGACACATACTGGATCTCCTTAGAATGACACTGTTTATCCAAATAATGAAGCCAATAATCTTTTCTTTGCATCTAAGCATTATTCAAGATGAAGGAAGTATTTCACTCAGGACTAGTGGCTTACCTGCATTTGTAATGTGGATAGAAATTTCTCACATTTCTTTCTGCATAGGTTCATAGGTTCATAGGTAGGTACTAGGCTATCGGCCCTGGGACCTATACAAGCCCAGCCAAAAAGGTACCCTGGCTTTTGCCATCCAAGAAAATTATTTTCCTGTGCCACTGTCGAGCAGAGCCACAGAGGTGATCCCCGGGGTGAATTTCTTGTTTCCCATCCAATCATCAAGATTTTTCTTGAAGAGTGCTAATGAGGAGCTTTGTTTGATATAGACAGATAGTTTATTCTAGAGTATGGGAAGTCTCTGGGACAGGAATCTATCCCTTCGGCACGTTCTGTTTATTGTGGTGACAAGGTTTAGGTCCCTAGAGCATGTTACTCGGAGGGATTGGGATTTCTTTAAGTGGAGCATGTCCAACAGCTCTGGGTTTGACATAGCTTTGTATGTTAGGCAGAGATCACCTCTGAGTAGGCGATATGCGATGGAGTAAAGCTGGAGTTTTTTGAGATGGTCTGCATAGGGCATCTGTTTGAGGCCGGTAATCCTCTTTGTGAGGTATTTCTGCGGCCTTTCCAGTTGTTGTATATGTCTTGTGAGGTACATACTAAAAGGGGCGTTGTACTCTACAATGGGTCTAATGAGTGATGAGTAGAGGGAAACAATTACCTCTTTTTTTCTGGATGAGAAACCTTTTGTGATGAGATGTACCACATAGACGAATTTCCTGACTACTGTGGTGATGTGATTATCAAATGAGAGACTACTGTCCACCTGTGTCCCAAGGTCTCTTATCACACTTTTGGTGTTAAATATACTACCACCTATGTTGTAGTTCATGGGTACAGAGTTTTTACCAAAGGGGATGACAATTTTGGTATTGAGCTTGAGGCCATGGCGTTGACACCAGGCATCTGTCTCAGTGAGGCCCTTTTGTAGGATGTCCACATCATTAGGAGTTTCAATTATGGCTCTTAGTTTGCAGTAATCTGCAAACTTCGTTAGCCAAAGACCTTCTGTGTTAGCCTGTAGATACCAAACAGGAGAGGACCCAGGACTGAACCCTGTGGTACTCCACTTGTCACTGGTCTGAAGTCGGATTTGGAGTCTGCTACTTTCACAGTGTGGGTTCTGTCAGTGAGCCAGTTGGCAACCCATCTTGTGACATAGGGATTTATACCTAGTTTAGTGAGTTTATCTATAATTCCAGAGTGGGGGGTGGTGTTGAAAGCCTTGGCAAAATCTAGATAGGCCGTTTGAACCACCTTACTCTTGTCTACGGCTTTGGTGACTGCTTCAAAGAAGTCTATCAGGTTTAGGAGACATGATCTACCTTTTACAAACCCGAACTGGGTGGGGTCCAGAGTTTGGCGATTACCAATGTCTTTGTTTATAAGTTCCATGATGATACATTCCATGGCCTTGCAGGCCAGGCTCATCAGGCTAATGGGGCGGTAGTTCCCGGGGTCCGTGGTGGCTCCCCCCTTGTGGAGTGATATAACCGTTGCTGTGCGCCATTCAGCAGGCACTAAGCTTGAGGTGAGGCTATGATTGAACATAGTACTTAGGTGAGGTGCCAGTTCGTTCTGCAGTTCATGTAGAATGCAGCCTGGGATGTTGTCTGGTCCCATGGATGCTGTGTTCATGGCTTTGGAGAGTGTGGTATTTACCTGTGCAGCCGTGATTACAGGAACTTTGCATTCTTCCGGTATAGAGATGGGCTCTTTAGGGGGTGAGAGGGGGGTAAAGTTAGCACTGAACCTATCTGCCAGGATGTTGGCAATATCAGTTGGGTCTGTATATTTAGTACCATTGTGCTGTAACTCAGAGAAGATCTGAGTGTTGCCATTGAGATTCTTGACATAGTTATAGAATGCTTTGTGGTTGTCTTTAGAATCAGTGGTGATTTTGTTTTCATAACTAGCTTTAGAAGATTTTATCAGGGATCGCAGCTTCTTACTCAGGCTGACCAGGGAGCTCCTCCACTCATGGGATTTTACTCTCTTTTGCAACAGTTTCTTCCTTCTGTTGTACAGTTTGTTTATGGCAGGGGACCACCAGATTGGCTTCCTTTTTTTGGAGGATAGCATCTTGGATCTGTTTGGGATAGCACGATCCATGCACTCACGTAAGTGCTTATAAAGTGCAATTGTGTAGGATTCAGTAGTCGTAACTGTATTGTCTATCTGCATGGGTGTCATGAAGTTCACCACTTCTGTCTTAAGAAGCATGAAGTTGGCTTTGGAGAAAATTTTTACCATGGTTTCCTTAATGGGGTATGGGGGCAGGATGTGGATATCCAGGGTAATTAGCTTATGGTCGGATTGGACCAATGAGGTGTTGACTTCAGGTGTAGAACACCGGTCACTCATGTTGGTAATGACTAGATCTAGGATATTGTTGCCCCTGGTGGGGGTGTGGATAAGTTGATCCAGGGCATTGGATTTTATGAATTCCAGAAAGTGTTGAGCGAGGGAGTTGGTACATGAGTAGTTTTCCCAGTTAATGGTGGGGTAGTTGAAATTGCCCATTATTAGGGTGTTTGGTTGAACCCTAATATTTTCCAGTACATCAAGAAAAGAGGAGTGGGAATCCTGGGACATGGTGGGTGATCTGTAGCAAGCTACAATTTGGATTGCAGTTTTGCCCAGAGATAGTTGCACTTGGATAACCTCGGTTGCATTATACTGAGCAACTAGCCTGGAGGTGTGGATATCCTTAATGAATATGGACACACCTCCGCCTTTGGTGTTCCAGTCCAGGTTACATGGCCGAAAAGTGTGGTATTAGTTATAGCCTGGTAGTGCAGGGGTGCTCTCTGGAGCCTTGAACCAGGTCTCAGTCACTGCACAGATATCAACGTTCTCCATTTTAAGGAGTGCCTCGAGTGAGTGAATTTTGAGATTTAGAGCATTTTGAGATTTAAGATTTAGACTTCTAGCATTGAGTAGCATCACCCTCAGTTTTTGCTTGTCTGTTCCTGTTATGGTGATGAATTTGTCATTTGAACCTTGCCTAAAAAAGGCACTATAGGGGCAGCAAGAACCTTAGCCAGTATCCGGAATCCCAGGGGTGACAGGTGCAGGCCATCTCTGGCAAAGCTTCATGGTCTGTCGACCATGTCATCCCAGGCAGACAGATACTGGATCCCTTTAGAATGGCACCAGAAGCTTAGCCAATTTTTGAAGTCAATCATTTTGTCTTTGTACTGCGGCATCATTCTGGGTGATGACAGAATGCTAATCAGGGCTAGGATCATACCTGCCTGGGCTACAAGATTGGAGAGCTCTTCCATGTATCTTTTCATGTAGTCCAGGAAAGTACGTCTCAGGTCATTCACACCAACATGGACAATGACAGAGTCATATTTGTACTTGTTGTGGAGTGACCTGAGTGCGTGGGTAATGTGGTGGATCCTGGCACCCGACAGGCAGCTGACAGTAACCTTCTCCTTGTTTAGCCTGGTAAGTGGGACATCAGTGTGCCTGACTATAGAGTCACCTATGACTAGTGTGTTGGGTACATTGTTTTGCCATATTGGCTATGGCTGAGTGGCCCACTGTGTCTGCGGGCTATGTGTCATTTGGGTTGTGTTGGGGGGGTGGGGTTGCTTGCATTTCTGATTTGGAGGTCTCTGTTGCTTGAGCAGATTATTGAGAGCCTCCGTGAATGTTTTTGTGTTTCTATGTGTGGATTTTGGTGGTGTAGATTTAGTGAGACTATGTGATGAGTGTGGTGTGGTGCAAGTGTTTACCTTCTCCTCTTGACTGTCACGTTCAGTCTTGATTGGAGAGAGCTTTACCTCCAGTTTGACTAGATAAGTGCATCTCTCACAGGTTGTAGTGTTGGGTTGTAGGAGGTGGTTATAGGTGATAACCCTCAGAGAATTAAATCTCATATTGTTCACTCCCACATGTACCACTACCATGATGTAGTCATAGCTGTCATAAGTTAGGGTCCATATGGCCCTTGTAATGTCAGTGATCTTGCCGCCTGAAAGTTATCTCAGTGGAACTCTCTTTGTCCAGTCTTGTGAGTGCTGACAATAGAGTTGTGGCACAGATTTGGAGCATTTTGGCTCAGAGTAACTATTTGTGGGAGGTATGCATGAGGTGGATGAGAAGCTTGATTCATGCAGAATCTTAATCTTTTTTATGTCAAGGATTTTTGGAGAATGAATGTTTTACAGCCTCAGCATAAGACTCCATAAGAATTAGAGAAAGATTGTGGAGGGCTGGTTGAAGGTCACAGGAAACATTTTTAGGTGAGATGGTAGCCTCTAGATTAACTAGGTATTTGCACCTCTCACTGATAGAATTATTAGTACTGAGTATAAGTTCATCATCTGTGAACATAAGTCAGTTTGTAGACCATCTTAGGAGATTTGGCACTAAACAGCTGGCAACGGAGGTGAAACTAGCAGACTGATCTTTCATCTTGTCCAGTGTTTAGGTGTTTAGATGAATAAAGAAAATGTATCACTAAGCAGGTAGGATAATATGAAAGAGGGAAGTACTGACTGCTTTAACAATCAAAGGGAAAGCTTCCCTTATAGAGCCTCCAGTGCTTACTAGCAAGAGCAGATAAGAGGAGATCATGTGGAGCTACCAAAGACAAAAGTAAAAGACCTTGTGGAGCTACCAATGACAAAAGTATTGTAAATATAAGCAAATCAAGAGTCGACAAGTTTAAAAGAGCAACACAGATTGTTTTGTGGACACTGTATGTTCTGGTTCTATGGAATACAGTAAAAGGGCAGATGTATTTAAATGGCTTAACAGGAGAGACTTTGCAAAATTATACTTTTGTGTTTACTGACAACAGCCAGTAAAAGAAGAAAGCAAAGGAATTATATGATCAAATTATCATAAGGGGTGGGAAATTAGAGATAGACTTGTTTTAAGAACACAACAAGAACAGAGTAGTAGTGCTGTGGAAAAGCTCTTAAGACACTGAGCTCTTTTGCTGAATGGCCTGGAAATGTATTAAAACATTTACAACTCCTGAACTACTCTAACTCACTTTCCTCAGAAGAAAGAAACAGACTATTTCCATGGCAAAATGAAGTGCAGCTATTCTATAGAATTACTAATATATACCTTAAAAGTTTAGCTCAATAGAATTGATTTTAACACTTTACTTTATTGAACACTCCAGCCAACAGGCTCTATGTGCAATGCATTATGGGACCCCTAAAATAGCAATGTCTTAAAGTGGCATTGGCTATGGCTATAGTACATGTCGAGAATATATACAAGCATTCTAGCAGCTTTACTTTACTTATCACAGAACCTCATGAAAATGCAGGTGCATCTTGAAGTAATGTGTTATAACATTTCCCATTTTCAAATTCACAGAAGCCCCTGCTCTTTCGGATATTAACTAAAACAGTATCCACCCCCTCAGAGCCCATTTTAGGGAAGGCTAAAATGACAAATCTACCAACATAGAAAAAAACTCAATACAGCCTTATGGTATTACCGCTCTTGCTAGAAGCCTAAACAAGAAACTCCACCCCTACAGCTCTTCTCACTCTGGAGAATATAGGCATCTGTGCTGTTACAAAGACTTGGTTTAAAGACACAGAAAGTTCTCCAACAGTACAAGGCTGCACTGTCTTCCACACATTTAGACTAACAGCAGTGCAGACAGGGGCTAAAGGTGGAGATGTATTGATCTGCGTTAGCAACAAATACAACTCCAGGTTCATTAAACAAGGTGATGCCCTGGAGTTTATCCATGTCCAAGCCTCCAAAGACAAAGTTCCATAAAATTTCCTGGCCAGCTACTGGTCACCCTCTATGATCCACAAAGTTCATAATTCTTATCTTGAACTACTAGAGGTGCTCACCATCCAATCAAGTAGCCTATTCACAGAGGACTTTAACTACCCCTATGCAGAATGGGAAACATACACTGCCTCTAACCCACTGGCACAATGTTTCCTAAACTTTAACAACACGAACACCCTGGACCAGATACTGCACAATCCAACCAGAGAATCAAAGATACTGGCCCTAGTACTCAACAACATGGGAGACCATGGCTCTCCAATGTCACATCCTCTTTGGTGAGGTCAGACCACAAAGCTGTCTCCCTCAAAGTAAAAATCAACCCAAGAAACCCAAATAATCCGTAAGGGATAGGAACAATCTAAAGCAAACTACATCTTATTAAATGACAGTATATCAAAATTCACAGCTCCTCAAACCCTGAGAATGCAGTTACCTATGCAGATTTTTTTACAGAAACCCTATACTTACATGCAAATAGCTGCAATGAGGCTGCTGTACCTACTAGTAGCAAGCCCAGATCTAACACCTAAAATAAATCCCACTGGTGGAATCCTTACCTTAACACAGTATATAGTAAAAGAAAAAGTTATGTCCAAAATCAGAAAATGCAACTCTCATAGAGACAAAAGCTCTCTGATTCAACTAAGCAAGAACTAGGAGGTCTAATAAAGTCTATCAAGGCCGATTAAACAGTCATGATAAGATATCAGGCTGAGAACAATCACAAGGCCTTCTTCAGCTATGTCTTGAATCTTATAGGTAAGATTAATTCAGCAGTATGCAGAACTGGTGGCAAGTGGCACAGCCTTCTCTGATCAGGATGACATCTCGGGGTATGACTGTATACAAGTCCTTAACATCGATGGTCAAAAATACTTCATCATTATCATTAAAAGTAAGTATAGTAGTTTAAGAAGTACAATAACATGAGGTATTAGAAGGGGATAAGCTGGTTAAGTGATTTAGTGCTTTAAATGGAGATATAAGAAGCTGATAAAGGAGGTTATGTTATATATATGGGTATGCTAACTTTGGTTAAAACATCCAAATGTCAACATTCACAACATCGACAAGAAAATGTCAACAATGCAAACATCAACACACTGTAGTGCATGCAATGAGCAACACACCCCGCTAATTATATACACTAACTCTGAGACTGCACAATCCCAGAGAAAGTGCATATTTTCCAACCCTGAGAATTGTGAGATCTTGCACACCTGCCAACCATCTGTTTAATCAACTAAATTTTGAAATTTGTAATATTCCTTAATAAAAGTTTCCACTATATTCTGTGGCAGAAATTAAAGGAGAGAGCTCAGCTAAAACACATGTAGAATGACTCTAGAATACGTATCTAAACCTGAATGTCTCCTTGAGACATGTGCATGCTAATGTTCAGTATTCATGGCAGCATTCATAGAATGTTGGCCATACGCTGCATCAAAGTCTGAGATAATTTCCTGTTGATTTGAATTGGACATATGAAGCATAACTGCTCAGACTGATACCAAAACAGCAGTATGAGTGCAGATCTAAAAGTATCATGACTTTGATTGATAACATTTATAAAGCCCATAAGCTCTACAAAAATAAACATGGTTTTCATTTCTAGAGCAAAACTCTTTTCCTAAAATTTGAAGAGCTATTCATCACACAGGCTTACCTTAAACATTACACTTCAAAGAACTGCTGACATTTATAACCGATGCTGGGCATCACTGCATTTAAAACAAAATCCTTCAACCCTAATAGTCTCATAGCACATTTATTCCTTCCTGATGAGAGCTGTGGTTGGAGTAGGTATCCAGGTTTTCTGAGGCTGACAACTTATTGCATTTAAAGAGTACATCCTGATCCCCTAGAAGCAGGTGAGCAATTGCCCCAGCCTATGGTGGCTTCCACATTCAACAGGCCCTACACTCCATATAGGGAATATGTTGCTTATGAGTCCCACCCTGCAGTTCCATCAGTCCCCACTGGGACTGCATTGCAAAAGAAAATGGAATCTCAAACCCAGAAAGAGGTAAGATATTAAAACCCCTCCTCCTTTTCTACTTCTCATGGCTGCGCTTTCTTCTGTTCTTCTGACATTTTTCAAACCATACCACAGAAATATCAGTGGGAGAATCGCCATGCCATACAAACGATATGGGAATTTTATATCCAAGTTGTTACTGGTAGAAACGCAGGCAGTGTTCTTCTCTCTGCAGTGTGGCATTCAGCTATGAGATACAGCATTCTCAATGACCAGAATTAAACCATTTCCATGTTGCAGTCTGTCACCATGAAGCACTGTTCCTCTATGATACTGTACTTTTACTGTGTTTATTTCACAAAGGATAGATTACTTGAGCCACTCAATTACGGTTGCCACCTGCCTTCTGGGTATGGTGATTGGTATACTGGTTAATGTATTTATCTCACAGATGCAAGGTACAGAGTTTGATTCTCAGGCTGGTTACTGTTTGAATATTGGAAATACATTTAATTGTCATAGTGACCTTTTATTATGGAAATGTAAAATTTTGTAGGACAAGCCATATGCACAACCAGTGTAAAGGACACGATTTCCATTTTTGTAAATAAATAAATAAATAAATAAAATAAAATAAAAAGATTGTTCTTGGAAAATGTGAGTAGTTTCTGTTCTTTCATATAACACAAAGGCATTCAGATATAACATAAGGGGTTTACATAGCAATTAGAGAAAACGTAGGCAATATATATTTGCCCTAAAATCTCAAGACATTTACCTTTTTTATTTTTATACGGGACACAACTGTCCAAGTGGAAACTATCCTCCTTAAAGTGGGACAGATGGTAATGCTACACCCAATCTATCCTAGAAAGACAATTTATTGTATTACCTGCTATACATCACTGATGCATTGCACCTTATTCAAGGTAAGTCTCTCCTTGCCATTCTACACTTCCATGAAATATTAGGATTGCCTCAGCACTAACATATTTGCACCTTCTGCTATAACAATACATTTTTTGCTTTACTCAAATTCTTGTATTGCCAGCTAGGAGGCAGATTTATACATTATCGGTAGTGAGGCATTCCTAGGGCTTCACATATTTAGCTAAACTAGTCTCACTTGGTAGCTGTAAAATAATTTACAGTAAAAACTCATAAAATGCAGTAGCCAGTCCGTGGTACAGATGCATATTACCAAGCAAGCAAAAATGACCTGAAGTTTGAAGATGGATAACTTAAGGTAGTATCACTCCTAGCCTCCACAGTTGGCTTGCCCAGCAGATGGGTCACTATTTGATCCTGGGTCATCTGTTTTATTTATTTATTTACATTTGTTTACCAGGAAATTCCAACTGGACGCAGGTCCTTTTTCAGCGGATGCCCGGGGAGAAAAGCTCCACATTATGTACATGATAAATAGAGATACAAAGTTGCTGCAATAGTAAACACTGGATCACCATCAGGGCTTTTTCTCTCTGTATCATATAGCTGGCAGACAAAATGTTGTTAATTTATTTGTCCACAGGTACCCCCACTTCTTTTAAAAGTACCTCTACCACCTCATTTCTGTTAAGACCTGGTCCTATATTTGGGAGGCCTACTGACAATACTGACATATTAGATAACTGCAGATTATATCAGATTCTTGAATCACATTTTTGTAAGGAAGACAGATTCAATCACTGCCTGATTGACCTAGCAGAAGTAAATGTCCTGGCATGCAAGAATCAGGTCTGAGACTTCAGATGCTACCAAGCTAGGTATTGTACGGTAGTCATATTTTTCTTATGCAATGAAGTATGGACAAGCCATTAAGATGGCATTGTGGGTTAATGCAAATGTTGAGCTACAGTGGGAGGGCATAGTGATGAAAATAAAATTCCTGCATGTACTGCATCATATATGATGCAGGAGCCAGGGAAGAGGGGCATGTTATGTAGTTCTATGACCTGAAAACAGTTATGTAGCTCTATGACCTGAAGACAATTGTAACCAACAAAGGCATTCCCATTCCTAGGGGAATGGGGAAAAGCCAGAACCTCAAGACAGTGAGACAAGGATTACCCTCTGATTCAGTAAATAGATGAAAGAAGACACAGTGTATGGGAACAAACTCCATGGCTGCCTGGTTGGTGGCCATTTTTCTTCTAATATTTCCTCTACCACTGGTCTCTGAAAGCTCTGTTTAATGGATAAGCTAATAAGCTTAAGACTTGTAGAGGCTTGAGGTTTGGCAGGCATGACAGAAAAAAGCACTTAGTAAATACACTTCTTTGTGAGTCAGCACTGTGGCATAGAAGGATAAAGCCCTGACTGGGATCCAGATGATCCGGGTTTGATTAGCAGCTCAGACATCTGAGATGTTGGAAGGAGAAGATGGGGAAGACCATCCTGCTAGAGAAGAGTAGGTGTGTGTGCTCAAGGCACACTGTTATGGTTGGTTTCCCTGGTGGAGACAGGGAACACTGTGAATTGCCATGAGCTGGACAGAAGGGCATCCTACAGACATCAGACCCTTGCAGAAGTGAGTGGTTATTCAGAGCTTTCTCCAAAGGGAGCAATAAAATGAAAAATGCTTAATTAATTCAAGACTACATTGAACAAGCATAAAACTGATGAGAGAATGGAGTCGTTTGTTAGAGCTGCACTTTAAGGTTTTAAAGACTAGACAGAAAAATGAGCACACCAAGTCTATGCTTCTATTTTATTTTGATTAAAATAATAAATATCGGTTCAAAGTACTTCAATCATTGCAGGACTGGGAAAGAAACATTATAAAGTTTTACAAATTAATCTTAGGGAATGATATGTATAGGAATTAGAATTGATATTTCTACTGCTAGTTTAATTAAAAATAGAAAGCTTATATCCTATAAGGTCATGTGCCTAAAATGTATTTTTACTTACTTGTTTAAATTAGTTAACCAGGGTAGAACACTGATCCACATTAATCTTTTCCAGGCTCACTCTAGTAGGACTGTCCGGTTAAGTGAGTTCTTAAACAAATGGATAGTAAGGGAGTCAATACACTTGCATCCTTAATTCTCTGTACTGTCAGACAATGGCAGTTAGCCCTTTAGATATTTTTGTTTTTGTTTGATGATCCCTAAGTAACAATGGCTAATTGTCTTGCTTTTGTAATGGAAAATGTACTCTTATAGAGTGACTGTGTGGAGTACAAATAGAAAAGTATGCAAGATATCCTCTGCTACTTACCAGCAGAGCTCACAACCTTCCGTCTCCAGAATGTGGAATACTACATCTCATAATATAGCACAAAGGGGCAAAATGTGAAAAAAATGCTGAGTTTACTGACGACTTCAATTAAAAAAGCTCCAGGGATAGTTAACTTTCATTATTTTATATGTATAAAGAGTTTTCTTTTTATGAATTAGAGTGATTCAATATGTTTTACCATGAATATCATTTAACAAAACAGAGATAGAAGTCAGGCTGGAGCAGTGACCCTTTATTCAGTGTCCTATAGACTCTTTAGGGGTGATCTGTGCCTTGCCTTTTAGAGCATTTGGGATCCAGTAGCCGAAGACCTTTTATATCTCCACAAATCAAATAGTTCCACTAACACAGCATCTAAATATCTAAACCTGCTTCAGAAAATAAACAAAAATGTGTAATAAGACAGATTTATCACACAGTGCTTGCCCCTTCTCTGGAATGAACTTCCACTCCAAATTAAATAATGCAAACAATGATCTTTCTTCAAAAAGGAATTAGTCACTGGATGGGTATCCACAAATAAACTCCTGGTATGACCAGCTTGCTGCTCATTGAAAAAGGAGGTAAGGTCTAATGGTGGGTACTAGTAAAGTATAAATATCCACAGACCCCACTTGCAATGTAAACTGGGAGAAACAGACTTTTTAAGACTCAAAGCTTTCCCATACATCATCAAATTACAGCACCTCTTGTAGGTACTGTCACATGAAGAATGAATCAAAGGGTTTAGTTTCTCAGCTGATTCCTGCAGATCTTCAGACTTTCTCTTCCCTGCTGCTGATAAAAGTACAGTTTCTGATCTAAACCATCCAACCTCCCCTCCCTCTCTACCAACTTCTTTCCACTCTGCATCAGTTAGGAGAGGGGATGACCATGCCCTGGCCCAGCAATCAGGGAGCCTCAGTCCTCACCACTAACACCAGGGAGGTCGTCTCATAGAAGAGGAAAGGATAACTAATACACACAGTAAAGTACAATTTCCCTTAAGTGCACACAGAGATCACAGTCTGGGGCTGGCTGCTCCCTTGCTCACCAGGTCCCCAATAAGTCTCCCCACTAGCACAGCTATAGGGTCCAGGTCTCAGCCTAACTGGGCAAGCTAGAACCTCCAGTACTCTCTCTGTCCAACCAGTGTTTCGTGTCCCTGCCAAGTAGTTGACACAACACACACACACACTTTGAGATAAGTACTTATACAACTTCACAGACTCTCCTGGGAAAGGCTGACACAGATTCTTCAGCTGTGCACCTTTACCCAGACTATACGGTAGTAATTATTGCCACCACCCACTTAATAATATCAGCTACTAAAAGGCCCTTAAAAGGGTGTCCAATTATTACTGTGCAATATTGATATCCAACGGTAGTATGACTAACAGTCAAGGCTTACTTTAGAGTGGCCTATTACAATAACCTCTATAAATATGCAATGTATTCTAGAGCTTATCTCTACACAAAGCAGCCACAGGTAGAATGTTTTAAAAATATTTAATAATAAATAATTAAAACACAAAACAAAACTGCTACACCACAGAGATATCTAAGAGTTCAGAGATTACATAGAAACTTAAAATAATACAGTAGGACAGGTCTGATTTCAAGGAAAAATGACTAATTAATCTTTACTAGCTTTAACTATTCCTACAAGAAATCACAGTGCTAAAAACTTAAATGTGAGCATAAGCAGAGTGCTGCTAAGTTGGATATCCAGATCAAAATGCCTTTTCTTGCCAGTCTCTCTCTGAGACACAGTTTATAAAACATCACTAACAAACATGTCTCTGGGTCCTCCCCATATTACATCATTCTGAGTTAGTTTCCATTACACCATTTCTTTGACACTTAACATGGACTTCCCAAGCTAATAGAAACTGCATTATTTAGCAAGCTAACACCTGCACAGGAGAATACAACACTAAAAGGCATTTCACATATACACTCTAGCAATTAGTCCTTAGTTAACACAATAGACAGAATGTCTTCAGCCAGCCTGACCGGAGCCAACTTTTAAAGATCAAAGAATGTCATAAAATCATTTCAATTTCAAAAGACAAATTTGAAAGGCTTGACTTAGTTTTTCTTTACAGCAAGGGGCAGTGTTGTAACACTCTTGAAGTTCACATTTTACAGTGTTCTTGTTTCATTTAGAAACACACACCTGTATTTTACACTTATTTATACAAATGACAGAATTGTGTATTACATTCAATTTGACTAGGCTGGCAGCCTTCGCCTGTCTCTCCCCAGTCGTCACAGGGAGCATTTAGGTTTTCAAATGAGCGCATCACAGTTTTGTACCTGTGTACTCCTCTTGTAGGATCCATGAGTCTTCAGGAGAATTGCTGACAGCCTATCACATTAGATATAAGTGTTTGACATCAGCTTGGACACTGTGGAAATAGATGGCAAAGAGAAGAAGCTGCAGTACAGACAGCCCTGTTGGACATTCACGGGTGGAAAGCCTTTTGGTGGAGATATTTCCCCCCATCTTAATTTGATGGATTCTGTCTGTGAGTCAGTGGATTTCATATGGATTTAATTTTAGTTTGATTAGTTTGTCTATAATACTTGAGTGAGGGATGGTGTCAAAGCAGATATGAGATTTTCTTCCTTCACTTATAAATATTTTTTCATCATTGCTTCATAGGTTCATAGAATGATACTAGACTATTAGCCCGGAGGCCTTTATAAGCCGAGCCAAGAATTTTGCCCATGTTGCCAAAAAAGTCAGCACCTGTTTCCCTGTCCAGCAGGGACACAGGTGGGATCCCACAGGTGTATTTTCTGTTTCCTATCTAGTCATCCAGGTTCCTCTTAAACAGGGCTAGTGAGGTACTCTACTTGACATGGAGAGTGAGTCTATGCCACAGATGGGGGAGTGTTTGGGACACAAATCTCTCCCACCAACAAGTTCTATTAATGTCACAGACCAGTTTCAGGCCTTGCATGCGTGTTGTGTGAGTGCAATTTGTCTTATCAAGCTAGAGTCTGAGATGACCTTGTATGCAAGACACAGGTCACCTCTGAGCAATCTGTACAAGACTGAGTAGAGGTACAGGGATTTTAGCCTAGATGTGTAGGATAGGTGTTGAGACCCTGGATTTTCCTGGTCAGGAATCTCTGTGGTCTCTCCAGCTGCTGCATGTGCCTGGCAAGGTACATGCCAAAGAGGGCATTGTACTCAATAATGGGTCTGATAAGGGAAAAGTAGAGGGATGTTATGACCTCCTTGTTCCTGAATGAAATACCCTTAATTATGAGGTGGGCCATGTAGAAATCCTTCTGTACAACAAAGGCAACATGGTGGTCAAAAGTCAGGTTGCTAGCAACCTGGGTGCTCAAGTCCCTCACAACTGATTGCATGCTTAGTACATTGTTATTAATGTGATAATCAGTGAGGATACCATTTTCCCCAAAGGGAATAATGATGCATTTCTTGGCATTCAGTTTGAGGCCATGTTTCTGGCACCAGTCATTAGTTTGGGTAAGGCCCTCTTGGAGCATGTTCACATCACTAGGGGAATTTAAGACAGCACCCAGCTTGCAGTCATCTGCAAACTTGGTCAGCCACAGATCACTGGTTTTGACTTGCACCTCAGAAAAGTATATCCCAAACAGCAGAGTCTCCAAGACTGATCTTTGGGGTACACCACTCATTATGGGTCTACTACTAGAGGTGGCTTCCCCTATTTTGACTGAGTGGGTTCTATCAGTGAGCTGGTTAGCTACTCATCTGGTAACATATGGGTTGATGCCTAGCTGGGAGAGTTTATCTATTATGCCTGAGTGGGGAACAGTGTTGAAGGCTTTGGGTAGGTCAAGGTAAGCGGTTTGCACCATCTTCCCCTTGTCCATGGCTTTGGTGATTGTTTCGAAGAAGTTGACCAAGTTTAACAGGCATGATCTACCTTAGACCAAGCCAAACTGTGTGGGGTCAAGCATTTGGAGGTTGCCAATGTCCTTGTTTATAAGGTCCATGAGAATGCATTCCATGGCCTTGCAGATCAGGCTAGTTAGTCTGATGGGCCTATAATTGCATGGGTTTGTGGACACTCCACCTTTGTGTTGAGGGATGACAGTGGCTGTCCTCCATGCAGCTGGAATGAAGTGGGTGCTCAGGCTTTGGTTGATTAGAGTGCCTAATGGAGCTGAGAGCACATGCCTGAGTTCATGTAGGACACAGCCAGGGATGTTGTCGAGTCCCATGGAGGCTGTATTTTTTGCCTTTGAGAAGGCATTAATGACCTCTTCCCTAGTGATAAGGGGGGGCTGGTGCTGGGGATGTCCTAGTTTACTGATAGGGAGGAGAGGGGGTGAAGTTTTCACTGAAACTGTCTACCAACAGATTGGCTATATCTACGGCTTTTGTGTATGTGGTGTTCTTGACCACCAGTTCAGAGCAAACTTGGGTGTTACTTTTGAGATTATGGATATATGTGAAGAAGGCCTTGTGGTTGTCCTTAGTGGATGAGGCCAATTTGGACTCGAAGTTAGCCTTAGTGGATTTCAAAAGTGACCTTACAGAAACAGATGCTTGGTGCCAGAGCCATGGGCTCAAGCTCAATGCCAAGAAATGTATAGTTACCCCTTTGGGAAAAAACATGTACCCTTGAATTGCCACATAGGTGGCAGTACACTAAACACTGAAAGTGTGATAAAAGTGGACAGTGGTTTCACCTTTGATAACCACATCGCCACAACAGTCAGAAAATCCTTCTATGTGGCACACCTCATTACTAAGGGCTTTTCATCCAGAAAAAAGGAGGTCATTGTCCCACTGTACTCATCCCTCATTAGACTCATTATAGAATACAACATCCCATTTGGTATGTACTTCTAAAGACATCTGCAACAACTGGAAAGGCCACAGAAATACCTCACTAAAAGAATCACAGGCCTAAAGCAGATGCCCTACGCTGACCATCTAAAAAAACTCCATCTATACTCTGTCACATATCGTCTACTCAGAGGCGATCTCTTCTTAACATACAAGGTCATGTCAAAACCAGAGCTGTTGGTCATGCTACACTTAAAGAAATCCCAATCCCTCAGAGACACACACTCCAGGGATCTAAGCCTTTTCATCACAATGAACAAAACATGTTAGAGGGATAGGTTCCTGACCCAGAGACTCCCCAGACTCTGGAATAGACTGCCCATACATGTCAAGCAGAGTGCCTCTTTGGCCCTCTTCAAAAGGAACCTTGATGACTGGATGGGAGAGAGGAAATTCACCCCGGGGATCACATGAGTCACCCTGCTAGACAGGGGTCCAGTGAAGTAAATACTGTGGGAAGAAATAGCCAGGGAATTGTTATGGCTAGGTTTGTATAGGCCCTAGGGCCGATAGCCTAGTACCAACCTATGAACCTATGTATGAACTTATTTGCTTGTTCAGACAAAGGAGATATTGCCTCCAACTTAGAACCTGCTCCTTCCTGGTCCTGGACAGCATTTTTTTCCTTTTATTATAGAGTTTGTTTACTGCTGCTATCTACCAGACAGGTTTACTCTTCCTTGAGGAATATGATTTGGTCCTGTCAGGTACAGTATTGCTGAATCCATACAGCTATGTAGGTGCTCATATAGTTTTTTTGGTGTAGGCTTGGACAATAGTGCTAGTATCAACTGAAGGGATGGTGGCTGTGAATCTGCTTATACCTGCTCACAGGAGACTGTAGTCAGCTTAAGAAACATTTTTTTGTTTGACCCTGACGGGGGGGGGGGGGGTCAGGGGAGATGGTGACTTCAAAAGTGATCACTTTATGGTCAGATCTTCCCAAGGAGGATGACACTGTAGGGATGCTACAGTGGCTACTGACGTTGATTAGTACAAGGTCCAGGATATTTTCACCTCTCACAGGGGTATCGACCAGCTGATCCAATGCATTGGCATTGACAAAGTTGAGGAATGTCCGGTCTTCCACTCTATGGTTGGGCAATTAAAGTCACCCAGCATCAGGGTAGAGGGTTGAATCTTGATGGATTCAAGTACGTCCAGATAGGTGGAATGGGTGTCCTGAGTCATGGTTGGGGGTCTGTAGCTAGCTATGATTTGAATACTTGTTTTGCCAACAGTTAACTGCACTTGGAGTGCCTCCTGTAGATCATACTGTTTGCCAGCCTGGAGGTGTGTATGTCTTTGATAAATATTGAAACTCCACTTCCTTTGGCTTTGTAACCCTCCATTTGGGTACAGAAAGTATGGTAGGATGAGTAACCTGGTAAGGTTGGGATGCTCTCCTCAGCTTTGAACCAGGTTTCAATGACTGCATAAATGTCAGCATCCTCCAGGGTGAGGAATGCTTGCAATGAATGCAGTTTCATGCTAAGGCCCTAGTGTTTAGCAGCATGACCTTTAAATTTTGTTTAGAAGAATTTTTCATGTTGTTGATTTTGTGCTTATGACTTTGCCAAAAATGGCAGTATGGGGGAGGCAAGAGCCTTTGCCAGAAGCCTGAAGCCCAGGGAGAGACAGATGAAGGCCATCACTGGCAAAGCATTATGATCTGTCAGTCATGTTCTCCCAGCCTGTCAGGTATTGGATCCCCTTGGAATGACACCAGAAACTAAGCCAATTATTAAAGCCAATCATTTTCTCTTTGTATTGAGGCATCATTCTGGGTCTTGGTAGGATGCTGCTTAAGGCTAGGGACATATCTGCCTGGGACGCACATTCAGTGAGCTCAATCATGTCTCTTTTCACAAAGTCAAGTAATTCACACCAACCTGGACTATTCAGAGTCATAACAATACCTGTCGTTAAGAGACTTGAGTGTGTGCATGATATGGTGGATTCTAGCAGCTGACAAGCAACTTACCGTGACTTTTTCCTTGTCCAGCCTGGTGAGGGACAAATCTGTATGTCTCACGATAGAGTCCCCTATGACTAGTATGTTGGGTTTGTGGCTGGGCCTTAGAGGTTGTAAAAAACAGGTGTGTGTACTATGTGAGGTGTTTGGTGCTGTGGGTTGTGATGTGCATATGTGTTTTTGCTTCAGAGGTCTCTTTTGTTTAGGTATGTTTTTGTTGAGAACCTCTGCATATGTAGAGGTATGTTGTACAGGTGTGGTGGTGTTAGAGGTGTGGTGTTTGTAGTGTCTGAGCAAACAACCTTCTCAGTACCAGATGTACTGGCTTGTGACTGAGATAGTAAAGACTCTCTGTTCTTAATGTAATTGCATCTCTCACATATTGTGTTCCTAGGTGATAGCAGTAGAAGGTTGTCTGTATACATGAGGCAGTTGCTACACTGTCTCAGGATGCCCATATCAACAAGACTAGCAGGAGAAACAATAGGAAATTGTCCATCCATGGTTGTCAGAATCTGTGGAAGAGAGGTGAGGGATAGAAGGGTGGTACTGTCGGAGGAAAGTACTTACTGGTGTGAGTAGGGCTGGATAAACTCAAAAGAGTAGCTGCAAGGGAGGGCCTCACATACATAGGAGTGCTGGTAAAGGAAAAATGCAGCTGAGATACCTCGCAAAGGGCTAAAACAGTGCAGCGGCAATGTGTGATGCACAAACAAGCACAAACCCATGCAAATGCAGGCTTTAAATACCACAAAAACAAAAGTACAAAAGAAACACTGGTATTGACCAGTCAACCCTTGTCGCTCAGCTCTTAGCTACACACTGTATGCCACACCAGTTCCAATCAGTTCACTTACTCCCACTAAGTGCAGGCAGGACCCAGCCAACACAAGATGGAGTAGCAGAAAACACAGGAATCATACAAACAGATCTGGATATACTGCATAGCTCTCAAACTTCCATCTCCAAAATATGGAACACTAGCCCTCATAATGTGGAACAAACTGGCAAAATGTGGACACATACTAACAGCTCACTAACAACTTCAACTAGGAAGGTCATAGGGTGGTTAAAATATGCTGCTTTTACTTATAAAAAAGATATTTTAATGAATTATTGTGATTCATTTTTATTTACCGTGAATATCAGTTAAAAAAATCCTAACATGGAATGTGTGACAGATCCTTTCAATGTGGAACTTTGAGGAACATGAACTTTTTAAGATCCCAAATGAGGTACACTTGAGAAATATGGGATACAGCAAAACCTGTAACCAGACTATGCTAAAGATATTTAAACTCTGTTTAGGTCAATTTAACACAGGAGAACAGATACATAGTTAAATATAACAGCAGCAAACAAGAGAAAAATGATTTAAACAAATTAACCAGTTAACTAATAAAAATCTCAACATTGAGCCCTGCTCCAGCAGTTGTCATTCAGATAGGTTCTAACTGTACACACCTGCCACTAAGGTGCAGGGGAACCATCACCAACAAAAGATGGCCTGGTTTAGTGCTCAAGTTATACAAACAGAGCTAGATTCAGTAAGTCTGAATCTAGTCTATGCTACAGCAAACAAGGTGTACCCATATTCAGAAAAAAAGTTCAAATAAGTAAGCACAATAAGACGTCAACCAGCAATTCCCAGCTCAGAAGGGCAGAATCTACCCTCTACTCCCACAAGAGTGTAGTTACAAACCTTCTTAATGTAAAATAACTGGCCTGAAGCCCAAGTGCTTAAAGCAGAACTAAGACACTTTAAGAATAACAGACACACTAAGCCTTTAACCAGCAATTCACAACATATCCATTCATTTCATTCTTTATGAGCAACATCAGTATCAACTCCTTTTCTTCCATTTTGAACATGAGGCTGGCTGTCACATCACTAGTGACCATCACGTAGAGCTAATGTCATACCGTGACTTATATAAAAGTAGTAATACATGTTTCTTTTTTATGTGTTTGCTATATAATATCATGAGTAACAAATCAGCACCTTTGCAATCTTGAGTTGTAAATGTATGATACATCATTGTTCATTTGCATTACCAATTAATGAGTTTTCTTAATTGCAAGCTGACTTGATATTCTTGCAATACTGTAACTCCTGTGCCTTTGATTTAAGCATTGCATAAAAATGGCCTGGAGACCAGTTAATTTATTTAATTTTGTTTGTTAGTTTGTTTATTTATTTATTTGTTTTTTACATTTGATAACTGGGTAGTGCTCTGGTCCAAAGAACATTTTTGGGCACAAAACAGGCCTTTCTGACAAACAATCCAAAAGCATTATACAGTTTACATTAACACTGAGCAGCAGTGTTATACATAATTACCAGAGTAGCACAGGGAGAGATTAAATAGCATTTCCAAAGTTTGTAGATCAGCTTTTCTTTAAAGACAATTCCTACTTAGTTAACAATGACTAAATAAAATATGTGAAATGAAATTAAATCACTACCACCAGAAGGGACATTATACACAACAAATTTCATTGACTGAGTCTCTTCTTAACCCACTTGTTTTGGGGATCCAAATAAGTCACTTTCAGTACACTTTAAAGGAATAGCTTGAACATTCAACTCACAAGTCACACAACTTCTGTCTGCCACCTCTGTCAGGATCTGCTGGATTTAGCCAACTAGCGATCCGTTCAGCTATGTCATGTCATATATTCCTGTCATGGCTCCTCCTGTTGGCAAGCAGCTTACAGTCACCCTATTCCTTACCACATTACTCAGCCTGTTCTCTCCTGCCCTCCTCTACACCATCCAACTTCAGTACCTCTCTCAAACACTCCTCGGTACAGAATGAATAAAAAGGGGTTAGCATTTCAGTGGACTTGTGGAGAAACTTCAGACTTCCTCTGTTCCTTTCTACCAGCTTCTTTCCATTATGGGGAAGGGGCATTTAGTTTTCCAAATAAATCTGGTACAATAGCACACCTGCAGCTTTCTTGTCACTGCAGAAGTAGTGACTATACTGCATACCATGTCAAAAGGTGTTTTTTATGAATGTGATGGTCCAAGTGATAACATGATCTTGTTTGTTATTGCACATACCTTTTGTCATGCGCTTACAGGGCATTTAAATAACCTTTTCATTGTAAATCAGGATGACTATGACCACTAACATTGCTCTCAGATGACCATATTTAGTACATGCAATCTTAGGGAAAATGCTGTTTTAAACTTGGGCTTGCTAAAATCTGTTTCTTAGATCAGCATATTTTGAGAGTGGTTATTCACTTAATATTGCTGTAGCTGCAATCAGACATCCTGAATTTATATAATTTGCATACCCTACCATACAACTTAGGTTCATACCATTTTAGTTAATGCCACTACCCTCTATGGAGGTGTATACCAAGCTTTTTTTGTGCCTCTAGGAGGCATATCCTATGGTTTTAATCCTGGGTATATCTCTATCTCCATCCATTAATATCATATTTTGGTGAAGCCTCTGTCCAGGGATCACATTGAGCGATCTCTGGATTTTATGGTCACAGCATCTCCAATTTGGGTATCCCGCCTTGTCCTCAACACGGCCCATTAGCTTTGCTTTTCTCCGGTTGAAGATTTTATTGATGCATCTAGAGTCTAGTTTTTGAAGGTGAAGTATACAGATCAAATCTATGTAATACGGTCTTTTGCTGTTAGGCAAAGGTCACCTCTGAGCAGATGCTGAATTCCTGAGTTAGAGCAGAGTTGGGTTTGTGCGGGCGTTGTGAACAGATGTGGCAGACCCTTTATCCTTTGGTGTCGGACTTTTGTGGCCTCCAGCGGCAAGTGTCGGGTCGGAATCATTGGTGTGCATGTTTGTTCAAATTTTTGTCATGATGAGGATGAGAGTAGGGAGAGCCCCAGACGGAGAGATCTAGGGCTATGAATCCAATTCTCTGGATAAGAGTGGCACTGTTATAGGAGGAGATGACTACTTTAGCTATTAGTCCCATGAATGAGATAAGGGCAATCCTATCCCCAATTACTCCCTGTATCTGGTGACAGTAATCAGCCTATAAGTGGAAGGTGGGTACCTTGGTTTCCTTAACTTTCCAAGGGTATGACTATGGCATTTGACTTGGTTTAACTTTAGGCCCTTGTTTTCCCGCACTCTCAGATGTGTAGGGCATTTTGGCTGAGGGATATCTGAAGACATGTGTTTTCTACTATGGCTCTTCAAGTGCCCTTCTTATTCAGCAAACTCTAGATTTTTGTTTTCAGTGTCATGCTTTGCAGGTGTCTGTGGTCTGCCAAGTTTTAAACAACTGTAACCCTCCTGTGTTTGCTTGTACTTTGAAAAGTAGATGCCAAGTACACTGAGTGGGCTGTGACAACTCTGACCCTGTGGGTTCTGTCAGACAAGCTTTTTTGCAGCCCATCTTGTGATGGTTGGTTAACATTTAAGCTGATGGGTTTTTTGTGTGCTCAACGTGGGGTTAGCCAGTATGCAAGTGACATTTAAGCTGATGAGTTTTCTCATCAACCCTGCTGGTCCCTATTCAAAATGGTAAACCAACAAAACTGTTTCAAATGTCCTGCCTTTCCTCATCACATGATTCAAAACCTGCGAAAAATTAGCAGGTTTAGAAGGCATGATCTGCCTCTTACAATTTCATCTCCAGGGTGATGCACTTTCCCTGGCTGTGGTTAATTGGGGCGTTGTTCATGAAATGTCCGTGGATTTGCAGAGCGGAATGGCACCCAATGACACAGAAGCAACTCCAGGTCCTGGGTACGCCAATTGGAATGTAGTGGGTATGGTGTCCTAGCTGTAAACATTGTGGGAGCTGTGGGTAGATTCTGAATGAAGTCAGGAGCATTATTTGTGTCCCATCACTTTCCATCATTTCATCGTTGAGCTGTTGGAGAAGTTTCAGGCACGGTTTTATGGAGATGGTTGGGTTGTTTTGCTTTGCAGTATAGATCTCCTTCGCAGGGAGGAGGGAGGGGCTGCACCGCTGGTATAGATATCTCTCCTTTGGGATGGGGGAAGGGAAATCAACTATCTTCCACAGGTCTGAACTAGGGTTGAGGTGTCTGAGGAGTTTCTCCCATCATTCTAACATAGTTCTGATGATATCCTGATGGAGGTCCTCCAGTTTTCTAGCTATTTTTCTGATCAATAATCTTTTGTGGATTTTTTGATTTTATGCTTATCTGATTTTATTTATAGTGATATTTTTGTCTCTACCTTCTTAAGGCCTTAGGATTTTGCTAGCTCTTGCCTTTCTTTTTTTTTTTGTTTATTTTTGTTGTTTGCCAGCTTTTTGTAGAGTTTGTTTGCCTTCTGGTGGTTGCTTGGCACACTTTGTTTTTTGCTGCTCTCCTGCAGTTGGCCTGCTGTTGTTGGTAGTGGCCATTAGAAAGTGAGTATTTCCGTCAACGCTGCTGAGCATTGCTAAACCGGACCCTTAAAAGGAGGAAGAAGGTCTTTAGAAGTGTGAGAAGTGCTGGTTCGAAGTTCTTAGGTCTTTTATTTCTGGGCAGGTGGGGGTGATGGGGTGGCCTCGGTGAGATTAGTGAGGATCTTGATGATCTGGTTGTGGGTATGTGTTCCGGTGTTGTGGGATGAAGTGTGTGTTTGATGTCGTGTATGATGATGTTTTCCTCTCTTTCCTGGATGTTGATTAGTTGTTCCATGGCATTTGTTTTTGAGCTCCCCAGGCTTTTTTTTGCTAAGTGTGGGGAACTTAGGGCTTGAAAAGTGTATTAGGGAGTAGTGAAGTCACCTAGTATGATGGTGTTTTGTTCACATTTATCCCCTCTAGTGTTTTCAGGAAGGCCATGTGAGGTGAGTTTGAGTTTGTGGAGGTGGTCCAGTTGCACATACAATAATTAGAGTCACCACTATGGTTATGGTTAATTACCTCGTTCGATGGTCTCTGATGTGGAGGTGGGTGTCTCTTGAGGTGGGTGATGGGGTGTGAATATGGATACCCCTCCTTTTTCTTGGTTCTTGTCTTTGGGCTTGTTTAGCATGATAAGGTGTAAACCTGATAGTGCTGGGGTGCTCTCAGGCAGTGGTTTCTGAGTTTTGAACCAGGTTTCTGTCATAGCACAGACAAGGGCCATACTGGGGCCCCGAAAGTGAGTTTTGAGATTAGACTTCTGGCATTGAGCAGCATCTGGCATTTTTTTTTTTTTTTTGTGTTCTAGGGGTGGTAGGTTTATTTGGTATTTGATTTAAAAAAAAGGCACTGGGGGGGTGGCAAGAGCCTTTTAGCATATGCTCCCATAGGGTGACAGGTGCAAGCCCGCCCCAAGTGAGCAGCCTTGCGTAAATGTCCAGCATGTCCACCCAGACACACCAGACATTGGATCCCCTTTTTGAATTTTTTTTGAAACCCCAAACCCCCCAACCTGTATTATATGTAGTGGAACCTCTCCCGCTCTAAATTATGAGTGCTGACCCAAATATGTGGAGGTGCCCACCCAAACACCTGCATCTGTAAACACAGGTAGACTTGAAACTTTAACTCTGGCCATGCATGTGTCTGATCATTGAACAGCACCAGGGCAGTGCTAGTCACCAGTCGGCCGAGCCTAAACCCGTACCAGCACATGAAACCCCAACTGTTGTTAAAAGATGTAATGGGCACAGAGAACTGGAAAATCCTGCAGTAAAAAAATGGACTTTGCTGAGATGCTGTCACCATCACACATGTAAGCAATGTAGCAGAGAACAAAATTCACTTAACTGACTCATGGAACTATTCTGGGAACTGAAACTCATGCTATGTTTTCTCCAGGTTTTATCTGACCACTTTCTTGTCACTTATTACTAAGCTGACAACTTATGGAGGCATTTGCATGTTATATAACTGTTACAGAATCATGGTACCAATTATATCTAGTAAGGAGAACCTTAGCATGTGTTTTTAATAAATTTTTTGTGATATCACCTGGCTCTTTCCTTAAGTATGAGTAAAACTTGAGCCAAAGAATCAAGGGATGCAATAAAAAGACAAGGTTAAAATTTCAAATTATACTCCTCACAATACAGTCTCTGAAACAGTATTTGAAGATTTATCCCTTTATCTTGGTAATAGCTATCAGCATGCACTCCCTGTTACTACTGTCTTTTGAATAAGAAAAGTATTAGTGACTTGGCAGTTTAAACACTGATGTTTTGATGCATATCCACATGGGGGGAGACCAGTATTGTTTGTAGCTTCAGATGTGTGAAAAGAGGTGATAACATTTCCATTGATTAAGCAAGTAATCAACACATTTTTTTTGTGATGAGTAGACATTCCCTAGGATAAATGCAAAGCATTTGTATGTTAATACAAACAGTTAACTTGCCAGAGTTGTTGTACGACAATCAAAGGGTGTGTGGTGAGATACAAGGGTAAATTGTATTTAACCAGAAAGAACAATCATTTTAATTAAATGGGACAATATAATGATTTACAACAAAATATTTGGAGTACAGAAATAACAGTTTCAAGTTAAGTAATGCTTCAGCTCAGTTACCCAAGGGCCAAAAGGTATGAAAGATGCTACAACCTGGTATACAAAGAGGGCTGTCATTGCATTGAGTCCATGTCTAGGTAATTGTGCAAATATGAATGTGTTTTAGTTGCAGAAGGGCCTCAAGTACTGATATCTTCATATTAAGACTACTAGCATTGAGTAGTTTCCATGAACTTGTCAGAAACTTGAGTTTCACTTTGTTGTATTGAAATGCCCATTAGGGGGACTCTACCTAAAACAGACATTATGGGGATAGCAAAGATGAATAGAGGGCCACAGCAATCATCCCTCTTCATAACCATGCACCATCAACTGACCCAAGAAACTACAGACCCATCAGTCTGACAAGCCCAATATGCAAATCCACAGAACGAATTATCATGTAAAAAATCAACAATGACATTGAGAATCTACAGATAATGGACCCATCCCAGTTTGACTTTGTAAAGAGAAGATCTTGCCTTCTCAACCTAGTAAACTTCTTTGAGTAGGTCACCAAGTGCTATGGATGAGGGGAAAATTATGCATACCACCTACCTTGACCTGGTCAAGGTGTTTGATACAATAGCCCACTCAGGTATTGTTGACAAACTCTCAGAACTAGGCATAAATCCCTACATAACTCACTGGATAGCTGGGTGGCTCTCAGATAGGATCCAAGAAGTCAGGATCACTGAGACCACCTCTACCAGGAGACTGCTCACCAGATAAGTACCCCAGGGTTCCGTGTTAGGGTCTCTCCTGTTTGACAACTACTTCTAGGAAGTTAAGGCTAATGTCAAAGGCCTCTGGCTCACCAAATTCACAGATGACTTTACATTAAGAGCTATTGTAAATTCCACCTACAACAACATCCTACATGAGAGTCTATCACAAACAAATGACAGATGCCAAAGCCACAGATTAAAACTTAGTGCAAATAAATGCATTATAGTGCGCTTTGGGTAATCTTCCACCCAAGCTAATCACTCTAGTAAAACACCCTGAGCTGACCCAATAATTAGGGACCTGGGAACATATGCAGACAGTAATCTAGCCTTCAACCAACATGTAGCCAAGATAGTAAGAAAATCATTCTATGTCACCCAACTCATAAGCAAGGGTATGGAATCCAGGTCCAAGGAAGTTATAGCCCCCACTCTACTCAGCCCTTATCAGATCCATTGAATGCACCTAAACAGGCACTTACAACAGCTGGAATGTCCTCAAAGGTTCCGCACCAGGAGAATCCAGGGTATGAACACCCTGTCCTATACAGATCACCTTAAGGACCTAAGTATATACTTGGTCTCCTACAGGTTACTGAGAGGAAATCTATATCTAGCATATAACATGTCCTCAGATCCAGATCTGATGGATATCTTGCACATTTACAAAAAAAAACAGCACCAGAACCACTAGATCCAAGGACCTGAATGTTGCCTACGACATAAAAAGAACATGACAGAGAGACTGATATGTGTCTCAAAGGATCACTGCTGTATGGAATAAGCTTCCCATCTACATGAAGCAAAGTTCATTCCTGACCCTATTCAAAAGAAACCTTGATCATTGAATGGGAAATCACAGCTTTACCCCTTGTCTGGTCCCCCGTGTATCTGATGGACAGAGGCAGACAGAAAGTAAATTAATCCCCAACTAACACACCCTCTCCACATACCCCAGCCTACAGGTATCAAGGAACTCATAGCAAATCTGAATTGGGTTCACGATTAAGCTTGTAAAGATACTGGAGATTGTTAGCCTAGTATAAACCTATGGCCCTGTGAACCTTGAAAGGCTTTATCCAATATGCAGAAGTCCTGGTATGAGAGTTATCAGCCATCGCCATTGAGAGTGGAAAGCCTTATCTACAGTCCACTACATAGTGGAACCCCTTAGAATGACCCTAACTACCTAATCAAAGCTTAAAGCCAATTACCTTGTCTTGGTATTTACAGTAGGTGAAATTATTGACAGAGACAATATACTATTCAAGAACAGTGTCTTTCTGCCTCTAATACATGCTTTGTTTCATCATGTCTCTTTGCATGTCCCTCTGGGTTGAATGTCTCAGGTCATTTACTCCTATGTGGGACATCACTTGGTCTTAGTCATATTTGTCTGGTATAAGGGATCTTACAGCCCTTGTGATATCACAAATCCTGACATCACACAAGCAGCTTAGAGTTACTCTATTCTTGTCTAGTCTGAGTGTGGAGTCCATATCTGGCCTTAGGCATAGGCCAACTAGGCAGCCGCCTAGAGCGCCGCTCTTGTAGGGGAGCTTTTCCAGTATTTAATTGGTGTGGGTAGACCAGGATGGGGGCAGCAGGTGGTGTGATGAGGGGCACCATGGAGCCCTTTTGCCTAGGGCACCATTTGACCTAAGGCCACTCCTGGTGGAGTCTATATACCTAACTACAGAATAACCTGTGACTAAAACTTATATGTATAGAAGCAGACCTTATTTGATTTATTTTATTTACATTTTGGTTACCAGAGTAGAGCATTCATCACAGCATAAGCAATTGCAAGCCCAGTCCAGGTTATTTTCAAAATAGTAGCAACAAAGATGTAACAATTACAACCAACAGTGAAATATAAATGTAATACAAACACCATGTCAATGTGTACCTGTTATGCTGAGGTGTACTTGTTGCAAACGGAAAAGTAGACTTAAGAGGAGTGGCACGAAAAAAGTGAGAAATGGGTTTAGGCCTGGAAATTGTAAGTGATAACACAACATGTTTAGAGGACAGACTTCGAAGTAAGTAATGGTAAAGACATAGAGTACAAGGGAACAGACAGACAGACACAATGGTAAAATTGTAAGATGACAGTGAGCAAGGAGAAATAGAAGCTATGCACATATTTTCGGGAAGCTATGTACATATTAACGGGAAGTTATTTACATATATTCAGGAAACAGAAATATTGTGATATCCAACAGAGTCGCTGTGTAAAGGGGGTGTCATGTGAGGAAATTGACCTAGTACAGAGGAGTGTTGATTAAATGATATATCCAGTGTTCAAGCACATACATTTATATTGCTCAAACAGATACTGTTCGAGTTGGGGTCTGAACATAGCATAGCATAGTGAGTATGCTCGGTGAGATAGTGAGGAAGGCATTGCTACAGTTTTGGAGCAGGTACATAGAAACTAGAGTCAGGGCTACATAGTTTAGTACATGGGATTTGAGAGTAGGGCCTACTGTATGTTGGTTTCTGAGGTCGTAGGTTGGGGTGGTAATGATTAGTTTCACTGGAAGTGGAATACAGGCATCTTGGTAGAGTACTTTGAAAAGCTGGAAGCCCAGATGTATGTTGGATCTGTTTTGAAAAGGGATATAGTTTGTCTCAGGTAAAGTAAAACAAAGGTGTTCAAGATGAGGGGAATTGATGAAGCAGCATATTTTATTAAATAAGGTCTGTAGTGTTCACGTGTTTTTGTTAGAGAAGGTGGCAAAGAAGGTGTAATACTCAACAGAGATACCAAGGCCTAATATTTGACTGTACCCTTCCCTTTCTACGCATGCAGATTTTGTAACTAATAATGTCCTTGCTCAATTACGACTATTTTGCAAGATCAGTCACCTCATTTCACTCACTGCTCATAAGGACATTGCTAAAATTATTTTATATCTAAACTGGAACATGTCCTTCCTTTTCTCATTATGCATTCAGCCCACAATACTCACAAAAAATAGACTGCCAAGAATAAAATCGGCAGATTCATGCTTTTAACAGACCCCCAGATACACCATTGCAATTTGATAATAAATTCCATTTGGCTGTTCCGTGACTCATAAGGCGACTTTTCTTCTAAATACTATAAATTACAAGGCTCTAAAACATTGTCACTACCCCCCCTTTAAGAGCAAAACTACCTTTACAAGATAACTCTTATGTACTGAGAAATACAAAAGACAGCAATTTCTCACTAATTATGTCATCCGTTCAAAACTGCTGCAGGTGAAAAAAACCTTCTATAGACTAGGGGACCTGCTACCTGGAACCACCTACCTATAGACATCAAAAATCTAGAAACCATTAAAAACTTCCAAGATGCACCTAAAGAGCATCTATTTACTCACTCTACCTGCAGCTGTTACCATGACGATGATTAGGTAACTTACCATCCCATATCATGAATACTAGAATAACTACTTGAGCATCCTTGCTTCTATTCTTTTCAGTAGCTTTTTCCCCATAATTCATTGGGCATTGAGGATTACATACAACATGTCTCATTACAGTAAATTTTAAAAGTTGTACATCTCAGTTATGACATGTTTACAAATGCTTAGTGATAGAATTGTTCAAATTCACATGATAGCAATAATTTGGATTTTCCATAATCCTGGATTCTACTGACCATATGGTATTACTTATGCAAACGAAAGTACATGAAAACAGAATAGCATAAACATCCATATTAGATAATCTCATAAAGTGATATATAATACTGAAACTGCAAGAAGAAAAATTAAAATAGCTGAGAAGAAACAAAAAGTTAAACTTTATAGTATCCACAGAGGTAAGTTCCCACTACAGGTCCTCCCTTTGTAGTATATGGTACCCTAAACACATGCGTTGGCATATCAAACTTGCCATATACCAATCTGCCCCCTAAACGCAAGCACACTCCATAGGAAATGGCTAGATAAAATTTCTTAATACCGTCAATAATATGGCCAGTACTATTAGTATGCTTAGTACCAAAATAAATTGTCCTACTTTTATCGATATTTTCTTAAAGTGTTTCTTCGTACAGATAAAGTTATTACCATTAAGCATCGCCTCAATGCATGCATAATATCATAGATTTGATGACCTCTGTCTAAAAATATTTTAAATTTTCTGCACCTCTACATAGAAAGTATCTGGGGTGGCATAATTGTGCTGCCTACTAAATTCCCGTTTGGTAAGGCCTGAAGCAGATGTGGAGGATAGTGACTCATTTTCCATAAAAACAATGTTAAAAGAAGTTTTTCTGCATAAAGAGGTAGCATGCTTACCCATTTCAATGTTTATATTCAGGCACTGAAATACACAGAATGTGAGCAAATGAGACACAGGCAGCAGAACATTTAACATAACATATACATATACATATATATGTGCGTATATATATATATATATATATATATATATATATATATATATATATATATATATACATATACATAAACATATACATCTACAAGTACATATAAACATAAACTATTTTCCTGACTGTCTTAGCTTATAGCATATTATTTTGAAATAATACACATTCTGTCAGGCAGGATGACTGACTAAAATGCCAGTATTACAAACATGCATGAATTCAAGGCAACACAACAGTATGGTGTGAACTATTGAAGCATTAATAAGACTTCGTATACATGTATAATAAAAGTATGTACAAGGCTTTGGCACCTACATTACATTCAGTAGAAAAATGGGCAAAATAATACATTTAGTCTATAAAAACCCAATAATGAGTATATAAGTAGAAATATAGCAGGAGAAACAAATAAAATAGAAATGGAACTAGACTAGAAATACCATATGTCCTATGGGTGGAATCAGTAAGGAAGGGTGGTGTGACACTGGGATGCATGAACTGTATCTGTAGTAGAAAATAAGAAATTATTTTTCTTCTTTACAAAGAGTTGGCAAGGCTTGATCTACAATATTAAGGAGCTGTTAATGAGCAGTTTCCTGTAGTCCAAAGGTGCAAGGTTTGATTCCCTTAACCTCTATTGCCTAACTGTGTGACTCTGAGCAAGTCACTTAACCAGGCTGACTCTTAAAAAGGTACACGGAGAACAGTGCTCTACTCTGGAAAACAAATACAAGTAAATTTTGTGCTCAAATTAACCTATCCCATTTGGTTAGAGACTGGTCTTACCCATCCCATGGTCAATGATTATATATTACCCCTAATGAGAATAAGTGGGAATCATACCATAGATAATTTGAGGGGACCCATGCTTGGGAAAAAGCATTTAGGAGCTGCCTCTGTCCACAGTAGCACAGGGGGCAGTCCTAGGGCAAAATTTCTGTTTCCCATCCATAGGTCCAAGTTGCACTTGAATGTGGACAAGGACGAACTTTATTTTATGTGGACTGGGAGTTTGTTCCAGAGCAGCAGTATCCTCTGAGAGATTTACCTGCCCCTCTAAAACATTCTTTTGATGTTGCAGAAGATGTATAGATTCCTAGACTGCATATTTCTCCTATGCAGTAAATCCATCAATACTGAGTCAGAGGATGTCTTGTACGCCAGACACACGTCATCCCTTAGCAGTCTGTAGGATGCCAAGTATAGTCACAGGGCTTTGAGTCAGTCCATGTAAGACATGCTGTTTAGGCCTTATATCCAATGATTGGACTAATGAGGGCTGAGTAAAGTGGGGGAGTGACATTCCTAGATCTAGACACAATTCCTTTGTTTATAAGCTGTGCAATATAGAAGGAATTTCTTACAGCAATGGACACGTGTTGGTTAAACGTTAGGTCACTGTCCACATTAGTTCCCTAACCCCACACAACTAGGTCAACTCTTAGAAGTGTATTGTTAATGTGGTAGTCTCTTGCATGAATTATTTGCCACAAGATGTAAACTACCTTAATGTATATCAGTGCTCTGCTGTGTGGCAGGCATTGCATCAGTTTTCAGCTAAATGAAGGTTCAACAGAATAAAAAATAAATAAATAAAATAAAGTGTCCTATGCACACCACCTCAAGGCCTTATCATTGTATTCTGTCTCCTGCAGGCTGTTGAGGGGAGATCTATGCCTGGCATACAGGGCATTGTCAGAACCCAGTCTGATGGACCTTCTGTATATCCCAAAACAAACAGTACCAGAATTACCCATCCTAAAGACTTAAACCTTGCCTGTGATATAAATAGTACCTGCTGGAGAGACAGATATGTATCCCAGAGACTACCCCTTCTCTCAAATAGGCTCTCCACCCATGTTCATAGGTTCATAGGTTCATACTAGGCTATCTGCCCTAGGGCATTTATAAGCCTAGCCCAGAGTTTTTGTGGCTTACGCCACCCCTTTAGATTGAAGGATATTATGCCCATTATTTTGCTGTGCCTCTGTCAAGCAGTGACACTGATGTAATCCCTGGGGTATACCTGCGATCTCCCATCCATTGGTCAAGATTTCTCGTGAACAAAGCCAGCGAGGTGCTCTGCCTCACATGTACCGAGATTTTGTTCCACAGCATAGGGAGTCTCTGGGTGATGAATCTGTCCCTCCAGCACGTTCTATTTATGACCGTGTCAAGGTTTAAGTCTCGTGCTCTTGTGGATCTGATGGATTTAGATTTTTTGAGGTGAAGCATGTTCATTAATTCCGGGTTGGACATGGCCTTGTATGTCAGGCACAGGTCACCTCTGAGCAGGCGGTAAGTGAATGAGTAGAGCTGGAGCTCCTTCAGTCTGGCAGCACAGGACATATTCTTGAGACCCTTTATCCTTTTGGTGAGGAACTTTTGGGGCCTTTCCAATTGCTGCAGGTGTCGGGTCAGATACATTCCAAATGGGGCGTTGTACTCAATCATCGGTCTGATGAGTGATGAGTACAGGGGAATGATGACCTCCCTTGACCTGGATGTGAAACCCTTCATGATCAGGTGGGCAATGTAGAAGGTCTTCCTAACAACTTTGGCAACGTGGGTGTCAAATGAGAGGTTACTATCAACCTGGGTTCCCAGATCCCTGATAACCTCTTCTGTGCTTAGTGGATTGCCACCTATATGGTAGCTAGGGGTAACCTTGTTTTTCCCAAAGGGTATGACTATGCATTTTTTAGCGTTTAATTTTAGGCCATGGCTTTGGCACCAGTTATCCGTTTCTATGAGACCCTTCTGAAGGATATCTGTGTCTGATGTGTTTTCAACTATGGCGCCCAGTTTGCAGTCATCTGCAAACTTTGTCAGCCATAATCCTCCTGTGCTTGCCTGTACTTCCGAAAAGTAGATGCCGAACAAGAGTGGACCCAGGACCGAGCCCTGTGGGACACCGCTTGTGACATGCTTGGAATCTGACATGGCGCCAGCAACTCTAACCCTGTGGGTTCTATCACTTAGCCAGTTTGCAACCCATCTTGTGACGTATGGGTTTACATTTAAACTGGTGAGTTTTTCTATGATGCCTGAGTGGGGTATCGTGTCGAAGGCCTTTGCCAGGTCAAGGTAGGCTGTGTGGACTGCCTTGCCCTCATCAATGGCCTTGGTGACTGTTTCGAAAAAGTCACCCAAGTTTAAAAGGCATGATCTGCCCTTGACAAAGCCAAATTGGGTTTGATCCAATGTCTGCAGGTCCCCTATGTCTTTATTTATGAGTTCCATAATGATCCTCTTCATAGCTTTGCAGACCAGGCTTGTCAAGCTGATGGGACGGTAGTTTCCAGGGTCGGTGGAGGCACCGCCTTTGTGTAATGGGACCACAGTAGCCGTACGCCATTCCTTGGGTACGTATCCTGAGGTGAGGCTAAGATTAAACAGCTGCCCTAACTGCGGGTTTAATTCCTCAATGAGCTCATGGAGCACACAACCGGGGACACCATCTGGTCCCATGGATGCTGTGTTTTTCGCCTTGGAGAGAGCTGTTCTTACTTGAGCATTTGAGATGTTTGGGAGGCTACAATCCTCTGGTATAGATATTTCTCCTTTTGGGGGGGAGGGGGGGGATTTGCACTGAACCTGTCAGCCAGTATGTTGGCAATGTCTGTAGGTTCAGTGATCTTTACATCATTTTGAACCAGTTCTGAACATATCTGGGAGTTTCCTCCCAGGTTTCTAACATAGCTAAAAAAGGCCTTGTGGTTGCCTTTTGAGTCAGTGGCAATTTTTCTTTCAAAATTTGCTTTGGAGGATTTTATGAGAGATCTTAGTTTTTTACTTACTATGATCAAGGGTGTCTTCCCTTTTGAGGATTTTGCTCTATCTTGTAGTAGCTTTCTCCTCTTGTTGTAGAGCTTGTTTATGGCTGGGGTCCACCAGACTGGACGCCTGCCTTTGGTACAAAGAGTCTTTGTTTTGTTTGGGATTGCCTGATCCATGCAGTCCTGGAGGTGCTGGTAGAAGGCATTTGTAAGTGATTCAGCGGCTTTAGTGATGGTTTCCGCTGGCTCAGGGGCCTTGAAAGAGACCACACCAGTCCTAAGAAGTGTGAAGTCGGCTTTAGAGAAGTTCTTCACTGTGGTCTTTTTTATCTGGGGTGGGGGCAGGATGTGGACTTCCAGTGAGATTAGTTTATGATCTGATCTCACCAATGAAGGGTATACCTCCGGTGTTGAACATTGTGACCCCATGTTTGTGATGATGAGATCCAGTATGTTTTCACCTCTTGTGGGCATGGTGACTAGTTGTTCCATGGCATTAGAGTTTATGAACTCTAGGAACCTTTAGGCTAGAGTGTTGGGGCTTGAGTAGTGATCCCAGTCTATGTTTGGATAGTTGAAATCACCTAGTATGATGGTGTTTGGGGATACATTTATCCCTTCCAGAGTTTTCAGGAATGCTGTGTGAGGATCCTGAGTTTGAGAGGGTGGCCTGTAACATGCTACAAATTGTAGAGCAGTCTTGCCTACGGTTAATTGCACCTGGATGGTCCCCGATCCATCGTGCGTTGCCACCAACCTGGAGGTGAGGGTATCTTTGATGAATATGGACACCCCTCTTCCTTTCTTGGTGTTGCCCGGATTTTGGGGCTGGAATGCATGATATGAGGTAAAACCTGATAGTGCCGGGGTGCTCTCAGGAGCCTTGAACCAGGTTTCAGTCACAGCACAGACATCGATGTTCTCCATACTGAGAAGGGCTTCGAGTGTGTGCATCTTGAGGTTGAGACTTCTGGCATTGAGCAGCATTACCCTTAGTTTTTTCCTTTGTTTTGTTCTAGGGTGGTGACAGGTCTGCTGGTTGATGTGGAGTCACCCACTTTGATAGTGTGTGATTAGTTTGTGAGCCAGCTGGCAACCCATCTTACAACAAAGAGGATTACATTCAGTTTGCTAAGTTTATTGGTAATACCTGAGTGTGGGATTGTGTCAAAGGTTTTTAGTTTTTTGTCAAGTCAATGTATGCTGTGTGCACAAATTTGCCCTCGTTGATGGCCCTGGTCACATTTCTGAAGAAATCCATCAAGTTTAACAAGCAGTATATGGCCTTGATGACACCAAATTGGGTTGGATTCAGGGTTTGGAGGTTGCCGATGTCTTTATTTATGAGGTACATGATGATACATTCCATGGCCTTACAGATAAGGCTGGACAGACTTATGGGTCTATAATTCCCCAGGTCTGTTGCTAAGCCTGCTTTGTAGAGGGGAATAACTGTTGCTGTTCTCCATTCCACAGGAAAAAAACCTGTGGATAGGCTATAATTGAATAGGATACTTAATGGTGATGTTGATTCATGTTTTAATTTGTATAGAAGACAGACTGGGATGCCGTCTGGTCCCATAGAGGGTGTCTGACATAGCACCAGCAACTCTAACCCTGTGGGTTCTGTCCTTAAGCCAGTTTGCAACCCATCTTGTGACATATGGGTTTACATTTAAGCTGGTAAGTTTTTCTACAATACCCGAGTGGGGTATTGTGTCGAAGGCCTTTGCAAGGTCAAGGTAGGCTGTATGGACTGCCTTTCCCTTATCAATGGCCTTGGTGACTGTTTCGAAGAAGTCGACCAAGTTCAAAAGGCATGATTTGCCCTTGACGAAGCCAAACTGGGTCGGGTCCAATGTCTGCAAGTCCCCTATATCTTTGTTTATGAGCTCCATTATGATCCTCTCCATAGCTTTGCAGACTAGACTTGTTAAGCTTATGGGGCAGTAATTACCAGGGTCCGTAGAGGCACTGCATTTGTGGAGTGGGACCACAGTTGCCGTATGCCACTCCTTGGGCACGTATCCTGTGGTAAGGCTGAGATTAAACAGCTGCCTTATGTGCGGGTTTAATTCCTCATTTAGCTCGTGTAGCACACAGCCGGGGACACCATCCGGTCCCATTGATGCTGTGTTTTTAGCTTTAGAGAGAGCAGCTTTCACCTGCACATTTGAGATGTCTGGGAGGCTACACTCCGCTGGGATAGTTACCTCTCCTTTAGGGGGGAGAGGGGGGTGAAGTTTGCACTGAACCTGTCTGCCAGTATGTTGGCAATGTCTGTGGGTTCAGTGATTTTTGTATCATTTTGGACTAATTCTGAGCATATCTGGGAGTTTCCACCCAGGTTCCTAACATATTTGAAAAAGGCCTTATGATTGTCCTTTGAATCCATGGCAATTTTTCTCTCAAAATTGGCCTTAGTTGATTTTATGAGTGCTCGTATTTTTTTACTAATAATGATCAAGGGTGACTTCCCTTTTATGGATTTTGTTCTATCATATAATAGCTTTCTCCTCTTATTGTAAAGTTTGTTAATGGCTGGGGTCCACCAGACTGGATGTTTGCCCTTTGTGGAAAGAGTCTTGGTTTTATTTGGGATTGCCTGATCCATGCAGTCCTGGAGGTGTTCATAGAAGGCATTTGTAAGGGCTTCCGCAGCTTGGGTTGTGGTTTCCACTGGCTCAGGGGCCTTGAAGGATACCACACCAGTCTTGAGTAGTGTGAAGTTTGCTTTAGAGAAGTTCTTCACTGTGGTCTTTTTTGTTTGGGGTGGGGGCGGGATGTGGATTTCCAGTGAGATTAGTTTATGATCAGATCTCACCAATGAGGGATATACTTCCGGTGTGGAGCATTTTGTCCCCATGTTTGTGATAATGAGATCTAGTGTATTTTCTCCTCTCATGGGAACAGTGACTAGCTGTTCCATGGCATTTGAATTTATGAACTCCAGGAACTGTTGGGCTAGAAAGTTAGGGCTTGAGTAATGTTCCCAGTCTATATTCGGGTAGTTGAAGTCACCCAATATGATGGTGTTTGGAGATACATTTATACCCTCCAGTGTCTTTAGGAAGACTGTATGGGGTTCCTGAGTTTGAGAGGGTGGCCTGTAGCATGCTACAATTTGTAGAGCAGTTTTGCCTATGGTTAGTTGCACCTGGATGGTTTCCGAAGCTTCATGCGTTGCCACCAACCTGAAGGTGTGGGTATCCTTTATGAATATGGATACACCCCCTCCTTTTGTGGTGTGGTCCGGGTTTTGGGGCCGGAATGCATGATATGAGGTAAAACCTAATAGTGCCGGGGTGCTCTCAGGAGCCTTGAACCAGGTTTCAGTTACAGCACAGACATCGATGTTCTCCATACTGAGAAGGGCCTCGAGTGTGTGCATTTTGAGATTTAGACTTCTGGCATTGAGCAGCATTACCCTCAGTTTCTTCCCATTTTTGTTTTCTAGGGTGGTAGGTTTAGAATTTGAGCCTTGCCTAAAAAAGGCACTATGGGGGTGGAAAGAGCCTAAGCCAATATCCGGAATCCCAGGGGTGACAGGTGCAAGCCGTCCCTTGTGAAGCAGCGTGGCTTATCAAGCATGTCATCCCAGGCAGACAGACACTGGATCCCCTTTGAATGACACCAGACATTAAGCCAATTGTTAAAGCTGATCATCTTGTCTCTATATTGTGGCATCATTCTTGGTGAAGGAAGGATACTGCTCAGGGTCAGGGTCATACCTGCCTGGGCTACATAATCAGAGAGCTCCTCTATGTCTCTTTTCATGTAGTCCAGGGAGGTACGTCTCAGGTCGTTCACACCAGCATGGACAATGACTGTGTCATATTTGTACTTGCCGTGGAGTGACCAGAGTGCTTGTGTTATGTGGTGGATTCTAGCACCCGATAGGCAGCTTACTGTGACCCTCTCCTTGTTCAGCCTGGTGAGTGGGACGTCAGTGTGTCTGACTATGGAGTCATCTATGACAAGTATGTTTGGTGTTGTATTTGGCCTTAAGGGCTGTGACTGCTTTGCACACTGCTTTTGTGGTTTTATGTGTTGCTTGTGGGGTGTCTTGAGGTAGCAGTTGTTTGGGTGTCTGCTTTGGAGCCATCTGCTGTTTAGGTAAATTTTTACTCAGAGCATCCGAGTATGTCTTTGTGTGTTTATGTGTTTGATTCAGTGGTGTGGTAGCATTATGTGAGGCTGGTTTTGTGGTGTGTGTAGTTGCCTTCTCCTCCTGTCTGGTCTTGCCAGTCCTGAGTTGAGAGAGCTCAGTCTCCAGTTTGGCTAAATAGCTGCATCTCTCGCAAGTATTTGTGTTATGTGGGAGGAGGAGAGGGTTGTCTGTGTACATGAGGCAGTTATAACATTGCCTCAAGATTCCCAGATTTACCAGCTGGACCGGAGAGGAGATTGACAACTGACCTTTGGACATGCTAGAATAATATTGGGAATTCCTTAATAATTGAAAACAAGGGCCAGTGGGGAGTGAGGGTGTAGTGCTTTTAATTTTTAGTGCTGACTTATATAATTGCTTTAGTGAGCAAGTGCCAGGTAACTTGAGTGCAATGTGTTACAAGTAACTAAATGCAAAAACGACAAACAGCTTTCTTTCAAGTGAAACAAGGAACTAGTACAGTAAGCAATGCAGATATCACTAGTGATCCACAGAAGCGCTGAGAAGCGGCGTATTAGGTGGAATTAGCTTCCAGGGAAATAACAAGCAAACAAACAACAAGCATATAAACAAAGCTAGATTCAGCAGGCCTGGATCTAGTCTATGCTAGAGCAAACAAGGTGTACCAATTTCAGTAAGATACAGTTCAAATATTCAGGCACTATAAACCTTTAACCAGAAATTCCCAGCTCAGAAGGGCAGAGTCCAGCCTCTTCTCCCACAAGAGTGCAGACCACGAACCTTCTTAATGTAAAATAACTGGCCTGAAGCCCAAGTGCCTAAACCAGAACTAATACCCTTGGACACTGGGCTCTCAATCAGCAGTTCCCAACTTAGAAGGATGAAAGCTACCTGTCCTGCCACCACAGTGCTTGCCACAAACCTTCCTAATGTAAAACAACTGGTCTGAAGCCCAAGTGCTTAATCCAAAAGACTTAGAATGATAGCTACACTTTAATCAAGTTACAACCAAGCAGTAATAAATACAATTGAATACTTTAGAGAATGTCTGGATTAGTGCTCAAGTTACACAAACAAAGATAGTTCCAGCAGGCCCAAATCCAGTCTATGCCACAGCAAACAAGGCGCACCAACTTCGGTAAGAAGCAGTTCAGATATGCATGCACTATAAGCCTTTAACCAGAAATTCCCAGCTCAGAAGGGCAGAGTCCAGCCTCTCCTCCCACAAGAGTGCAGACCACGAACCCACTTAATGTAAAATAACTGGCATGAAAGCCCAAGTGCTTACACCAGAATTAATACACTTTTAGAATAACAGACACTGAGCCCTCAATCAGCAGTTCCCAACCTAGAAGGATGTAAGCTACCTGTTCTGCCACAACAGTGCAGACCACAAACCCTCTCAGTGCAAAACAACTGGTCTGAAGCCCTAGTGTTTAAACCAAAAGGCTTAGAATGAGTTAAACCAAGCAGTAATAAATACAATTGAGTATTTTTAAGATGATGCAAAAGTAAAATGAAGTAGGTAGAAACACAAGTACAGTAAAAGCAGATACATTTTTTTTTATCTGAACAAGTGCTGAGATCAAAGAAACAGATTTGAGTGCTGAAACTAGAAAACTGGCTAGTTATAAGAAAAAAAAAAAACAAGCTAGAAGGCTTCCCTCAAACACAGAAGGGCTTGGGGGCTCAGAAGCCTACAAATAGTCTATACCACTTAACAGGAAAGGCAGGAAATAAGCTTAATTTTTTTTGTCTGTTTCCCAGATGCTCTCTTTGTACACAGTAGGAGTGCCTGAAATCAGAATATGATCTCACTGCACTCAGTTGAGTGAGCAAATGAGATGGGCCCAGAGGCAGGCTGAGGGGCGGGCAGTTTCAAGGCCACTAAGCTTAACACCAAAACAAAAACAGGGAGGGAGGGTGGGAATAACTGAAGAGAAGAATAACTGCCACTTGAGTTAAATATTCCTTTAACACAGTTTAAATCAAATTAAATACTGTATTTTTTTTTAGAAAAGTGCAGATAATGGTACTTAAATTCTCTTATACGTCCAGTTGAATATAACCAAGTTCTTAGCCGGCCAAAGCTGAGGTTTTTAAGCAAAAAATATTTCACAATGCACCACTTAAAAAGGCAAGGACAGGAAATCAAAGAATGTGGCTACCCCACACCTGTAATTACTAGAAAATAACACACTAGCTTCAGTTCAAGTTACTGAAGAGCAGAATAACTGCCACTTGAGTTAAATATTCCTTCAACACAGTTTAAATCAAATTAAATACTGTATTTTTTTTTAAAAAAGTGCAGATAATGGTACTTAAATTCTCTTATACGTCCAGTTGAATATAACCAAGTTCTTAGCCGGCCAAAGCTGAGGTTTTTAAGCAAAAAATATTTCACAATGCACCACTTAAAAGGCAAGGACAGGAAATCAAAGAATGTGGCTACTCCCACACCTGTAATTACTAGCAAATAACACACTAGCTTCAGTTCAAGTTACTGAAGAGCAGAATAACTGCCACTTGAGTTAAATATTCCTTCAACACAGTTTAAATCAAATTAAATACTGTATTTTTTAAAAAGTGCAGATAAAGGTACTTAAATTCTCTTATACGTCCAGTTGAATATAACCAAGTTCTTAGCTGGCCAAAGCTGAGGTTTTAAGCAAAAATATTTCACAATGCACCAACTAAAAAGGCAAGGACAGGAAATCAAAGAATGTGGCTACCCCCACACCTGTAATTACTAGCAAATAACACACTAGCTTCAGTTCAAGTTACTGAAGAGCAGAATAACTGCCACTTGAGTTAAATATTCCTTCAACACAGTTTAAATCAAATTAAATACTGTATTTTCTTTAAAAAAGTGCAGATAAAGGTATTTAAATTCTCTTATACGTCCAGTTGAATATAACCAAGTTCTTAGCTGGCCAAAGCTGAGGTTTTAAGCAAAAATATTTCACAATGCACCACTTAAAAGGCAAGGACAGGATATCAAAGCATGTGGCTACCCCCACACCTCTAATTACTAGCAAATAACAGCCAACACTAGCTTCAGTTCAAGTTACTGAAGAGCAGAATAACTGCCACTTGAGTTAAATATTCCTTCAACACAGTTTAAATCAAATTAAATACTGTATTTTTTAAAAAAAAGTGCAGATAAAGGTACTTAAATTCTCTTATACGTCCAGTTGAATATAACCAAGTTCTTAGCCGGCCAAAGCTGAGGTTTTTAAGCAAAAATATTTCACAATGCACCACTTAAAAGGCAAGGACAGGAAATCAAAGAATGTGGCTACCCCCACACCTGTAATTACTAGCAAATAACAGCCAACACTAGCTTAGGTTCAAGTTACTGAAGAGCAGAATAACTGCCACTTGAGTTAAATATTCCTTCAACACTCCTTCAACACAGTTTAAATCAAATTAAATACTGTATTTTTTTTAAAAAAAGTGCAGATAAAGGTACTTAAATTCTCTTATACGTCCAGTTGAATATAACCAAGTTCTTAGCCGGCCAAAGCTGAGGTTTTAAGCAGAAAATATTTCACAATGCACCAGTTAAATAGGCAAGGACAGGAAATCAAAGAATGTGGCTACCCCCACACCTGTAATTACTAGCAAATAACAAAATTCAGCCAACACTAGCTTAGGTTCAAGTTACTGAAGAGCAGAATAACTGCCACTTGAGTTAAATATTCCTTCAACACAGTTTAAATCAAATTAAATACTGTATTTTTTTAAAAAAGTGCAGATAAAGGTACTTAAATTCTCTTATACGTCCAGTTGAATATAACCAAGTTCTTAGCTGGCCAAAGCTGAGGTTTTTAAGCAAAAGATATTTCACAATGCACCACTTAAAAAGGCAAGGACAGGAAATCAAAGAATGTGGCTACCCCCACACCTGTAATTACTAGCAAATAAAATTCAGCCAACACTAGCTTATGTTCAAGTTACTGAAGAGCAGAATAACTGCCACTTGAGTTAAATATTCCTTCAACACAGTTTAAATCAAATTAAATACTGTATTTTTAAAAAAAGTGCAGATAAAGGTACTTAAATTCTCTTATACGTCCAGTTGAATATAACCAAGTTCTTAGCCGGCCAAAGCTGAGGTTTTTAAGCAGAAAATATTTCACAATGCACCACTTAAAAGGCAAGGACAGGAAATCAAAGAATGTGGCTACCCCCACACCTGTAATTACTAGCAAATAACAAAATTCAGCCAACACTAGCTTAGGTTCAAGTTACTGAAGAGCAGAATAACTGCCACTTGAGTTAAATATTCCTTCAACACTCAACACAGTTTAAATCAAATTAAATACTGTATTTTTTTTTAAAAAGTGCAGATAAAGGTACTTAAATTCTCTTATACGTCCAGTTGAATATAACCAAGTTCTTAGCCGGCCAAAGCTGAGGTTTTTAAGCAGAAAATATTTCACAATGCACCAGTTAAATAGGCAAGGACAGGAAATCAAAGAATGTGGCTACCCCCACACCTGTAATTACTAGCAAATAAAATTCAGCCAACACTAGCTTAGGTTCAAGTTACTGAAGAGCAGAATAACTGCCACTTGAGTTAAATATTCCTTCAACACTCCTTCAACACAGTTTAAATCAAATTAAATACTGTATTTTTTTAAAAAAAGTGCAGATAAAGGTACTTAAATTCTCTTATACGTCCAGTTGAATATAACCAAGTTCTTAGCCGGCCAAAGCTGAGGTTTTTAAGCAGAAAATATTTCACAATGCACCAGTTAAATAGGCAAGGACAGGAAATCAAAGAATGTGGCTACCCCCACACCTGTAATTACTAGCAAATAAAATTCAGCCAACACTAGCTTAGGTTCAAGTTACTGAAGAGCAGAATAACTGCCACTTGAGTTAAATATTCCTTCAACACTCCTTCAACACAGTTTAAATCAAATTAAATACTGTATTTTTTAAAAAAAAGTGCAGATAAAGGTACTTAAATTCTCTTATACGTCCAGTTGAATATAACCAAGTTCTTAGCCGGCCAAAGCTGAGGTTTTTAAGCAGAAAATATTTCACAATGCACCAGTTAAAAGGCAAGGACAGGAAATCAAAGTATGTGGCTTACCCCACACCTGTAATTACTAGCAAATAACAGCCAACACTAGCTTAGGTTCAAGTTACTGAAGAGCAGAATAACTGCCACTTGAGTTAAATATTCCTTCAACACTCCTTCAACACAGTTTAAATCAAATTAAATACTGTATTTTTTTTTAAAAAGTGCAGATAAAGGTACTTAAATTCTCTTATACGTCCAGTTGAATATAACCAAGTTCTTAGCCGGCCAAAGCTGAGGTTTTTAAGCAGAAAATATTTCACAATGCACCAGTTAAAAGACAAGGACAGGAAAACAAAGAATGTTGCTGCACTCACACCTGTAATTACTAGCAAATAAAATTCAGCCAACACTAGCTTAAGTTCAAGTTACTGAAGAGGAGAATAACTGCCACTTGAGTTAAATATTCCTTCAACACAGTTTAAATCAAATTAAATACTGTATTTTTTTAAAAAAGTGCAGATAAAGGTACTTAAATTCTCTTATACGTCCAGTTGAATATAACCAAGTTCTTAGCCGGCCAAAGCTGAGGTTTTTAAGCAGAAAATATTTCACAATGCACCAGTTAAATAGGCAAGGACAGGAAATCAAAGAATGTGGCTACCCCCACACCTGTAATTACTAGCAAATAAAATTCAGCCAACACTAGCTTAGGTTCAAGTTACTGAAGAGCAGAATAACTGCCACTTGAGTTAAATATTCCTTCAACACAGTTTAAATCAAATTAAATACTGTATTTTTTTAAAAAAGTGCAGATAAAGGTACTTAAATTCTCTTATACGTCCAGTTGAATATAACCAAGTTCTTAGCCGGCCAAAGCTGAGGTTTTTAAGCAGAAAATATTTCACAATGCACCAGTTAAATAGGCAAGGACAGGAAATCAAAGAATGTGGCTACCCCCACACCTGTAATTACTAGCAAATAAAATTCAGCCAACACTAGCTTAGGTTCAAGTTACTGAAGAGCAGAATAACTGCCACTTGAGTTAAATATTCCTTCAACACTCCTTCAACACAGTTTAAATCAAATTAAATACTGTATTTTTTTAAAAAAGTGCAGATAAAGGTACTTAAATTCTCTTATACGTCCAGTTGAATATAACCAAGTTCTTAGCCGGCCAAAGCTGAGGTTTTTAAGCAGAAAATATTTCACAATGCACCAGTTAAATAGGCAAGGACAGGAAATCAAAGAATGTGGCTACCCCCACACCTGTAATTACTAGCAAATAACAAAATTCAGCCAACACTAGCTTAGGTTCAAGTTACTGAAGAGCAGAATAACTGCCACTTGAGTTAAATATTCCTTCAACACAGTTTAAATCAAATTAAATACTGTATTTTTTAAAAAAAGATGCAGATAATGGTACTTAAATTCTCTTATACGTCCAGTTGAATATAACCAAGTTCTTAGCCGGCCAAAGCTGAGGTTTTTAAGCAGACAATATTTCACAATGCACCAGTTAAATAGGCAAGGACAGGAAATCAAAGAATGTGGCTACCCCCACACCTGTAATTACTAGCAAATAAAAAAAATTCAGCCAACACTAGCTTAGGTTCAGGTTACTGAAGAGCAGAATAACTGCCACTTGAGTTAAATATTCCTTCAACACAGTTTAAATCAAATTAAATACTGTATTTTTTTTAAAAAAGTGCAGATAAAGGTACTTAAATTCTCTTATACGTCCAGTTGAATATAACCAAGTTCTTAGCCGGCCAAAGCTGAGGTTTTTAAGCAGAAAATATTTCACAATGCACCAGTTAAATAGGCAAGGACAGGAAATCAAAGAATGTGGCTACCCCCACACCTGTAATTACTAGCAAATAACAAAATTCAGCCAACACTAGCTTAGGTTCAAGTTACTGAAGAGCAGAATAACTGCCACTTGAGTTAAATATTCCTTCAACACTCCTTCAACACAGTTTAAATCAAATTAAATACTGTATTTTTTTTAAAAAAAGTGCAGATAAAGGTACTTAAATTCTCTTATACGTCCAGTTGAATATAACCAAGTTCTTAGCCGGCCAAAGCTGAGGTTTTTAAGCAGAAAATATTTCACAATGCACCAGTTAAATAGGCAAGGACAGGAAATCAAAGAATGTGGCTACCCCACACCTGTAATTACTAGCAAATAAAATTCAGCCAACACTAGCTTCAGTTCAAGTTACTGAAGAGCAGAATAACTGCCACTTGAGTTAAATATTCCTTCAACACAGTTTAAATCAAATTAAATACTGTATTTTTTTAAAAAAGTGCAGATAAAGGTACTTAAATTCTCTTATACGTCCAGTTGAATATAACCAAGTTCTTAGCCGCCCAAAGCTGAGGATTTAAGCAAAAAATATTTCACAATGCACCACTTAAATAGGCAAGGACAGGAAATCAAAGAATGTGGCTACCCCCACACCTGTAATTACTAGCAAATAAAATTCAGCCAACACTAGCTTAGGTTCAAGTTACTGAAGAGCAGAATAACTGCCACTTGAGTTAAATATTCCTTCAACACAGTTTAAATCAAATTAAATACTGTATTTTTTAAAAAAAAGTGCAGATAAAGGTACTTAAATTCTCTTATACGTCCAGTTGAATATAACCAAGTTCTTAGCCGGCCAAAGCTGAGGTTTTTTTAGCAAAAAATATTTCGCAATGCACCACTTAAATAGGCAAGGACAGGAAATCAAAGAATGTGGCTACCCCCACACCTGTAATTACTAGCAAATAACACACTAGCTTCAGTTCAAGTTACTGAAGAGCAGAATAACTGCCACTTCAGTTAAATATTCCTTCAACACAGTTTAAATCAAATTAAATACTGTATTTTTTTAAAAAAAGTGCAGATAAAGGTACTTAAATTCTCTTATACGTCCAGTTGAATATAACCAAGTTCTTAGCCGGCCAAAGCTGAGGTTTTTAAGCAGAAAATATTTCACAATGCACCACTTAAAAAGGCAAGGACAGGAAATCAAAGAATGTGGCTACCCCCACACCTGTAATTACTAGCAAATAACAACACTAGCTTAGGTTCAAGTTACTGAAGAGCAGAATAACTGCCACTTGAGTTAAATATTCCTTCAACACTCCTTCAACACAGTTTAAATCAAATTAAATACTGTATTTTTTTAAAAAAGTGCAGATAAAGGTACTTAAATTCTCTTATACGTCCAGTTGAATATAACCAAGTTCTTAGCCGGCCAAAGCTGAGGTTTTTAAGCAGAAAATATTTCACAATGCACCAGTTAAATAGGCAAGGACAGGAAATCAAAGAATGTGGCTACCCCCACACCTGTAATTACTAGCAAATAAAATTCAGCCAACACTAGCTTAGGTTCAAGTTACTGAAGAGCAGAATAACTGCCACTTGAGTTAAATATTCCTTCAACACAGTTTAAATCAAATTAAATACTGTATTTTTTTAAAAAAGTGCAGATAAAGGTACTTAAATTCTCTTATACGTCCAGTTGAATATAACCAAGTTCTTAGCCGGCCAAAGCTGAGGTTTTTAAGCAAAAATATTTCACAATGCACCACTTAAAAAGGCAAGGACAGGAAATCAAAGAATGTGGCTACCCCACACCTGTAATTACTAGCAAATAACAGCCAACACTAGCTTCAGTTCAAGTTACTGAAGAGCAGAATAACTGCCACTTGAGTTAAATATTCCTTCAACACAGTTTAAATCAAATTAAATACTGTATTTTTTTTTAAAAAGTGCAGATAAAGGTACTTAAATTCTCTTATACGTCCAGTTGAATATAACCAAGTTCTTAGCCGGCCAAAGCTGAGGTTTTAAGCAAAAATATTTCACAATGCACCACTTAAAAAGGCAAGGACAGGAAATCAAAGAATGTGGCTACCCCCACACCTGTAATTACTAGCAAATAACAGCCAACACTAGCTTCAGTTCAAGTTACTGAAGAGCAGAATAACTGCCACTTGAGTTAAATATTCCTTCAACACAGTTTAAATCAAATTAAATACTGTATTTTTTAAAAAAAAAAGTGCAGATAAAGGTACTTAAATTCTCTTATACGTCCAGTTGAATATAACCAAGTTCTTAGCCGGCCAAAGCTGAGGTTTTAAGCAAAAATATTTCACAATGCACCACTTAAAAGGCAAGGACAGGAAATCAAAGAATGTGGCTACCCCACACCTGTAATTACTAGCAAATAACAGCCAACACTAGCTTCAGTTCAAGTTACTGAAGAGCAGAATAACTGCCACTTGAGTTAAATATTCCTTCAACACAGTTTAAATCAAATTAAATACTGTATATATTTTTTAAAAAGTGCAGATAAAGGTACTTAAATTCTCTTATACGTCCAGTTGAATATAACCAAGTTCTTAGCCGGCCAAAGCTGAGGATTTAAGCAAAAAATATTTCACAATGCACCACTTAAAAAGGCAAGGACAGGAAATCAAAGAATGTGGCTACCCCTACACCTGTAATTACTAGCAAATAACACACTAGCTTCAGTTCAAGTTACTGAAGAGCAGAATAACTGCCACTTGAGTTAAATATTCCTTCAACACAGTTTAAATCAAATTAAATACTGTATTTTTTAAAAAAAAGTGCAGATAAAGGTACTTAAATTCTCTTATACGTCCAGTTGAATATAACCAAGTTCTTAGCCGGCCAAAGCTGAGGTTTTTAAGCAAAAAATATTTCACAATGCACCACTTAAAAAGGCAAGGACAGGAAATCAAAGAATGTGGCTACCCCCACACCTGTAATTACTAGCAAATAAAATTCAGCAAACACTAGCTTCAGTTCAAGTTACTGAAGAGCAGAATAACTGCCACTTGAGTTAAATATTCCTTCAACACAGTTTAAATCAAATTAAATACTGTATTTTTTTTAAAAAAAGTGCAGATAAAGGTACTTAAATTCTCTTATACGTCCAGTTGAATATAACCAAGTTCTTAGCCGGCCAAAGCTGAGGTTTTTAAGCAAAAATATTTCACAATGCACCACTTAAAAAGGCAAGGACAGGAAATCAAAGAATGTGGCTACCCCACACCTGTAATTACTAGCAAATAACACACTAGCTTCAGTTCAAGTTACTGAAGAGCAGAATAACTGCCACTTGAGTTAAATATTCCTTCAACACAGTTTAAATCAAATTAAATACTGTATTTTTTAAAAAAAAGTGCAGATAAAGGTACTTAAATTCTCTTATACGTCCAGTTGAATATAACCAAGTTCTTAGCCGGCCAAAGCTGAGGTTTTTAAGCAAAAAATATTTCACAATGCACCACTTAAAAAGGCAAGGACAGGAAATCAAAGAATGTGGCTACCCCAACACCTGTAATTACTAGCAAATAACACACTAGCTTCAGTTCAAGTTACTGAAGAGCAGAATAACTGCCACTTGAGTTAAATATTCCTTCAACACAGTTTAAATCAAATTAAATACTGTATTTTTTTTAAAAAGTGCAGATAAAGATATTTAAATTCTCTTATACGTCCAGTTGAATATAACCAAGTTCTTAGCCGGCCAAAGCTGAGGTTTTTAAGCAAAAAATATTTTACAATGCACCACTTAAAAAGGCAAGGACAGGAAATCAAAGAATGTGGCTACCCCCACACCTGTAATTACTAGCAAATAACACACTAGCTTCAGTTCAAGTTACTGAAGAGCAGAATAACTGCCACTTGAGTTAAATATTCCTTCAACACAGTTTAAATCAAATTAAATACTGTATTTTTTAAAAAAAAGTGCAGATAAAGGTACTTAAATTCTCTTATACGTCCAGTTGAATATAACCAAGTTCTTAGCCGGCCAAAGCTGAGGTTTTTAAGCAAAAATATTTCACAATGCACCACTTAAAAAGGCAAGGACAGGAAATCAAAGAATGTGGCTACCCCCACACCTGTAATTACTAGCAAATAACACACTAGCTTCAGTTCAAGTTACTGAAGAGCAGAATAACTGCCACTTGAGTTAAATATTCCTTCAACACAGTTTAAATCAAATTAAATACTGTATTTTTAAAAAAAGTGCAGATAAAGGTACTTAAATTCTCTTATACGTCCATTTGAATATAACCAAGTTCTTAGCTGGCCAAAGCTGAGGTTTTTAAGCAAAAAATATTTCACAATGCACCACTTAAAAAGGCAAGGACAGGAAATCAAAGAATGTGGCTACCCCCACACCTGTAATTACTAGCAAATAACACACTAGCTTCAGTTCAAGTTACTGAAGAGCAGAATAACTGCCACTTGAGTTAAATATTCCTTCAACACAGTTTAAATCAAATTAAATACTGTATTTTTTTAAAAAAAGTGCAGATAAAGGTATTTAAATTCTCTTGCACATCCAGTTGAATATAACCAAGTTCTTAGCCGGCCAAAGCTGAGGTTTTTAAGCAAAAAATATTTCACAGGGGTCGTAAGCTGTAAAAGGCCTTATGGTTATCCTTGGATGTGTTTTTTCTAAAGATTACCCTTAGAGGATTTGACGTGTCTTATTTGCCTTTTGAGGCTGAGGAGGGTGTTTTTCCATTGTTGGGGCCTCACCTAAGTTTTCTTAGACTGCAATTTTTTGCATTTGTTGTAAAGTTTGTTGATGCTGGATGTCCACCAGGGTGGCTTGTTTTTACTTGGGACTCCGGCTTTGATTCTCTCTGGAACAGCCAAGTCTATACACTTATACAAGTGATTGTACAGGGTTTCAGTTTAAGCTTTGGTGCAGTTATCACTTCCAGCTGAGGTTGGGGTTTGGAATGCATTTATACCTTCCCCTAGGAGGGTATAGTTTGCCTTGGTAAAGTTTTTTAGTATGATGTCACCCTTTGAGAGTTCTGGTGCTAGTGCCAGTTTGAAGGTGACTGATTTATGGTCAGAGTTAACTAATGAGGGTCCGACAGTTGCAGTCGTGCATCTGTTTGTCATGTTAGTGAGGACTAGATCTAGTATGTTTGTTCCTCTTGTTAAGGTTTGAACAATTTGTTCAAGGGCATTTGAGTTAACAAAGTCAAAGAACTTTTGCGCATGTGAGTTAGGGTTAGAGTAGGTTTCCCAGTTGATGGTGGGATAATTGAAATCCCCCATGACTTGAGTGTTTGGCAATATTTGGATTGACTCTAGTTTGGTCAAATAGGCCTTGTGCGCATCATGATTCATGGGGGGGTCTATAACTAGCTATGACTTGAATGGGGGTCTTGCTCACAGTAATCTGAACTTGAAGTAACTCCATGGAGTTGTCCAGTCTAACTAATTGGGAGGTGAATTTATCTCTAATACAGACAGAAACACAACCTCCTTTGGTTCTCATACATTCATCTTGTGGTCTGAGGGTGTGAAAGGCACTGTAGCCTTGCATCGCTGGGGTACTCTCTGACACCCTGAACCAGGTTTCTGTGACTGCACAGACATCTACATCTTCCAGTGATAGAAGTGCTTTAAGGGTGTGTAGTTTTGGTTTAAGCTCTTAGCATTTAGCAGCATAGCCCTTATTTTGTTATGACTGGCAATTTGCACTTCGGCAAATTTGTTTTTGAGACCTTGCCTAAAAAGGGACTATAGAGGAGGCAAGAACCTTTGTCAGCAGTCGAAAGCCTAGTGGTGCCAGGTGAAAACCACCTCTGGCAAAGCAGCAAGGTTTGTCTACCATGACATCTCAGGCTGACAAAAACTGTATCCCCTTTGAATGACACCAAAAACTAAGCCAATTATTGAAACTGATCATTTTTTTGTTTATACTGGGGCAGCATTCTAGGTGACGGTAATATGCTGCTCAAGGCTAGGGACATACTTTCCTGGGACACATACTCAGAGAGCTCAATCATGTTTCTCTTCATATAGTCCAGTGAGTTATGTTTCAGTTTGTTCACTCCAACATGAACTATGATGGAGTCATAATGGTACTTGTTGCTGAGAGAACTGAGTTCATGCATAATCTGACAAATCCTGGCATGGGACAGGCTGCTGACTGTGACTTTCTTCTTATCTAACCTGGGGAGTGGGACATCTGTGTGTCTCACTATGAAGTTTCCAATGACAAGAAAATTTGATTTTTGAATGTTACGCCTTAAGGGCTTGGTAGGTAAGACACTGATGTCGCTATGTGTCTTGGATGCTGTGAGAACTGTGTTAGTTGCAGCAGTCTTGTGTTTTGGAGGTCTCTGGTGTTTCAGTAAGTTTTCTGAGAGAACCTCTGTGTATGCAGATTTATGTGCTGGATGCATACTATGTGTATGGGTAGTGGTACTATGTGCCTGAGTAGTGGTGGGTGAGTTGACAGCCTCTTCTATGTTACTGCTTCTAGTGCAAGAATACAAGGATTCAAGATTCTTGGTGTAGATACATTTATTGCACTCTGTACTAGAGTGAGTTATTAGTAGAGAGTTGTCAGTGTACATGAGGCAGTTCCTACATTACTTTAGGAGACCCAAGTCAACCAGGCAGGCAGGAGAAACAGAGGTAGTCCAACTGTCTATAAAAAGAAGTTATGTACTTACCATAATGTTCCATGCGAATTGTTCATCTCACCTTTATTCTTACACATGGGTTCGGAGCAGAGCAATCGGCTCCGAGTCAGCCGCTTTACTAGCTAAAGATCTCAAAGTAGCTCGAGGCCAGGCCCCTATCCCATGATGCTCTCTGTCCTACCTCAGATCTAGTTTGCTGAACTCAGCAAGAACAAGTATGACTCACTAAATACTCCAGCCAGAGTAAGAAGTCCCAGAACAAAACTACCAGACCCCAAGTCTACTCGCTCCCCGAGACCCTGGAGGGGGAAGGTGGGTGGGAATGGATGGAACATCAAATATGGAGGTTTGACAGAATGGGCTTGAAGCTCAGATACCCTGTGTGCTGAAGTAATGGCCACCAAGAAAATAGTCTTCTAAGAAAGAAACCTCAACTGACAGGATGATGCAGGCTCAAAGGGGGGAAATATAACACATGACAGCACAAAATTTAGATTCCAGAGAGTAAAGGGCTGTCTAACAGGTGGCCTAAGATGAATGGTGCCCTTAAGGAAGGCCCTACATAATCTGTGAGACATTAAATTAGAACCTTCAGCTCAGAGGTGAAAATTCAAGATCGCAGCCAATTGAACTCTAATAGTGGCAGCTGCAGCACCTTCGTGAAAAAGCTTAGATAGGAATTCCAGGATACTAGCAATCGGGACAACATAGGGATCAATGTTATTTTGAGAGGCCCAAAAAGCAAATTGCTTTCATTTACTAGCATACAACTTTCTGGTAGAAACCTTATGCGAAGGTACAAGAATGTGCTGTACCTCCAAAGAAATATTGTGTGACCTGGCTAGGTAGGGAATTGGAGCAGCCAAGCTGTCAGTCTGAGGGAACAAATGGAGGGATGGAGGGCCCCTGACGAATGTGTCAGTAGGTCTGGAACTGGGTCCAAAATCCAAGGTTCCTCCAGTTGATAGAGTCGGAGGAAGGGGAACCAAATCTGATGAGGCCAAAAAGGGGCTATTAAAATTACAGTCCTTCTCAGGATTTTGGTTTTCTGCAAGAATTTCGGAATCAGGGGTATAGGTGGAAATGTATACAGGAGTCCCGGGGACCAATCGTGTATGAGCGATTCCCTTAGGCTGTCCCTGGTGGAGGATTCAGGGCAAAGTAGCTTCTGCATTTGGCATTCATAGGGGATGCAAACAGGTCGCAGCAAGGCTGGCCCCATCTGTGGAAAAACTTCTCCATAACTTTGTTTTTGAGAGACCACTCGTACGGTAGCAGAATGACTCTGCTCTGTTTGTCCACTATAACGTTGGATTTTCCTTGGATATGCATTGCTATCAGAAAGCGCCCGGTGAACACAGCCTACTGCCAAATTCTCAAGGCCTCACAACATACAGAGCAAGACTTGGTTCCCCCTTGCTTGTTGATGTACCAGACTACTGACATGTTGTCCATCTGTATCGCAATCATCCCTAGAGGCAGAGAGTTATGGAAGTGCTGCAACGCCAAAAGCACCACTCTCAGCTCCAGAACATTGATGTGCAACTATGACTCTATCTCTGACCAGGTGCCTTGGGCTGTTCTTCCCTGAAAAAGCCCCCCGACCCTATCAGAGAAGTGTCCGTGGTCACGGTGGCTGACGGAGGGAGAACAAATGGTCAACCCACTATAACATTATGGCTGGTCAACCACCAGCAAAGATCCTTCTTGCAAGAGTCCATAATCATGATTAAGAATGACATGGGAAGTTGTTGGTACGACCTCTGGGTGAATAGTATCCACTGAAGAATCCTCATGTGCATACGTCCCAGAGGAACTGCTATAACCATAGCTGCCATGGTGCCTAGTAGTTTCAGTACTTGATGGGCCGGGACTTTTCTTCTCTGCAGAATGTCCAAGACCTGGTTTCAGAGAGTGGCTATTCTGTCCAGGGGCAATCTTACTGTGGCAGTGGTAGTGTCTATTTCTGGTCCGATAAAGGAGATATGCTGCAATGGTGACAACGCAGACTTTTCGGAATGGATAGTGATGGCTAACTGAGAGCAGAGATTGAGAGTGTGATCCCTGGACAGAATTAGTTGATGCCTGGAGGCAGAGGTAAGGAGCCAGTCGTCCAGATACAGAAACACTCGGAATCCTAGACACCTCAAGTGAGCCGTAACCACTGCCATGCATTTGGTAAACACTCTGGGGGCTGTTGTGAATCCAAAGGGCAGTGCTCAGAATTGGTAGTGACTGGCTCCCAGCCGGAAACGATGATCTCCGGATGGCCTGGCCATTTTGATGTGGTAGTACACATCCTTGAGATCTATAGAGCACATCCAATCGTCCACTCCGAGGAATGAAAGACTAGACTAAACCGTGACCATCCGGAACTTCTCCTTCTTTACAAATGTGTTGAGTCTGCTGAGATCCAAGATGGGCATCCAGTCCCCTGTCTTCTTTGGAACTAAAACAAATCTGGAGTAAGTTCCGGATCCTATCTGGTCTGCTGGGACTGGCTGGATGACTCCCTTTTCCTGCAGCCTCTGGATTTCTATGGCTGCTTGATCCCTGAGACTGGGTGGAACATCTGGCATTTCTTTGCCAACAGGTGGATTTTCTAAAAATGAAATGATGTATCCTCTGGTAACAATGCTTTGTACACAAGAATTTGTTGTAATTCCTAGCCAGGCATCTGGATACAAAGCCAAGCAACCCCCGATTGCCTCCAGAGCAGGACAGTCAGGCCTCCTTTCAGGAGTGCTGATATGGCTTACCAAGGAACTGATCCCTGTCACCCTGGTTCTGCAGACCCCCTCTGCTGCCGGAGCGGCGTCTTCCATTATTGCCCCCTCCTCTGCCCATAGAGGGGGGGTTCACTATGTGTGTTCTGGAAAGTTCCTTGGGACTTTTGGAACCACATTTTTCCACCTTTCTGCTCTTTTGGGTATGGTCTTGTAGGGGTGGAAAAAATTGACTCCTACGGCAGATAGTTTTTCCCTCCTGCTCACATCTAGTGAGGGTCTCCTTGACTTTGGGTCCAAAAAGAGAAGAGCCATTGAATGGGGTGTTGACAAAGGAAGATTTGAAGCCTTCCACAAAGGAGCATAAGCACATCCAGGACTGTCTCTGAAGAGCTATCGCTGAACCCTCTGCCCGAGTCGAACAATCGGCTGCATAGGAAATGAGACGCATGGATGAGTTCACAATGGAGTTAAGGATATTAAGTTGTGTTGTCACTTTGTCAGAAACAGCTTCATCTGTATTACCCTTCCGAGCATCTGCAAGCTCTTTCAGGAGATCTCTTTGAAGACGGGTTAAATGAGTCAAATAGTTAAGCAATCGCATAGCAAAGGTCGCAGAACTAAAGATGTGTTTCCCATATCTGTCCATCGTCCTGGAATCCCTAGTAGGAGGATGGACAATAGAAGAGGTTTCTGACATCTCTTTCTTGGTGGCCACCGTCACCATCATGGCATCAATGGGGACTCCCTTAGTGAGGAACATCTTGTCTTGGGGGGAGGTGATGAAATTGCTGGGCCTCCGAGGGACTGGTTCCATAGTATCAGGAGACTCCCACGCCCTTCGAGCAACCAATTCCATCAACTCATCGAAGGGCGGAGTCACCCAGGAGGTGGAAGGTTGAGGCCCAAAGGCCTTCAGGAGCACCAACTCATCCTCAGTATGGCTAATGGACTGCCAGCCACCCCTCTGCTTTAGGACTTCCAGGATATCCGCAAAGGAGATATCCTCCGAGGGGGACCATGGGTACCCTTCCATTTCATCTAAGTCAGTATCTGATGTCAAAGACTCCTGTGGGGAATCTAAATGTCTCCTCTTGCATAGTCTCTTCCTGGGAACCTCATCAGTGGGCGCTTCTGGTGAGGTCTCAGTAGAGCAAGGGTCACCCAATGGGGTTATCTGAGGCTCCTGGTCTTGACGCTTCACAGGGACCTGCGATGTAGAGGCAGAAAGTGGCACTTTAGGGGAGGAAGTGGAGGGACCTGATGTGTGTGTCTTAGATGACATAACCCTCCTCATGGCATCGAAGGCACCTCTGCTCTGTCCCGAGGAAGCCGCCGGTTCTGAAGAAGATGGCAACTTCCCTGGTGCCAAGACAGTGGGCTCTGAACCAGAGGACAGAGCCGAGCTCATCCACGCCAAAGCCCCGAGAGGAAGGGTCGGAATCGACACATCGGTTAGACTCTCCATCCCAGAAGCAACGAGAGAGTGTCGGCTTTGAGACTCTTCCAATGGAACCGTAGAAGTCAGGGTTGATGGAGCCAAAGGCATTGAAACAGGCCTCGGCTCCAAAGGCTCCACACCATCAGATCATCCTCCTCCAGCTCCGAAGGCCCTGCCTGGCTCAGAAGAGGAGTAGTCACAGCTGGTGGGATGATCTCAGGCCTCGAAACCTGTTGGGTCAAGGCCGATAGCAATTTAGCCAGTACCGGGTTCTCCAGAAGCCTCTGCACCACCCAGTCCACATCCACATCAGAAAGTGTCCTTGAAGAATGAGTTGAAGGAACCGAAGATGCCACCAATTGAAGAATAGGTGACTTCAAGGTTTCGGAGACTGGCTTTGAAACACTTGCTCAGTGCACAGCTCCAAAGACTGCAGAGCTGATGACCGCACCTTCACAGTAAAGCTTGGAGCCAATGACTTGGGCTCCGAGGACACCTTCATTTTGACCTCTTCTATGACTTGGAGGTCTGGTCAGCCTTGTCCAAGGTCTCTTGAAAATCTGGATTCAACAAGCCTCTATCTACCAGCTTCCTTCTTCTCTCTAGTAAAATCCTACTACTGAAGGAATGGCAGATAGGGCAATCCTCCTGGAGGTGAACGGGATCCAAACAATAAACACAATTTACATGGGCATCCATAATGGACATCTTCTGTCTGCATTTTTGACACTTCTTGAAGCCAGATTTCTGTTTCTCCCCTAGGTCAGACATTGTTATAGCTACAGAAAAACAGTAAATGATCAAACATGCTGTACTAGTTTGTCAGATCCCTATGTACACCAAGAATATACAATAACACTAACACAGAAACACGGTTACTGAAATTAACTACACTGCACACTCTAAAAATATTAACAGTCCTAAGTTGCCAGAACCCTGTACAACTGTAAGGATGTATGCAATAATATAAATGTAATTAACTAACAAGCTAACACACTCCTATCTAACACACTAACATTTGATATATATATATATATATATATATATATATATATATATATATATATATATATATATATATATATACAGATAGGGGTTAACCAAGGAACAGCCAAAGGCCTACGAGAAACCACTCTGTAAACAAACAAATGACTCTAGTCAATTTAAATAAACAATTCAAGAGGCTAACTCGCCCAAAAGCAGTAAAACTAGAATATACTTTAGCTATCTAAAGAATTATAAGCAGAAAATTGTCAAAAAACAAATAATGTAAATCAACTGGCCTGAGCTCTCCTACGACCTTGCGATCAGTTGCAGTGGCAAACTAGCTCTGAGATAGGACAGAAAGCATCATGGGATAGGAGCCTGACCTCGAGCTACTCTGAGATCTTTAGCTAGTAAAGCGGCCGACTTGGAGCCGATGGCTTGGCTCAGAACCCATGTGTAAGAATAAATGGTAAGACTGAACAACTTCACATTGTTAGGTTTGAAGAACAAAGGGGGTGCTTTCAGGACTGATGTAGGAAGTGCTCTGAAGATGGATATTTCTGATAGGGTTTTTGGATGGTGGTTTAATAGGTAACAGCTCACTAGCAATACTTCTTGGACCAGAAATGTACTAAAGATGAGGACTACACTAACATACTACAGCTGTATCTAAGGGAAACATTGTTGAAATTATCTGTCTGGCTATGGCGCACAATTGCATGGCACTGCACAGTGTTGCACAATGTGCAAACAAGCAGAAACTCGCTCAAATGCGGGGCTTAAATGCCAGAAGTTAAAAACCTTAAAAGTTAAAAAAAATTCAGAAGAACCAATGAGGGTGCTTTCTCCAAGCCTTAGACCAATAAACCTTCACTAGAAAGGTTCCAATCAGCACACTTCTTTCACAAGAGGGCAAAAGGGCCTCTTCCAGTGAAAGATGGCTTGGAAAATGTAGTCAGAATGTAACAGCTATTATAAACAGATCCAGATGCAGCAAACCTGTATCTGGACTATGCTACAGCTACTAGATACACTAATTTAGGTGAGAAACACTAAAAAAGTTTCAAATAGCAGAAAAACAGCAGTTAGGCATTAAATAATGTTTTAAACAGCTAAAAAACAGCAATGGTCTGGGTCCGGCATTGGTTGCTGTCGCCTCTTCCCTGACGTCAGTGCACCAGGGGTGTAGAGGATTCAGCTGACGCCATTTTCTTCAAGTTTTTCTTGCCCCAGATGTCAGGTGCCCCAAATAGGTAGGCTGAAAAATATAGCAATAAGAAATGTGTGCACAAAAATAACATTTCCTTCATCTACAAGCAAATACACCAAAAAGGGTTGTATAGGATAGAGAAGTGCAGATAAGTCCCAGCAAAAATAAGGGGGATGGTGGGTGGGTAACCTGGACTGCAACAGTGAATACAATCGAACATCTACATTTATGGTAGGTACACAACTGTACTATGTTCATAGTGTTTCACTGTTGCAGTCATTACTCTTGGGTTGAATCCCAAAGCTGAGGATGGGTGGCTGGGCTAAATAGGATTAGGAGAGGCTGAGGCCCTGCAGAACTGCAGTGGCAAAGCCTGCTCTGGACTTAGAGAAGAGAGGCAAGTGGTAGTGCTTTGTAAAGGTGTGCATTGAACTCCAAGTTGCAGCCTCTAAGATTTCTTTGGTTGGTACTCTGCTAAAGTGGCTGCTGCTCTGGTGGAATGAGGCCTAATGCCCTTAGGCACTGATTTGCCATGTTGAAAATAGCAGAAACAGATGAATGGCCTATCCATTTAGAAATAGTCTGTTTTGAGATAGCCTTTCCTTGTGATCCTGCAGCATATGACACTAAAAGTTGCTCAGTCTTTCTGAAAGCTTTAGTTCTGTCCAGGTAGAAGCGTAACTGCCTGTGTATGTCCAAAGAATGCAGAATTTTCTCACCCTTGTTCTGTGGATTTGGGTAAAAGGTAGGCAAGTGAATGGTTTGATTGAGGGCCACATTGGACACCACCTTATGCATAAATGTAGGGTTTGTCCTCAGAGAAACCCAGTCTGGATGAAAAATGATGAAAGGTTCCACAGCCATGAGTGCTTGTAACTCCGAGACTCACCTTGCAGAGGTTATGGCTAGGAGCAGAGCTGTTTTCCAGGATAAGAATTTAATAACTGCTGTTGATGCTGGCTGGAAAGGAGGCAATGTGAGTTTTTCCAAAACATAATTGAGGTCCCAGGCCGGAATTGGTGCTCTCCTTGGAGGCCTAATGTTTTTGGCCCCTCTGAGGTACTGCCTTATTAAAGGATGAGAAAAGATAGGCGGTTCCGTATTGTAATGTGCAGAAATGGCAGAGGCATGAATCTTAATTGATGAGAAAGAAAGGCCTTTGTTCAGCATCTCAGTTAGGTATTGTAAAATGAGGAATATTTGGTACAGACATGTCAATGCCTTGTTCCTGGTTCCAAGCACAGAATCTCTTCCATTTTTCTGCATAAGATTTTCTGGTACTGGGCTTCCTGGCCTCCAAGATAACATCCATAACAGCTTTTGAAAGAGGAGTTTTCAGAATGGCTACATTATCCGCCATGCTTACAGATTTAAGGTCCTGAGTTGGCTGTGCAGGATCTGATTGTTTTGTTGGGTCAGCAAGTGAGAAGTTTGAGGCAATATCCATGCTGGGCCTTGAGACAAGCTCTTTAGGATTGGGTACCAGTGCTGGCATGGCCAGTCTGGTGCAATCAGAATCATTTTTGGCTTGTCTTGTCTGACCTTTAGAAGTACTCTGGGAAGGAAAGGCAGTGGAGGAAAAGCATATACTGGCAAATTTTTCCAGCTGAATGATAGGGCGTCCACTTTCCATGCTTGCTTGTGGTAAATCCTTGTGCAAAATCTCTGCAGTTGACAGTTGTGAGGGGAGGCAAATAGATCTATGTCTGGGCATCCCCATTTCCTTATTATCATCCTGAAGACTTGTGGATCCAGTTTCCATTCGTGGGGATCCATGAGGTTTCTGCTTAGTTCGTCTGCCAGAGTATTTGTTTTTCCTGGCAGGAATTGAGCTTGCAGGTGAACTTGAAAAGCCAATGCTGTGTCCCATAAGGTCATTGCTTGTCTGCAGAGGGGGTAGGAATGAGTACCTCCCTGTTTGTTTATGTACCACATGACCGTAGTGTTGTCTGTCTTTATCAGTAATTGTCATGGATGAAGCAGGTCCTTGAAAGCTGTCAGGGCATTTTGAACAGCTAGCATTTCTTTTTGATTGATGTGAAGATGCATCTGGTTTGCAGACCATGTGCCCTGAATACATTTTCCTGCCATATGGGCCCCCCAGGCATAATCTGAAGCATCCGTTGTCAGTGTCTGTCTGGCTGTGGGTAAACTGAATGGCAGACCCTTGTTGTGGTGACAGGCTTCTGCCCACCATCAAAACTCCTGTTGTAGGCAGGGAGTGAGTGCAATTTCTGTCTCCAGGCTGTGGCAGTGCTGAGTCCAAACAGTTTTCAGATACCATTGTAGGTTCCTCATATGCAGTCTGGCATATGGAATTAGTAGAATGCAGGATGCCATGAAACCCAGGGCCTGCAGGATTTTCCTTGCAGATAAGTGGGTTTTTGTTGCCAATTTCTTGAAGTAAGTAGTCAGTTGTTTTTGCTTGTCTGGCATGAGATAAGCCATCTGGGCAGTTGTATTTAAGCTTGCACCCAGGAATATTATTTCTTGAGAGGGCACTAGTTTTGATTTATTTTCGTTTACTGTGTACCCTAGGCCAATTAGTAATCTTTTTACAAACGCCAGATGCTGTAGAAGAGTGTCTTTGTTCTCTGCTTGAATTAGGCAGTCGTCCAAGTAGGGATATATTTGAATTCCTTTTTGTCTGCAAAATGCAATTACTGGTGCCAGCCATTTTGTAAAGACACTGGGCGCAGTAGATAAGCAGAGAATTGGTAATGCATTGAGCCAGCTATGAATCTTGAGGTATCTTCTGCAAGATTGTCTGATTGGGACATGCAGGTATGCCTCTTTTAGGTCCAAAGTTACGAGCCAAGCCCTCTTGCCCAGCATGGGCAGTAGCTGCTGAAGAGTCAACATCTTGAATTTTAGAACTTCCAGAAACGTATTTAGTATAGACAGGTGCAGAATTGGTCTCCATGTTTTGTCCTTCCTGGGTACTGGGAAAAGTCTGGAGTAAAATCCTTGCCCTTGCTCTTGTTGTGGTACTTGCTGAATGGCCCTCATGTCCATGAGGGCTGTAATTTGTTTTTGTGCCTCTGCCCATTGATTTTGTGGCAGGTCTGGCATGCCCTTTGACCTTGGTAGAGTGTGAAAATGGAACCTGTAGCCTTGGGACACTATGTTCAGAACCCATTTGTCTTGGGTAACCATTTGCCAATTTGATGAAAAAAGTGCTAGTTTTCCCTCCAAGGGGGCTGTCAAAAGAAAACTGCTTGGAACTGGTAGAGGAAAGTCATTGGGACTGTTTCCTGTAAGGCTGTGATTTGTCTTCTCCGCTTTTGGAGATAGGAGCACCCCATTGTTTAGGCCTGTATGAGCCTTGGGGCTGAGATCTGCCTCTGGGAAGCCTGTATCTGCCTCTTTGTGGTCTCTCTGAGACTGGAAAGGACCAATTTTTAGAAGGCCAGTTCCTGCTAAACCTGGGTGGCTGTACCTGTAAGAAATCCTTGACTGTCTGCATGGATTTTGCTTTATCCTCCATTTTTTTCAACACCTCTTCTGCTTTAGTACCAAACAAAGTATCATGCTGTAATGGTGCATCTAATAATTTTGCTTTAACATGATCAGGCAGATTTTGTTCCTTTAACCAAGCATGCCTTCTAATAACAGAACCTGTAACAGCGGCCTTGCAAGAGGCCTCCAGTGAATCATAACCACATTGCAAAGTATGCTTTCCCACTTGTTCAGTTGCATTAGAAGGAAAGACTGAAGAAAATGGCATCGGCTGCATCTTTTTGTACCCCTAGCACGCTGACGTCAGGGAGGAGGTGGCAGCGGCGGACGCCGGACCTGGACTTTGGAGTTCTGGCCGACTGCGGGTGGCCTGCCAGCGTGATGGCACAGGAGTAATGACTGCAACAGTGAAACACGATGAACATCTGGTTCTAGGAAGGTGCTTGACCTTTGGAACCAACTGTGTTAGTATCAGTGAAGCCGTATAAGACATTGGCACTGTGGCTGAGGATGGTGCCGATGCAGGTACAGTAGTCTGAGCTTGTGTCAAAACTAAGGTTGGCGCCGAGGGGGATGGTGCCGAAGCTGGTACAGTGATTGGAGTCAGAATTAGGAGCGACACTGAGGGTGAAGCCATGGAGCTTGGTGCCAAAGGCATGGGAGAAACCCAGTGTTAACTCATTTCCCAGGAGGATGGAGATGTCGGAAGACAGTGACTCCATTTCTCTTTGTTTTTTCACATCCTTATGCTTAGGGGGTGGTGAGACCTCCGTTCCAGAAAGAGCCTCCGAAAAGGGTTTTTTCAGCATACCCTTAAGAATAAGTTTGTTCTTGCATTCAGAGTACGGTTGCTGAAGCTAGAACAAATGTCACAGGAAACATTAATGTGGTCAACTCCCAAACAATAAACACACCAGGTGTGACCATCACCGTTGGACATTTTACACCCACACTTACCACACTGCTTAAACCCAAGCTTGGCAGAGTTTCTATTTTAGAACACCGAACTTTCAAAATTTTGAGTGTTCTAATATCAGTTCCTATGAATCAAAAATTTAAAACATCGAACATACAGAACAGCAATTTTTTTCCTAGGGAAAAAATTTGCTGGTCCAAAACACATACACACAACACAAGCACACCAAACAAACCGCAATCCACACACATACACCTAAACTCTTGCACCTAACCCTACACTAAACTATACATACACCCTAACTATCCACTTACCTTAACCCAAACCTTAACCCTAAGGTCTGTCACTATTGCACAGTCACCTCACCCCTGCCCTAACCCTAACTCACCTACCCACCATAACCCTCACGTCCACACAATCGCACACTTACCTGAACCCGACCAGTAACTTTCCACCACAGCGCTGAAAATACCGAAGCAACAGAAACGGACAACCAAATTCTTTCCCTAGGAAAAAATTTGGTTTTCTGTTCCTTCGATATTTTCAGTGTTCGCTAAAAACAGGTCGATATTAGAACACTCGAAATTTTGAACGTTCGGTGTTCTAATATAGACCCAGATTGGCCTTATCCGACATTCTAACACGCTAATACTACCACATAATAAACTAAACTACCAACAAGAAGATAAAGGATAGTGAGAAGGGTTGTGTGGGGTTTTTTTTACTAGGTAGGGAAGAGGGAGTAGTACCAATGATGGTATGAAAGAACTACCAAGGTAGTGGGTAGGGTTTAGTCAGAAAATAAGAAGAGTTAGAGACAGAAATAACTTTACACTAGAAGAAGCTGGCTAGTAAACAGAGCTAGAAAAACCACAAAAAGGCTACACTTAGCTGGAGAGAAGGCTTGGCATGTCTAACGAGGAACGCAGCAGACAAGATTTGGAGAGACTATGAGAGGGGTATTGTGGGTGGGTCTTAGCTGAGAGTTTTTGGCTGGTGCGAATTTGGTAACTGCCATGTCGGTTCTGAGGAGGGATCCATAAGTCCTAACAGTAAGGAATGAATAAAGATTTACATCATCAGATTCTTACTGTTAGCATCAGATTCTTTTCAGAAAAATTATTGCAACATTTTTTTGTTTTTTTCTCTTCCAAATGCTTTTTTTTAATAGTTGATGGTGGCACAAGTATAATGTCAGTCTCATAGTGGTGCAGCAGCAGCATCAAAATTGGAACCATATTGCAATATTTAATTTAGTATCCAGTTCATTTGTGCTGACTGCATTGAAAAAAGTAGCCGACTCCATAGTGTTTCACAAATGACATGGGCCAAAATTACAGTGGATAAGTATTTAAAAATGTATCCAAAGTCTTTTTCATCCAACACTATGGTTGGGTTGTCAGATATCACCAGATCAGACCTTGCTATCTTTTTTTTTTTTCAAGAGTTTTGATCCATGTCTCTGGCTCCTCCCCTGCCCATAATTCCTTAGTCCCAAGAATACCACAGATCTTGTTTGTCATCTTGATCTGTCAAGACATTTTTGAGGGCTGTGTGCTTAACATCAGAAAAAATACAGTGCTCTTGCTGGAGATATTTGTGATTTGTCTAGGTTGATTGTGATACCTAGGCGAAGAGCAAGGCCTTGAGTGTAAGAGAGACTGAGAAGAAGATTCCTGGTTGTGACAGTAAAGAGCCGATCATCTAAATATGGAAACACCTGGAATCCTTGTAGTCTGAGATGAGCTACTATGACTGCCATACATTTGGTGAACACTTTGGGGGCTGTCAAGAGACCAAAGGGCAGTACCCTGACCTGATAGTGATTGGCTCCCAGCCAGAAGCGGAGAAATCTCTGGGAGCGTTTGTCCATTTTTATGTGGTAATGCATGTCCTGGAGGTCTATAGAGCACATCCAGTTGTCCTTCTCCAGAAAGGGGAGGATGGAGTGTACCGTGACCATATGGAATTTTTGAGGTTTTATGAATTTGTTTAGTAAGCTGAGATCCAGGACTGGTCTCCAGTCCCCTGTCTTTTTTGGCACTAAAAAGAATCTTGAGTAAACCCAGGTCCTCGCTGGTCTGGCGGAACTGGCTGGATGACTCTTTCTTAGCAGCTTTTTAATTTCTAAGGTTGCAGCCTCCCTCTGATTGGGTGGGACATCGGGGATTCATTTTACGGGTCTTGGAGTAAGATCGAGTGGGATATGATAGCCTCTGGATATTATTTTCTGCACCCATGCATCCGTTTTCAGTTGCCAGGCTTGTAGGTGCAGAGAAAATCGACCCTTGACTGCTTCCAGATGAAAGCAATTGGGCCACTGTTCAGGAGCGCTGAAAGGGTCCGCTTGAGAAGGAATCTCTAGCTTCCTGATTGCACGGAGCCCCTCTGCCCCGAAAGGGGCGTCTTCTGGATGAGTTTCCCCCTCTGCCCCGGGGGATTGCTCATCACGAATGTCACGAAAAGATCCTTGCGACTTCTTGAACTACAGTTTTCCTCCTGTCTGGTTCCTGGAGTAGGATCTCTGGGGGGTGGAAAAATGTATGCCCACAGCAGACAAGGTCTTTCCATCCTTCTCACCATGTGATAGTGTGTCTCTTACTTTGGGACCAAAAAGGAAGATTCATCAACAGGCGCATTGACAAAGGAAGATTTAAAGGGGTCCGTGAAGTCGCACAAACGCATCCAAGCATGCCATCTCATGATGATGCCTGATGCGGCTGCTCAAGCTGCCACCTTGATAGTGTGAGATCAAGCATATCGAGGAGTTCAAGATGGATTTCAGGGTAGCTAGCTGAGAGGCAACAGTATCACGCACCTCCTCAGGCAGTACCCCCACCAAAGAGGCAGACATTTCTGAGATTAGGTCTCTTTGGCAGATGCCCTATGCAGCTCGACTGAAGAAACTCCAGCTGTACTCTGTTGCATACCACCTACTCAGAGGTGATCTCTGCCTGACATACAAGACCATGTCCAACCCAGAATTGATGGACATGCTCCACTTAAAGAAAACCATATCCTCTCGAGCCACACGCTCCAGGGATCTAAACCTCACCACAACAATAAATAGATGTGCTGGAGGGATAGATTCCTGTCCCAGAGACTTCCCATGCTCTGGAACAAGATTCCAATCTACATTAAGCAGAGCTCCTTGCTAACACTCTTCAAGAGAAACCTTGACGAATGGATGTGAAACAGAAAGTTTACCCCATGGATCACTTCATGGCTTTGCTGGACAGAGGCACAGGGAACTAATCTAAGGGGGCGGCGAAAGCGAACACATTCTGGCTAGGCTTATAAATGCCTTCAGGCAGATAGCCTAGTACCTACCTATGAACCTATGAACCTATAAAGAATGCTTTAAACAGCAAACCAATAGGCTATTTAATACATTGCTTGGTGGGAAAAAAAGAACAAACAGAGCAGATGTTTTGTAAACAGTGAAAAGCAGCAACAAATTACGATTTAACAGGCACAGTATGGCAGACAAATGCAGCACAAACAGTGCAGTTTGTTGTTGTTGTGTCTTTCGGCTTATCCCGGTTAGGGGTTGCCACAGCGGAACTCTGGTCAGATAATGTTTGGTAGTGGATTTTTACGTGCCGAGTTACCAGCCCTGACGCACAACCTTCAACAAAGGCACACCCATTCACGCATGCCTCCACACAGAGGACGCTCTAACTGAGAGTCGAACGCAACAACGTCTTGCTGTGAGGCGACAACACTACCGCAGCACCACTACCGCGGGTAGTACAAACAGTGCAGTTTAGTTTATCTTATTGAAAAACAGTATTAAATAGGCACAATACAATAAAAAGTGCAGTAAATAGCATAATCAAGCAAAAAAACAGGCAACTTATGTTTTTAGGAAGTTCAAAAGCCTCTAGTCATCTAGTATCTCAGCTCAGAGTTGTGGCTGGTAGCCCACTTCAATTCAGCTTGGATCAAGCAAGTGAAAACCTGTTTAAATGCAGGGCTTAAATACCAGATGCTAAAAACTTAAAAAAAAAAAAAAAAAAAAAACCGCAAAAGAACCAATGATGGTGCTTAGTCCAAGCTTTAGATCAATCAACCTTCACAAGACAGGTCCCAATCAGCACACTTCTCTCACAAGGGTGCAGAAGGGCCCCTTCCAATCAAAGATGGCTTTGAAAATGCACTCAGAATACAAGAGACACTACAAAGCCACTACTCTAATTCATACTCCATACTCAAAATGTCTCCTTTATTCTACTCCTCCTTGTCCCTCCTCCTCAGCAGAACTATCTTGGTGTGTGGCCTTTCCCGCTCTTTCTATACTTTCTCTTTCCTAAATCCACTTATTCTAGCACCTCTAGACCTAGCGTCTTCTTTCATTACCTACTCTGTACACAGTCTGATAGGATATTACCTGAGAACTCTTCTCTACAACTTATGTTAATACTGTGTTCAGCATTGCAGCTACTATCTCTAGTGTGATCTGAATTGTCTAGGCAACTGTATATAAATGTGAGTGGTTTTTAAAATTGATCTGCTGTGAATCTGCTTTGTATATGTATGTGATGATAAGAGGCACTGCCAGCTATGCCAGGAAAAGTAAGGGAGTGAATGTGTAACATATGCCAGCACAGCTAGCTAGCTGGAATTTAGTAAAGAATTACACGTTGTTTGAATATTAAACTGATTTGCACAGATGCTTTTGTTGAAAATGGATTTTTAAAGTTGCTTGTGTTGAAAATGTGCCAGCAGTGGGTTCTTATATAAGCAAAAAAAGTCCCAAACCAAAGTGAGCAAAATCCAAGGATATAAATCAGAAAAAATCCCAAGGTATGGAGACAGGCACACTGTTAAAGATTCCACAAGTCTGTTTATTATTCCATTTTCACAAAAATGTACTGTGTAAGTGCTTTCATAAAAAAATTACTTCCTCAGACACATCATAACACTTAATGAAAGACTTAGTTTTTATACCATACCTAATCAACACAAACCAGTTTTCCTCCAACATATTTAAAGGTGCATACATATTTAAAACCATTGTTCATTCATATAAAGAATTAATTTAAGATAAAGTACAAGTTCAATAACATGCTAAAACATATAATTATAAAAAGTTTTCATAAAACCTATGGCATGTAAACTCATTTCTTAATATTCTTATTTCTTAAGACAGGTAAGAGGGATAGTGTATCATTCAGCCCATACCCTCTATGGGCTCCGAGCCTAAAAATCCATTTCAATTCTGTTGGTTCTGTGTCATTTACTTAATCACCAAGTCTTTCATTAGCATATTGTACATGGAGTACTTGGAATAAGAATGTGTGTTCATTCCCCATAGATATAGTGTGTTTAGCCAATGCACTATATTCTTCTCCCCTTTTTGTGCAGTATAGATGGTCTCTAATCCTGGTTTTGAGATGGCAGTTGGTTTTGGTATGCACTCCAAAACCAGATATTTATGGGAGATCAGAGCTAAAGCCGATTGCAAAAGTAAAGACTTAGTTTATTTCACCTCCTGTGTTAAGTGTTACAAATTTTATGTTGGCAAAAGTAATTCTCTTCATCAGTCAGTATAATATAGTGAGAATAGTTAAGTACTGTTTTTCTGTAACTGTGTGAATCTGACCAGCTGTGTTATTTTTAATATTTCCTGTGACTGAAACCTTGGTGTTTACTGTAAATAAAAATTCATATTTTCATGTTATTTTATTATTTATTATTAAATATATTTTAACTTAACCTTTGAGAGTACTTATATCTATTGGTGACACTGTGGCCACTCCTGAAGTCCGGCAGTTTGGTCAACATTGCCATTTGTATTAATATTAATTTCACTCAGTATAATTGGGTACCCTTGCAAGAGTCTTAGGTACCTGATTTTGTAGTGTCTGGTGGCAGTGATAACTACTTTATAGTCGGGGCAGAAGGGGGTGCAGCAGGTAAATCTGTGCAAGCCTTTCCCAGGTGTGTGTGTGTGTGTTTGTGTGTGTGTGTGTGTGTGTGTGTGTGTGTGTGTGTGTGTGTGTGTGTGTGTGTGTGTGTGTGTGTGTGTGTGTGTGTGCGTGCATGTTTGCGTGCACACGCATGTGTGTGTGTGTGTGTATTTGTGTGTGTGTGCGTGTGAAAATCAAATCTCGCAGTGTGTGTGTATGTGTGTGTGTGTGTGTGTGTGTGTGTGTGTGTGTGTGTGTGTGTGTGTGTGTGTGTGTGTGTGTGTGTGTGTGTGTGTGTGTGAGCTACTTGGAACAGGGACACTAAGCACTGGTTTCACAGAAAGAATGGTAGAGGACTTAGCTTGGGCACTCGGCTCAGGAATGAACTCTATAACTAGGTCAGTAGGATCCTTACTGGGGAACTGGGGAGAGACAGAAAGTGAAACCTAGACCCTAAGCTGAGTGTGTTCCCTGTGTGTTCTTAAGGGAAATTGTGCTTGATGCAGAGAGCTGCATCTGGAAATACTGGGTGTATCCATTTTTGTTCCAAGTAAACATCCCTCTCCAGTGTCACTGGTAAGGATTCAGGCTCCTTTATAACTAGCCTAGAGTGAGGACGTCACAACGTAATTGTGAAAAATTATCATTGCAATTTTATTCCTGCAGGATTATCTCCTGTCTTTGCTACTATTTGTTACCAAGCTTACTCTGTATTATGTTATGCCACTAGGAAAATTATTTTAACTTTTTTTCTCTCTTTTGTATACTTTGTCTTTTTCATATTGATATATGGAGCTTTTCTCTCTGGGCTTCAGCTGAAAAGGGACTTGCTTTGGTTAACCCAATCAGATTATCCCAGTAAACAAATTTAAATAAAGAAATATTACTACGGAGTCTGCTAATCAATAGATTCTCTAACAATATTCAGCAACACTGACATTCTTAGATGAAAACATTAAGTTTGGAGAGTAACCTGTTCACATGCTAGAACTCTCTTATTATGCAGAATAAAGTTATGGTTTAGCAGTTAAAGATTCAAAATACCATTACAGTTATTTTAATGTTGACAAATGCCTTTATGAGGTCTCCTCTTAACTAATAACCTATAGCTGAATGAGAACAAATTCACTTCCTGCAGATTACAGGAAGTGGATCAATAACAGTAAACTTAATCCTCTCTACTAACTACAGCTTTATACATTAGTGTAGCCAATCAGCTGGTGTGCTTTTGGAAGGGGGAGGAAAGTTGTGAGTTCAGAGAAAACCAGTGCAGATACAAAAGATATGTATACGTCATAGAGATAATCACCAGAAGTTTGGATTGAACCCCAAACCCTGAATACCAGAACTATGAGGCAAATATATTTCCACTGAGTCATAGGGCTGGCTATGTAATATAACTCTTACCATAACTATTTTATGTGTGAGAAAATATTGGATCCCTTTCAATTACTGATATCCATAACTGAATATACACAAAATGAGGACCCATACTCAATATACAGTCGAATTACCACCACAAATATAATAACTGAATATATACAAAATGAGGACCCATACTCAGGATACAGTCTAATTACCACCACAAATATTGATAAAAGCACATCCAGTGGTCTTGAAATTACTGTACAAAGCCTTAGTGGTACAGTGTCATATGTGTTTCTATATACATATTTTAAACTTCAGCATTTAAAAGTTCTTACAACTCCAATACCAAGGTCTTTGTAATACCCAGTTTCATTACTAAAAGCATTTTAATTGCATGCAGATACTGATGGTTTTCTTTTCCTGTACAAATGACAACCTTTCCTCAATTGCTTCCATATGGTTATTCTGAGATTTTTTTCCCAAGTTGTTTAACTGGAACTGTAAAAGATTATTTTAATTCACATTAGATGCTAGAAGAGCATTTTTTGAGTTTCATCACAATATTAAGGACATATGAGCACATAGACCATACAATGTTAAATAAGTAAAAGCTCAAAACAGATTCCACAGGAACGCTGTTACAGCCCTTGCTACTTAACAGTCGTCTTTTTTTTTTTTTTGGCTGTGATTTGTCAACAATATGTTTATTAAATATCTTATTTGGCAGCCAACTTATATTTATTTATTTTTACCTATTTCACAACCGAGTAAGCCCACTGAACACAATTATCCCTTTTCAGGGGCACCCTGGGAAGGATATCTAGTTAAGAGACTTGCTCAGAATGACAGCTGGTAAATGAAGGTTAATGGAATCACTCTGTACCATAAAAATAGGGAGCAGCTTATTAACAGATTGGAGCTTCTGCTCTCTGCACTAACTGTCAGGATTTCATAAAACATTAAATTTTTTTTCATTCTCCATCTTACTTAGTTATATATGCAGACTTCATCATTGCACACCCATTGAGAAGTAAGATAATACCACTCCAGGTAAGCATTGCCAGCAAGTGAATAGAAATCACATCAATATTTATTGCCTAGGAGGACCATGGACAGACATCTTCAGTACTGGTGAGTATAAACTGATGAGATTAAACCTTCTTCCTTTAGTAGGGTAGCCACTGGTTAAGACTATCCATAGTAGATCATGTTCAGGACATTTAAACTCGATTAAGAAGATGAAGCAGACCCAGTAGCTGCTGCTTTTGCCTTACAATGTTTTCCTGTTTGGCATCTTCCTAGGTATATACACTATTATCACTCCAATAGTCACTGAATCTAAATAACGCCATAATTTCCTGGGAACTCAGACTAACATTTTATTTTAGATTGTGTGCTATTTCTCGGTATTTAATGCATCTCCATTAATCCTGAGTATCCAGTGACACTAAACCCTTTCCTTTGTCTCTGTACTGTTTCTAACCAAAACCTTTACTCATTTGCTTCTGTATCTAACTCAGACTGGATGCTAAAACACATTCTTTTGTTTTTCTTGATAGCAATAGAAGCTGACAGCTTGACATCTGTAGTGTTTTCCTTTGCAAATGGTAGTGCCAAACATTCTCTAGAGGATTATCCAACTAAGTTCTATGTTTAAGTAGCAGTCCCATAGATAAAAATTTAGCATTTTAGTTCTACTTGATGGCATACAGTCAGAAATATAGCTGACATAATTTTGTCTTGACTGGAGGCCCTACAAATTTAGCTTTCTTATATCAAATCAGCTGAGTACCAATGGCTGGAATAATTTATTTAGTGCAAGTCTTTAACTCTATTGCCAACTATAAATGCAAAGTTATGTAATCAGACTACACTAAAATGGAGGTACAATAATTCATACATAAATTTTGCTTTTTTTAATAACATGAATTTTTAAGCAGATTTCACAAATCATGGTAAATTATAACCTCTGGTAAAAACAATAAATTAATCCTAGGAGTTAGTTTCAGCACTGCTTGGTGCAGGCATCCATCTCATTAATCTCACGTCTTCTTTGGTCCTATAATGTCAGCTCTTGACATAGGTAAACAAATTTACAGGCTGCCATGCCACATTTAAAGTATACAATGCAGAGATGGCTGCCTGACATTCTATCATCTCTCCTGTGATTGTCTTACAGAACTGTACGCAGAAAAGAGTAACTTCGCAAAAATGTAAATGTGGCTTACATTAAAAAAAAAATCACAAAAAGCATTTTTACAGTAGGGCAAGATTCCCTACAGCCCAGTATGTGGGGTACACTCTCCAGCTCAGAAGTTGGTCTATCTCAGGGATAGAAGAAATCCCCAGTAATCCACAAAATTGATCTTTCAGGAAAGCACGCCCAATCTCTCACTTGTGATCATACATAAGAGTGTTGACTATTTTATTTATTTATTTTTATTTTACATTTGTTAACCAGGATGGTCCGACTGGACACAGGTCCATTTACAGCGGAGGCTCGGGGAGAAAAGCTCCACAGTGAGATTACAATCAAACAAGGTAGTACAAACCACATATATCAACAATCAGTACAGAGATAAGAAGTCATATACAATCCTGCCTAAACAGACAAGATTTTTTAGGAACAAGTAAGATAAAATACAGGGATAGAAGTCACATACAATCACACTTATAACAGTAATATAAGTAATAAGATGGGATACAGAAAATAAATTCACATGGTAAAACATTTCTATTAGTCCATAAAATGTTTACAGTAGATATGGTGGGAAGGACTGTCTATAGTATACTGAAGCTGTGAAATTTATGTAATGCATGAACATAGCCATTTATTCATAAGATGAGATTTGAGCACGTTTCTGAAATGCATGTTAGTAGGGGCAGAAGTAAGAGAGGTACAAACCTGGCTACCCACTTAGTCCCAGTAGACCCAAACACACTATCTAACAACCCAACGTGTACTACCCAGATTGATAGACTTCCAAACTCATTTCTGGTCTGTCATCTCAACATCAGAAGCCTAAACAACAAGATCCATAGCCTACATGGACTCTTAGCTGTTCACTCCCCTGATATCCTCTACCTCACAGAAACCTGGTTAAAACCAATAACCAAAAATAACAAAATACCCCCCCCCCCAACAGTACAACATCCTTAGACTGGACTAGATCTCCAGGAAAGGAGGTGGGGTAGCTATACTATACAAGTCTACCCTAACAATAACAATTGACACCCAACAGTCACCCCAGTTTGGCAATGTAGAAATTCTCATCACCAAACTAATAATAAACAAAAATAAATGCAGATACATTGTCTGCATTTATATTCCACCCAGCAAGAATGGTAATACTCTAGAAAATATCTTACATTGGCTAGCTTCTAACTATCCCCAGGAAACCATTGTCTTGGGGGACTTTAACATTGATTGGAACACCTGTTCCTCTGAAACTCCCTCCACCCATTTAAACCTCCACAGGTTTACTCAGATCATTGCCACCCCCACTAGATTTAATAAAAATAGAGTCAAAGATAGTATCCTCAATTGGATACTTATTAACAGCCACCACCAAAAGTACAAGTCAGGTACATTACCCAATGATCTAAGTGATCACTGCCTTACCTATATTATTGGGCTCAAAGCCGACATTCCCAATCAACCCACCTACAAAACTATAAGAAACGTCAGGAACTTTAACCTTGACAACTTCCAAAAAGAACTCAAAGCATGTAATTGGAATGTCTTGAAACGACTTCCATTACAAGTGGGAGATGAGTACTTCAATACCAAATTTCTGGCTATTCTTAACCACCATGCTCCTACCCGTACCATCCATGTAAAAGCCACAGTTGCACCATGGCTATCTAAAGAAACAAAAACCAAAATTAAATTAAGAACGCCTGGGCCAGGTGGCATGTTACCAAAGCCCCTATGGACCAAGTAAGATGCCGGCAGCTAAGGAACCAGACCAAAAAAATCTGTCATTTTAGACAAAAAAAATCACTACACCCTCCTACAACAAAAATATCACTAAAACCTCAAAAGTTCTGGGCTGGTATTAACAATCTTCTCCACCCAGGCAGTTCCACCACTCCTACCCCATCAGCTGCCCTTGATAAATTACCTGTAGAAATTGCAAACAACTCCAACTCCTTCTTTACTGAAACTATCCAGTCTCTAGCTACCCATCTCACTCCATTGAACACAAACACCAGCTCTGGCACATCTAGTCCTGATCCACCCAGCATCCAACCCACCTTTACCTTTCAAACCATACCTACCAACCTGATCTGGACCTTACTCAAAAAGCTAAAGCCTACTACACTAGCTGCCAACCACCTCCCAGCTGAATATCTTCAAAAAGCAGCTGATACCATAGCACTTCCCATTTCTATTCTGATCAACAGATCCATCTCAGAAGGATCCATCCCAGCAATATGGAAAATATCACGTTATACCTCTCCATAAAGGAGGAAGTTCCACAGAATTATCTAACTTTAGACCTATAGCCATTCTTTCACCACTAGCTAAAATCATGGAAAGATGCATACACAAACAAAACACGCACTTTCTTATTCAAAACGGAAAGCTTGCCGACTCTCAGCCCGGCTTCAGGCCATTCCACAGTACCACCACGGCTCTTCTGTCTCTCTCTAATGTCATCAGTCTTCATCTAACAACAACAAACTATCTTCAGCACTCTTCCTAGATCTCTCAAAAGCTTTCGATATGGTCAACCATCAGCTACTGCTCAATACCCTATAAACCATCGGTTTAGACCAACACACAATACGATGGTTTCACTCCTACCTAAAAGGTAGACAGCAGGCTGTCTTAAGGCAGAGCAAGCTGTCATCCCAACTTCCTGTAACCCTAGGTGTCCCACAAGGGTCCATACTAGGTCTTCTTCTTTTATCTATCTTTATCAATGATCTGCACACCACCATCCCAGGAGCCACCTGCATCCAATATGCAGATGACTCAACGCTAATATGCTCCGCCTCCTCTCCTACACAACATCTAACCCTCACCCAGACTACTTTCAGCATGGCAGATACATGGCTAGCTAATCGCCGCCTGCTTCTAACTCCTAATAAAACCAAGCTACTACTTTTCTCCCCTAACCATAGAATTCCTCCTCCTTCCTTCAACATCAAATCTAGCAATGACACCATTATCTCCCCTGGTGACCATACAAAGCTTCTAGGTGTAATAATAGACAACAACCTTAAATTTGATAAACATGTCAATCACACTATTAAGTCCGTCAACAAAAAACTTGGCTCCCTGTACAGAGCCAAACCTTTCCTCACCCCCCCTAGCTAGGGTAGCTATTGCAAGATCACACCTCCTCTCTACCCTTATGTATGCCTCCCCTGTACTCACCAACCTATCCAAAACCAATCTCAACAAATTATCAGGATGTTACAGTCATATAGCCAGATTTGCTACAGGCATGGCTTTTAGGACCCACCATTGCCAGAACCTCAAAGCACTGGGATGGCTAGAGTATCCTACCCTTCTACAGTTCAACCAGCTTATAGTAGTGCATAAAATACTCCCATGCCCTCAAAAATATTCTCACCCCTCATAGTGCCCCCAGGCCACTACGCTCAGCTGATAAACTAATGATACTGACCCAAAAATCCAACAACTCTGCAGGTGATGCTATATTTGCCAACTCAGCCAGTAAATCTGGAATCTACTCCCTACTGCCGTTACCAAGGAAACCTCACTACCCCTATTTAAAAGAGAACTCAAAAATATCTCACATCTCATTGGCTGTGCTCTTGTTCTAAACCTGACTAACAACTTCACTAATACATGTCTTGCTACCCAACTTGCTGTTTAGCCAAGTATCTATGCCTCATAGCATTTGAATGTCTCAGCATTGTGAATTATGAGATCTGATTGTATTCTATGTCCACATTTTCTGTTACGTCTTTGCCAATCAGATGTAAGTCTGCACATTGTGTATATTGATATCTGCCTGTATTCTTTATCTATATTTTTCTAAACATGTCTGCCTGAGTTTATCACTCAGTGATGTATGCACTGTCTCTTTTTTGGTATGTGAAGCTTTTCTCCCTGACCCTCTGCTGAAAATGGACATATATCCAGTCGGACTATCCCGGTCACCAAATGCAAAATAAATAAAATAAAATGAAATAAATAAATGGTCTTAAACTGTTGTCATTAAAAGTCCTTTTTTTTTAAAGAGTGTTTCTTGATTTTCTAGCTGCACATACCTGCTCAGGCAGACACATGAACGAATTACCAGCCCAACAAACTTTTGCCTCTAAATACTTCCATAGTGCCTCTTCATTTGCCTCACTGACTCTTAGTATGCAGCTGCCTTGGTCAATGGGGGAGGGGGGCAGCTTACTAATCACCCTTCTGCCTGTGGTATAGCACTCAGTTTCAGTTTAAGAACTGCCACATTCTCACTGAAAACAAACTCTCTGTGAGAGTTCCAAATACTGAAGTAAACTGGAACTGACCCTCTCTTGGCCAGTTACATATAGTGAGTAAATTAAAACACACTGTTTTACCTCAACCCACACCTTTGCAACATCCTCAGAATGTCAATACAAAACATTCATTATGCTGATACCATTTAAAAATCTCAGCCCTAGCCTCCTAGAACTCCTTAGGGGGATGTATCAGCCAAAAACCCTAAAGTTAACTGCTGCACAGCCCCCCAACCCCCATTAAAAGATCAAAATCAACACAGCACACTTTAGTACAACTACAGAATGCAGTAACTCATCTGGGAAACAAAAGCGCCTAAGGCATCAAGGCCATGATAATACAGCTGGCAACAGAGTTACATCTTGGTCATTTTGTGGCTATATTGGACGGGCATGTGGATTTTGGGTAATAACTGCCCTGTCTACAACTCTGTCAGACAAGACTACTTTTTTTGAATTACATTTGCCTTTATTCATAGCCCACATCCATTACTGTATGATTATATTTGGATTTCAGTAATACAGCTGGAGAATTGTGAATTGTTTTTAAGATTTATATCAACCTTTACTAATGGAGGATCACAGTTTAAACAGTCATTGCCGTTGGGAAAAGGTCAGTAAATAGTCACTGATAAGTATTACACATATAAGAATGTAATGCCTTCCTTTACAAATGAGGAGGAGCAGGCATATGCACGTACTAGCTCCGTTTACATTTTTCTTACTGTTGAGCTTCATGGTCACTTTTTACAAAATATGACTGAGTGTTTCACTGCACTGTGCACCTGCATAACTATTAATAACCAGAATGTTAAAATTAGTACATCTAGACTGTTATCCTGAGGGAATTTTTGTATATCTAGGGGCCTGATAGATCACTTCTGGGAAAGCTGCCTGTGATATATTTCATTAGTTTTCTTATGGTATGTATGTATTTATGGTTTTGCCTGGGTGCAGCTGTTTGGAGGATTGACTTCTTTTAAAGTATTGCTTTGCAGTTTTATAGTTTTCCTGTATGTAGACTACAAGCAATTGCTCTGATTCATCCTTTGAGTCATTCAGTATAAATGTTAGATATGGTAGTGGTATCAAAGGAGTGCTGAAAGCTTAATATTTATATTTGCATATTGTTGCTCTGTAAGCATTTCCTTTGGTATCATTAGGAATTAAAATGATGTCCTACAGTATATTTCCTTTCTTTATCTTTATTTTAAGCACTGTTACAAAACTGATGCATTTGGTTTCCTAATAAAGGCTTAGAAGAATTATTTGCTGACTGCTTTATCTTTTTCATGATCACTATCTGCACCTATTTTGTGTCATCTTAGGTTCATTACTTCTCAATCAGCTTGAGTAATTAATAGCACTATATTACATTGTTTTCTTATAGCTTGTTTGTTCAACTTTTGTGCGCATATAAAACCTTATATTTGCTTTATTATGGAAGAAGTTTTTCCCTTATCTGTTTGTATGAGTCTATATTTGCACCTGTATCTCCCCCCCTCTCTGTCTCTCTCTCTCTATATATATATATATATATATCTATATATATATATATATATATATATATCTGTGTTTATGGCAAATAATGGTCACTTTGACACTGACACTATGAGGAAGAAAACTGGCAGTACAAAACTAATACCACATACCCACAAATTCACAACAATCACCTCCCCCTACAACATCTCACAACACACACTAACCACATGCTGTTAGTCCCACTCTAACAACCTCAACACACTAATAAAGCACGCAATGTTACATTCACTAAAACACACATCATTACATCCACTAAAACAAACACTATTTACTACCTTATCTCTCCACACAGCCAACCTCTTCACACTAGCCCTTCTTTATCATTTAACTAACTTCTACACCCCCATCTACTATGCCCACCCCACCAACTCCATCACCAACTCTCCACTGCCCATAACCCACCACTACAACTCCCAAATTTCACCCAACCTCTACAGCAACACAGAAATAGACTACCTCCCACTTAAATACCATCAAACCAGACACAAAAATGAACCACTATTTAGAAACCACAAACAACTAAGCAATCTTATAACAACTTTATTTCATATATTATCAAAACTAAAACTCAGTGGTGACATCCACCCCAACCCTGGCCGCAAGACTACCAATAAGCAAACTACCACTTACACCTCAAGCAACTCCACCATACCCCTTCACCCCAAACAACACTCCCTGCTGTTCCTTAATATACATTTAAGAAGTATATTAAACAAAATCCATGACCTCCATGCACTAATTGACTTACATTCCCCTGACATAACCATTTTGACTGAAACTTGGCTTAAGCCACATGTCAAAAACAATGAATTACTTCCCCCAGGGTTCAACATATATAGACTCAATCATCAAAATAAATGTGGAGGAGGTGTATCAATAATGTTTAAACAAAATCTAGCCCTAGAAGTTATCAACACCACACTTCCTACATCTAACAATGCAGAATTACTCATCACCAAACTGAATATCAACAAGAACAAAACACTTATCATAGTGGCTATCTGTGTCCCTCCAGGAGATAAAACTAGCACAGTTGAAGACATACTTCACCAGCTATCCACAACCTTCCACCATAATTATGGGTGACCTCAGCACTGACTGGTCCACCTATAATTCCAATAATCCAGCCAATTTCATAAACCTATATGGTTTCTCCCAGCTCATACAAAACCCCACAAGAATAGACAAAACCTCCAACAGACAATCCTTCCTGGATTGGACTCTCACAAATGAAAATAACACACCCCTTCTAGCAGGATGCCTCCCCAGTACCATAAGTGACCACCTACCCACATACCTAATCAGAAACAATCTTAGTCCAAGACAAGTAGTGTATAGGCTAATCCATAACAAGAAAAATGTAATACCCACATTTTCAACTCCCTCTTCCAACAAATTAACTGGTACCCCTCAAAATACTACCACTAGATGACGCTGTTCAACACTTTAACACTACCTTCCTCAACATCCTAAACAGTCTGGCCCCCTGCAGAATAGCTAGAAAAAAACATCACTGCACACCCTGGCTTAGAAACAAGACCAAAGACTTATTAAAAGAAAGGGACAATGCATGGGAACACTGGCTAACTAACAAAAGCAATGACAACTTTCTACTTTTCAAACAACTTAGGAATAAAGCCAAATCCCAGATAAAAGGTGACAAAAGCCTACTGCATCACTGCACAGCAAAGAAACAAAACAACCTCCAAAAATTCTGAGCCACTATAAACAAACTCTTGCAACCTGGCAGTACGTCCACCATCCATCCTACCACACCCCCATCAAATGATAACATCACAACATAATTCAATTCCTTTTTCATAAACACAATTCACTCAATTATTGACTATGACCAAAACATCATTACTACAATCCCTGTAGCCAACAATGAGGGTGTAAACTCCTTTTCCTTTAACTCCGTCCCAACCCATACCGTAAAAAAACTACTCAGTAAGTTCAAGCCCACCAGCCTAGCTGCTGACAACCTCCCATCAGAATTCCTCAAAGCTGCCTCTGAAGTCATAGCCTACCCCATTTCTATCCTCAACAACTGCTCTATCTCTGAGAACTATGTCCCACTAATCTGGAAAGTCTCCTATATCACCCCACTGCATAAAGGTGGCAACTCTACCGAGCTTACTAATTACAGGCCCATTGTCATTCTTTCACCTCTCTCCAAAGTACTAGAAAAATATATTCACTCCCAGCTTCTACACTACCTTCTCTCCAATGACCTCCTATCAAACACACAACATGGTTTTCGCCCCCACCACAGCACCACAACCGCCTTCCTCAGTTTTACTAACACAATAAATGAACACAGAAATCAGAATAAATATGTCTCATCCATCTTTCTAGACCTCTCAAAGGCATTCGACACAGTTTCACACTAAAAAGTGCTGTCAGAACTGGCCACATCTCAGTCATTCTTCCCTAGCTTGGTTCCACAGCTATCTAACCAAACACCAGCAGGCTGTTAGATGGCAACAGGAGCTATCATCTTTGCTCCCTGTTAACATAGGAGTTCCACAAGGCTCCATATTAAGCCCCCTACTTTTTACCATCTTCACAAATCAACTCCATAAATCCACATCTCTTGCCTCTGTCATCCAATATGCAGATGAATCTACTCTGATTTGCTCTGCCCCCTCTCTGACACAACTACAGGCTATAACACAACAATCCTTCCTAGAAGTAGAATCCTGGCTAACTAACATTAACCTCATACTGAACCCAAACAAGAACAAAATCATGCTCTTTCTCCCCACCAAAACACCCAATCCCTCAGCCACTTTTCAAATCCACTCCTCCAACAACACAATCATAAATACCAGCTCACATACCAAATTACTAGGTGTCACAATTGATAGCAAATTAAAATTCAACCCACACCTCTCTCAAACCATTAAAAAACACACATATCAAACTAGGCTCTCTTTACTGAATTAATCATTTCCTAACTAGCCATTCTAGACTAAGCATCACCAGGACTCATCTCTTATCTACTGTTCTCTGTGCTTCTCCCATCTTTACAAACCTTAACAAAACTGACTTGAATCAGCCTATAATAAAATAGCCAAGTTCGCCACTAGCTCCCCATATAGGTCCCACCACTGCTCTGCCCTACAACAAATAAATTGGTTAGAATTCCCACAACTAACCTATACCCAACTTGTCTTTACTCACCAACTAATATACCAGTCAAACAGAACACCAGCCCTACAACAATTACTCCAACCATATACCAACACTCAACAACTCCGATCCTCAAACAAAACACTCCTCCAAGTATCCAAAAGCAACAACAAAGCCTGGGACGCCCTCTACTCCCACCACATTTCTAAACTTTGGAACTCAATCCCTCAACACATCTTAAATACTACACCAATTCAAAACTCTGCTCAAAGACCACCTCACTAACAAATGGCTCTGCTCTTGCACCACGCCAGGCTATACCATATAAGTCCACATCAAATTTCATCCCCTAAATTTTATAGTCTCCATGTATACCCCACTCCCACTTGTTAACACCACCTATCAGCTACCTACAATAAGAGTATAATTTCTTTTTCTTTTTTTGTAAGGGTATACATATGTATACGTATTAAAGTATACTCAAATGATCAACTAAAGATGGACCCTTCCTACCCTCAAAAAAAAAAAAAAAAATATATATATATATATATACATATATATATATATATATATATATATATATATATATATATATATATATATATATATATGCCTTTACTATATTGTAATGACTTTGTCCTTTTCACTAAAGTGCCTATTGTATATTGTACTTTCTTTATTGTCTCTAGATATTTCTGGTAAATTCTATGTAAAACCGATACTGTACCTGTCAATGTTGTTCTTGTTTTATTGGACCTTTTCTCCCTGGAACTCCACTGAAAATGGGCTCACACCCAGATGGACTATCCTGGTCAGCAAATGTAAAATAAATAAATAAAAACATGGCTATTTTAAAGTAAACGTATGATTTTACTTCCACTATCTCCCCATTTTTCAAACTTTATTTTATAGAATTATTTCACTAATAGATTTAATTTCTGTAGGTAAGTTAATTTACTTTGATTTATTGATGTTTAGTTTGCAAGATGTATTAAGTAGACAGTTGTTTTCACTCTTGACATCAGCCCTGATACAGAACAGAGAATAAACAGAATTCTGTTATGTTATGAAAGGTCATTATAACAATACTGAATCATAGCCTTTTTTGTTATTTTCTGTTTCCATTTCCTTTCTCCTTTTCTTCATTTCATGCTAATCTTTCCCTTAACATGTTTCATTTTCAATTAAATAAGTAATTTCTTGTTTAAAGGATCAAAAGGAAATACAGCTGAATATTTCTCAATTGTACAGCCCTACAGAAAAAAATGTTTTATTTTTTTCTTATTTGAAAGACATACTGTAAGACTATATTAGAAATGTAACTGTACTATTTAGAGTGTGGGCATTCATTCATTTATGCATCTATTTATTAATCTATCTTTTGTTGATCTGGTTAGTCCCACCAATCCAGTGGCCTCGTTTTTGGGAAAGACCTACAGCGGTATTCAAACTGACTAAAAATATTTACCCAGGGTACTGTGGAAATTCCCCTACTATTTTCTTTAAGTGTCATGGGATCTTTTAGATCCAATAGAGCTACCATCATTTCATGCAAGTGGGACCTCCGTGTAACATCTCGTTTGAACTTTGTGGCATTTACCTTCTACAAAAACAGGTATCTTTAATTCTTTAGCTAAGACAAAAAAATCTTCTTATTCATATCTGATAGTTATTCTCTTTTGTTGTAGACAACTTCTGTTACTATATATCATAACATAATAAAAAATGCAATATGCCCAAGAGGGAAACAAAATCAATTCGGGGCATTTAATATATGACACTTAATAGGAGCATCCTTGTTCTTTAAAATATATTGAAATAATTATTTTGTTTTCTAATTCTTGTTAAAACAAAACTAAAAAGTGGTGTATTACAGTATTCTTTATTATACAGCACAAATAACTCTTTAATGATGATTGGGATATAAGGAGTAGATAAAGAACATTGGTGGAAAATTCTATCACAAGTGTGGAAATAGTTTGTAGAAATTGCAGGAAAATTGCAAGCTTCAGTACCCAACCCCACTAACCTCTAAGGGATTGTTATGTTATCTGCTGCAGCTTGTGTTAATCACATAACGTAACATAACATAACATAACATAACATAACATAACATAACATAACATAACATAACATAACATAACATAGCATATATAACATATAACATAACATAACATATTCTGGGGAGTTGGACAAACATACTAGAATGCCTACTGGCCATCCTGAAACAAGATCTGTCAACCCAAGTACAGAAGCTATTCAGTATCAGACTCCAAACAGATTTTGTGCCAGATAGTTGAAGAACAGCAGCAGCCAACCCCCTGTTCAAAGGTGGGGCAGGACATCAATGGACCCAGGTAATTATAGACCTGTACATCTGGCCAGCCTCATCTGTAATAATATGAAAAATATACTATTGGATTAATAAATAAGGACACCAACAACCTATAAACGCTTGTCTCAAGCCAGTTCAGTTTTGTCAAGGGCAGATCCTGCCTACTTAACCTGGTTGACTTCTTTGAGAAGTTTACTAAAGCAAAGGATGAAGCAAAATCAGTACACACTGTATATCTAGACCTTGCCAAGGTGGCCAATACCATTCCATACTAGGGTGCAGTTGATAAACTCACCCAGCCAATTGTAAATCCCGGAATAACTCATTGTGTAGTAAAAAGACATGTCACTTGTAGTACTAATAGAAGCTAGGGTTCTGTCCTTGGGCTGTTCCTCTGGCATTTATTTCTTGGAAGTCAAAGCTACTCTTAAAGGTTTAAGGCTAACCAAGTTTGCATATGACTGTAAACTAGTACCATCATAAACTTTCCAAAAGACAGCAAGATCATCCAGGGAGGCCTTTCCCAAGCAAATAGCTGCTATGAAAACCATGGCCTAAAAGTAAACACCAACAGATACATAATAGTGGTATCCTTCTGGGATCATGACGTCCCCTTTAACTGTTACATCAACATTACACACGTGAAAATTAATCCAACAGTTACAGACTTGGGAGTCTATATACACAATAAGCTGTCTTTCAACTGCTATGTATCCAGTATTGTAAGAAAGTCCTTTTTCATTACATAATTTATTAGTAAAGTAGTAAGGATATTTTGTCCAGGTCAAAAAATGTGATCATTCCACTGTATTTGGCACTTATTAGGATGATTATTGAGTATAATGTCCCCTAAAACTCAGTGGTGACATCCACCCCAACCCTGGCCGCAAGACTACCAATAAGCAAACTACCACTTACACCTCAAGCAACTCCACCATACCCCTTCACCCCAAACAACACTCCCTGCTGTTCCTTAATATACATTTAAGAAGTATATTAAACAAAATCCATGACCTCCATGCACTAATTGACTTACATTCCCCTGACATAACCATTTTGACTGAAACTTGGCTTAAGCCACATGTCAAAAACAATGAATTACTTCCCCCAGGGTTCAACATATATAGACTCAATCATCAAAATAAATGTGGAGGAGGTGTATCAATAATGTTTAAACAAAATCTAGCCCTAGAAGTTATCAACACCACACTTCCTACATCTAACAATGCAGAATTACTCATCACCAAACTGAATATCAACAAGAACAAAACACTTATCATAGTGGCTATCTGTGTCCCTCCAGGAGATAAAACTAGCACAGTTGAAGACATACTTCACCAGCTATCCACAACCTTCCACCATAATTATGGGTGACCTCAGCACTGACTGGTCCACCTATAATTCCAATAATCCAGCCAATTTCATAAACCTATATGGTTTCTCCCAGCTCATACAAAACCCCACAAGAATAGACAAAACCTCCAACAGACAATCCTTCCTGGATTGGACTCTCACAAATGAAAATAACACACCCCTTCTAGCAGGATGCCTCCCCAGTACCATAAGTGACCACCTACCCACATACCTAATCAGAAACAATCTTAGTCCAAGACAAGTAGTGTATAGGCTAATCCGCAACAAGAAAAAATGTAATACCCACATTTTCAACTCCCTCTTCCAACAAATTAACTGGTACCCCCTCAAAATACTACCACTAGATGACGCTGTTCAACACTTTAACACTACCTTCCTCAACATCCTAAACAGTCTGGCCCCCTGCAGAATAGCTAGAAAAAAACATCACTGCACACCCTGGCTTAGAAACAAGACCAAAGACTTATTAAAAGAAAGGGACAATGCATGGGAACACTGGCTAACTAACAAAAGCAATGACAACTTTCTACTTTTCAAACAACTTAGGAATAAAGCCAAATCCCAGATAAAAGGTGACAAAAAAGCCTACTGCATCACTGCACAGCAAAGAAACAAAAACAACCTCCAAAAATTCTGAGCCACTATAAACAAACTCTTGCAACCTGGCAGTACGTCCACCATCCATCCTACCACACCCCCATCAAATGATAACATCACAACATAATTCAATTCCTTTTTCATAAACACAATTCACTCAATTATTGACTATGACCAAAACATCATTACTACAATCCCTGTAGCCAACAATGAGGGTGTAAACTCCTTTTCCTTTAACTCCGTCCCAACCCATACCGTAAAAAAACTACTCAGTAAGTTCAAGCCCACCAGCCTAGCTGCTGACAACCTCCCATCAGAATTCCTCAAAGCTGCCTCTGAAGTCATAGCCTACCCCATTTCTATCCTCAGCAACTGCTCTATCTCTGAGAACTATGTCCCACTAATCTGGAAAGTCTCCTATATCACCCCACTGCATAAAGGTGGCAACTCTACCGAGCTTACTAATTACAGGCCCATTGTCATTCTTTCACCTCTCTCCAAAGTACTAGAAAAATATATTCACTCCCAGCTTCTACACTGCCAGAGGTGGACAGGCCGTGGGTTGATGGAGGATAGTGAGTCAGAAGGAGCTGATTATGGAGTTCTAACCAGTGGAAGTTTTGTAAGGAGAGGCAGTGATGTGAGTGATAGGGGAGATTTGTGGCGAATCTAGCAATTTTGTTGTACGTAATCTTGAACAGATTCACTGAAAAAAATTACTATATAAAGCAATAAGCGAGCTGTTGCCCTCTACACCCCCAATATGTTTAACAGTAAAGTTTAATTCCAAAAACTCTCAAATGTAAAGAATATAAATTGACAAAAACTGTGATAAGGTCAGAACGTTCATGAAAATACTCACTAGCAGAGATGGTGATAAGAGTTTATTTATTTTAGAAGCATGCAGATAGGCTAATTAAACTTACATTAAATCAAAAAATTTAAATCCCTTTTTGCATGTTTAACATAAAAAAAGCAAGGAATTTAAATTGGCCATTTATTTAAATTAAATTTGAGATTTATCCTTTAGTAGCTGGGAACCATGCAGAACAAAAGTTTGCAGTCTCTGCCTCATCCATGTGAATGGGAACATTTTCAGGTTTTTCACACCTATTGTTTAATTTTCTGTGTCACTGAGAAGTTGTCTGACTGCTTTAGTTCAGAATTCATTCTGTGAGAATGTTACAATACACAGACTGTAATGATGCAGCCAGATGTAGAACACATCTCTTGAAAAAAGGCTGTCTCCTGACATTTATACTACATTGGCTTGAATTGCTTCAATCCATTGTCAGATTTGTTTGTTTATAAATAGTTTCAGCATTTTAGTAAAAAAATATAAATTCATAAATTAGAAAACAAATTGCAGATTTTTATAGCAAAAATGAATGAATGAAAGAACAAATGAATGAATAAATAAAAAAAAGTAAATTTGGAAAAAATTATATATTGTATTTTATTTTATTTTATTTTACATTTGTTTACCGGGAATGTCCGACTGGGCCAAGAGCCCATTTTCAGCAGAGGCCTGGGGAGAAAAGCTCCACACATGTAACAAACTTATACAGTAAAAACGTTTGTAAAGTAACATAATATAACAATATTAGAAGCAGTACAAACATTTACATATCAGAAATGGTCAATGTTAATAAAGAGTTCATAAATAACACAAGTGTTTGATTTTTAGAGAGACAGTACCTAGAAAGACAGTATACAGCAGTGTGATACAATATTAAATGTATATACATCTAAATATATCATATTTCCAGTATAGATTGATACTGTCTTTGTATTGCATATAAGTGCATTGGATAAAATATGAATAGAGTACAGAAAATTAGGCAAAGCATGGAGGAAGTAGAGAGAACTAAGAGACATAACATATTGTGTTCAGCCTAGCTTTGTGTATAAGCAAAGCCAGTTGTTGGATAAGTGTTCACTGAGGAGAAGTTTAAATTTGGTTGTGTTAGTAGTTTTTAGTATGTTCCGATGGATGGTATTCCAGTACTTGGTTGTTTGGCTACAGAACAGAGTCCCCAAAACTGTTGTTTGACTTAATGACTTTTAGTAAGAGTTTGTTGAAGGATCTCAGGGATATGCCATTTGGCTAGGGTTGTACCAGGTTTATAAGTGCAGGGCAATTGTTAGGACGCTAAGTGATGGAATGTGCCAAAACTAGTTGGTTGAGGGATAGGAGATGTGGTAGTTTGATCCATTTTAGTTGGTGAAGAGCAGATCAGTGGTGAGATCTATGTAGCTGGCCGGCAGTTTTATTATAACAGGACTCAGGACAATGCAAGTGAAGCTTTCTAGTGAACTTGGTTGTTTGATATTAATGATGTGGGAATAAAGCATGAAATTTGCACGAGGGCTAAAACAGCACAGCTTTGTTGTAATCTAATTTTGTCTTGTAGAGTTTCTACAGTAAGCAGAGCTTAAATCATGGAAAACAAATTTGCTGAGACCAATAAAAGGCTACAGCAAGGATTTTTGCTTTGAGCAGTTTGACTTTTTGGATGAATTTCCCCAGTTGTAAAAATGGGGAAAGCTTGAAGGCGTCCAGAAGCCACTTGGGGACTATAGCATCCCTAGGACTTTTGTCTGATGAAGGAATTAGGACGATGTAAATATTGTACTTTGCACTGGGTGGAAATAGGAACTGGTCACAGCAAAAAGTAACCCACATAAGAAACTATTTGGAAGTCTTCTAGTGGCTAAGTTTTCACGTGTGCAGAATCAAAAGACAGTGACTCAGCCTAACAACTGAAGATCTGGCCTCACCTGGAATGTGTTTAGCTATGAGAAATCAGCTACATTTTATAGCCCCATCTCAAATTCTCATGGCTTTGCAGAATAAGGGGTAAGACTATGTCTCTTCTTGATTTTTAATACACTAAATTAGTGCCACGTTGCCTATGGATGGCAATCATGCCTTGCGGAAGAAAGTCCTGAAAAACAGAGTCAGAAGAACTACCTTTATATTCACAATTTTAATTTGGAGAGCTCATTTTGGAAGATATCTAGACATATTTAAGCTGTCATCCTGCTGGTGTGTCCTCAGCTTAGGGCAAACACATCTATAGTGAATGAGGCTAGTGGTGCAAGAAACTGGAATGGATTTCCTAAAGTAAGACTTGTTGTACTACTCCACCACTGAAATAACCATTTGCATGATTTAGAGAACTTTACATGATGGGCACTGAATTCTTACTCTTATATAAATTAACTCTGATCATTCACTGAAGCACCTTCATGCAAAATCTGGCATCAGTGCCTCTGCTGGACAGATCTAAGGGGGCGGCAAAAGCCAACACATTCCGGCTAGGTTTATAAATGCCTTTGGGCAGATGGCCTAGTACCTACCTATGAACCTATGAACCTATGCTCGACAAGCCACTCTGCTTCGCTAGAGATGGCTTGCACCTGTCACCCTTAGGCTTTCAAATACTGGCCAAGGCTCTTAACACCCCCCCATAGTGCCTTTTTTAGGCAAGGCTCAAAAGACAAACCCACCACTGTAAATAGCACAAGTAACAAAAATTGAGGGTTAATGCTACTCAATGCCAGAAGAATAAACCTCAAAATGCACGCACTCAAGGCACTCCTCAGTATGGAGAAAATCAATATATGTGCAGTAACAGAAACCCGGTTTAAGGCTCCAGACAGCACCCCGACACTACCAGGCTACAACTCATACCATACATTTCAGCCACAAAACCCAGACCGAAATACAAAAGGCGGGGGCATATCAATATTCATCAAGGATACCCACATCTCCAGGTTAGTGGCACAGCACGATGCTTCAGAGATCATCCATGTGCAACTAACAATGGGAAAAACTGCAATTCAAATTGTAGCTTGCTACAGATCACCCACCATGTCCCAGGACCCCCATTCTACATTTCTGGAAATGATGGGAAACATAAATGTCCTACCAAACACCCTGATATTGGGTGATTTCAATTACCCAAACATTAACTGGGAGAACTACTCAAGTACTAACTCCCTTGCCCAAACATTTGCTAGAATTTATAAACTCAAATGCCCTGGATCAACTGGCCAACACCCCACCAGAAGTAACATATTGGACCTGGTCATCACAAACATGGGCGACTGATGTTCCACACCAGAGGTCAACCCCTCGCTGGGTAGATCTGACCATAAACTAATCACTCTACATATCCACATTCTTCCCCCACCCCCAGTCAAAGAAACCACTGTGAAAAACTTTTCAAAAGCAAACTTCACATTACTTAAGACCGAGGTGGAAAGTTTCAAAGCCCCCATGCTAAAGGATAACACTGTCCAAGCTGCAAAATCCTTTACTAATGCACTCTACCGGCACCTACAATAATGTATGGATCGTGCTATCCAAAGCAAAACCAAGACTCACTCCTCCAAGAAAACGAAACCAGTCTGGTGGACCCCTGCCATAAACAAGCTATACAATAGAAGGAGGAAACTAGTACAGAAAAGAGTAAAATCCCAAGAAGGGAAGACATCCCTGATGAGTATCAGCAAGAAACTACGATCCCTCATAAAATCATCCAAGGCTAGCTTTGAAAGAAAAATTGCCAAGGACTCCAAAGATAACCACAAGGCATTCTTTAGCTATGTCAAGAATCTAAGTGGCAATTCTCAGATCTGCTTGGAGTTAGTGCAGAATAGCACAAAATACACTGAGCCAACTGATATAGCCAACATCCTGGCAGACAGGTTCAGTGCAAACTTCATCCCCCTCTCACCCCCAAAAAGGCCCATAACTATACCAGAAGAATGTAGTGCCCCTCAAATCACAGACACTCAGGTTAAAACAGCCCTCTCCAAAGCTAAAAACACAGCATCAATGGGACCGGACAGTGTCCCAGGCTGTGTCCTACATGAGCTCAAAGATGAACTAACCCCTCACCTAAACACACTGTTCAAACTCAGCCTCTACTAAGGCTACATAAAGTGGTGCACAGCAACGGTTATTCCACTCCACAAAGGGGGAGCCACAACAGACCCCGGGAGCTATCGCCCTATAAGCCTGACTAGCTTGGTCTGCAAGGCTAATGGAGCGCATCATCATGTATCTCATTAACAAAGACATTGGGAACCTACAAACACTGGAACCTACCCAGTTTGGCTTTGTTAAGGGTAGATTTATTTTATTTATTTTACATTTGTTGACCGGGCTAGTCTAGCTGGATATATTTCCATTTTCAGTAGAGGCCCGGGGAGAAAAGCTCCACATAAAACATAAGCAATGAGACATAAACAATGAGACATATTATTAATAAACACACTGATTAAACATATAAGGATAAAAAAGTAGTAATAATAATAATAGTAATAAAGCTAAAATAAGATGATAAAGTTAAAAATTAAGGCATACCATAAAAAGTCATGACTAGAGTTAGGTCAGTTTTAAAGCTTTTAACATAATTCAAACAAGCTAAGCCAAAAGGCTCCTACTATAAGAGGAAAAAAAGAAAAGTAACAAGTGGAAGAGAAGAAAGCAAACAAGTGTAAGATAAAGAGAGAGAGAAGAGGCAGTAGTCTAGAAGTGAGAGAAGAAAATAAAAAGATACACAAGATAATATAAGAGAAATGGGTCAGTGCATAGAAGGAAAAACAAGGAAAGGAAAGGTAATTATTAGGTCTAGAGCAAAAGATAGGTTGAAAAGGTCAGGAGAGGGAGGGAGAGAAGTCAGTCAGGTGTATTACATGAGCAAAGCCAGTGGTTTTGGAAGTACAGTTTGATTTGTTGTTTGAAGAGAGGTAGGGATGTGGTTAGAGTTATATCCCTAGGTAGCAAATTCCATACTCTGCCTACAGTATTAGTGAATAAAGAGTCACCAGCTAAGTTGTGAGCCTTTACTGGATTGGTCAAGAGTTTAGAAGAGGAGCGAAGGGAGGTAAGATTGTTATATGGGAGTAAGAGCTGTGATAGAATAGGGGTGTTATCAGGTTGATACAGAATTTTATGGGCAATAGTAAGTTGTGAGATTATAAGATAATTTTTTAGTTCTAGCCAGCCTAGCAGTTTCAAATTAAGGCAATGATGGGTTTTGAAAGGGTTACCAGTGGCAAAGCAGGCAATGTTATTATAGCAAGTTGCAAGTTTGTTTAGGTTAGTTTTCTTGAGGTTAGTGAAGATAGGGGAGGCATAAAAGAGAGTGGATATGAGATGGGAGTGGGCAATAGTGGCTCTAGCAGATGGGGTCAGAAATGGTTTAATATGGTATAGGGATCCGATCTTTTTGTTTACAGCTTTGATGGTGTTGTTGATGTGTAGATCAAAAGAGAGATTATTATCAATGGTAATGCCAAGCAGTTTAGTTGTAGAGTCAGGAGAGATGGCTGTGTTGTTGTTTGACAGGATAGTGAAATGTAATGGGGAGGTACGAGTGATGGGGGTGAAGAGGAGGAGTTTAGTTTTTTTAGCATTAAGGAGGAGGTAACATCTAGTAAACCATGTTTCTACTGTGTTGTAGGAATTTTGGGTTAGAGAGATTAGGTTAGAAGAGGAGGATGCTGAACAAATAATAGTGGAGTCGTCAGCGTATTGAACACAGGTGGCTTGGGGAATTACAGAGTGGAGATCATTGATAAAGAGGGAGAAGAGAAGTGGGCCAAGAATAGAGCCCTGAGGGACTCCAATAGAAATGGGCAGTAAGGAGGAGATATGGTTGTCCCAAAGAACGGCTTGTTGTCTGTTGCTGAGATATGAATTAAACCATTTTATAGTAAGTTTATCAAATGAAAGGGATTCAAGAATAGTAATTAAAGCAGTATGGTTAACCATGTTGAATGCTTTTGAGAGGTCAATGAATAGAGCAGATGAGAAAAGGTTATTATTGCGATTGTTGTTGATAGTATCAACAAAGGAGAGGAGGGCAGTGGTGGTGCTATGGTGGGGTCTAAAGCCATGTTGACAGTTAGCTATAATATTGTGTTGGGAGAGATACTGTACAAGTTGCTGATGAATACATTTCTCCATAATCTTTGCTAAAGGTGAGAGAAGAGCAATTGGTCTGAAATTTGCATCCTAAATCTGGTGGACGTCTTTCAGACAGTTACTAAGGCTATAGACGAGGGAAAGGTGGTCCACACAGCTTACCTAGACCTCACTAAGGCCTTCAACACCATTCCCCATTCAGGTATTATAGACAAGCTCACCAGCCTGAACATAAATCCCTATGTCACATGATGGGTTGCCAACTGGCTCACGGACAGAACCCACAAGGTAAGAGTTGCGGGAGCTAGGTCTGACTCTAAACCGGTAACAAGTGGCATTCCTCAGGGCTCAGTCATAGGACCTTTCCTGTTTAGCATATACTTCTACAAGCAAGTACAGGAGGACTATGGCTGACCAAGTTCACAGACGACTGCAAACTAGGGGCTATAACTGACTCTCTGGCTGACACAGACATCCTCCAAAAGGGTCTCACTGAGACAGATACCTAGTGTCAAAACCATGGCCTCAAGCTAAATGCCAAAAAGTGCATAGTCATCCCCTTTGGAAAAAACAAAGTACCCACAAACTGCCACATAGGTGGTAGCCCCCTAAATACGTAAGACATAATAAGGGATATGGGGAACCAAGTAGATAGTAACCTCTCCTTTGATAATCACACTGCCAAAGTGGTTAGAAAATCATTCTATGTGACCCACCTAATCACAAAAGGGTTTGCATCCAGATCAAAAGGGGTCATTGTGCCCCTCTACACATCACTCATCAGACCCATCATAGAGTACAAAGCCCCATTTGGGATGTACCTTACAAGACACCTGCAACAGCTGGAAAGAACACAGAAGTACCTCACCAAGAGGATCACTGGCCTCAAAAAGATGCCCTATGCAGCTCAACTGAAGAAACTCCAGCTGTACTCAGTTGCATACTGCCTAATCAGTGGTGATCTCTGCCTGACATACAAGGCCATGTGCAACCCAGAATTGATGGACATGCTCCACCTAAAGAAAACCATATCCCCTTGAGCCACATGCTCTAGGGATCTAATCCTCATCACAACAATAAATAGGATGAGCTGGAAGGATAGATTTCTGTCCCAGTGACTTCCCATGCTCTGGATCAAGATTCCAATCTACATTAGGCAGCACTCCTCGCTACCCTCTTCAAAAGAAACCTTGATGAGTGGATGGGAAACAGAAAGTTTACCCCGAGGATCACTTCAATGGCTCTGCTGGACAGAGGCACAGGGAACTAATCTAAGAGGGTGGCAAACGCCAACACATTCCAGCTGGGCTTATAAATGCCTTTGGGCAGATAGCCTAGTACCTACCTATGAACCTATGAATCTATAAGGTATCAAGGGAATTGCAACAGCTATTAACCCCAGGGCCTTTAGACTCATAGGTTCATAGGTATGTACTAGGCCAATGGCCCTGGAGCCTTTACAAGCTTAGCTCATAGAAGTGCTCTGAGGTACTTTTGTGGCCTTTCCAGCTGTTGCATGTGTCTAGTGAGGTACATGCCAAATGGGGCATTATACTCGATGATTGGCCTAATGAGGGAAGAGTAGAGAGAGATGATGACCTCTTTATTCCTGGATGCAAAACCCTTGGTAATGAGATGTGCCACATAGAAGGACTTTCTGACCATGGTGGCAATGTGGTGGTCGAAGGAGAGGTTGCTGTCAACCCGTGTCCCCAAATCTCTTATAACACCTTCACTGTTCAGTGGGCTCCCATCAGTGTGGTAATTAGTGGGAACTGAGTTTTTCCCAAAGGGGATGACGACGCATTTTTTGGCATTAAGCTTAAGGCCATGGTTTCGACACCAGTCATTGGTCTCAGTGAGACCTTTCTGTAGGATGTCTACATCACTTGGGGAGTTAATAATGCCTCCCAGTTTGCAGTTGTCAGTGAACTTTGTCAGCCAGAGTCCATCCATGTTGGCCTGGACTTCTGAGAAGTAGACGCCAAACAGTAGAGGACCCAGGCCTGATCCCTGTGGGACTCCCCTCGTGACTGGTCGGCAGTCTGACTTGGAGTCTGCTACTTTCACACTGTGGGTTCTATCTGTGAGACAATTTGCAACCCATCTAGTGATATAGGGGTTGATGTCGAGTTTGGTGAGTTTATCAATAATTCCTGAGTGGGGAATGGTATCAAAGGCCTTGGCCAGATTGAGGTAGGCTGTATGAACTGCCTTGCCCTCATCCACAGCTCTAGTGACTGACTCAAAGAAGTCAACCAGGTTTAGCAGGCACGATCTACCTTTCACAAAGCCAAACTGAGTGGGAGCTAGAGTTTGGAGATTCCCTGCATCCTTGTTAATTAGGTCCATGATGATGCACTCCATAGCCTTATATATCAGCTGAGCTAAACCGACTTGGCTAATATAATCATTATGACCTGAATGTATGGAGAAAGGATCTGTTTCTCTTGTGCACATGCTCAGCAAAGTAAAGTTTGCAGATGGCAACCAATGAATGTGAGCCGCCAAGATGGTGCCAGCCCTTTGCAATAATCACAATGTTACCTATACATCTGAATATTTTGAGAAGTGACTTGCTGAAAACCGTGAGAGCCTGATCCAATGGACCATCTAGTAGTTGTCATCTATACAGAGGAACATGTTGGTACTATGCAGCCTCAGATGCACTGAAACTATTGGCATATACTTGGCGAATATCATAGGGGCTGAAATGACACTAAATGGAAACATATGGAACTTAATATGTCTAACTCATTCCCAGAAGTGAAGAAGCGTTGAGTCTTTAATGATTTTGATGCTCAAATGGGCATGCTGGACATCCAAAGGGCATATCCAGTCTCCCTTCAACAAGTAAGAAAAAACTTCACTATAGCTATGTGGAATGTTCATTTGTTGAGGATGAAGGTGCTTAGGCAACTTAAATCCAATGTGTTCTCTGTCATTTTAGGCACCAAAAAGAATGAAGAATGATATCCCAACCATGCCTGACCTAGTGGTGTCTTTTGGATGACCCTTTTGCATAGAAAGTTGGATATTTTTCAGTGGGGTAGAACATGCCTTATGGAAGGCAGTGTTAAATGAACTTAGAATGGGAACTTCAATGCTTATTTTTATATATGAAACCAACAGAGCAGAAGGTCCTGTCATCCTTCTTCATAGTTTCCATGAGCTGTTTAATGTGTGGACCAAGAGCAGACAGACTTTTTAATGAGGAATCCATGAAAACCACTTTCATGTTCTTGGCAAAGTCTGTTAGGTGCTGCCAAACAGTAGTGCTGAATTTTGTGGCTTTAGTAGTCCCCTTAACACATTTGAAGCGGTTAAGGATATGGGGAGAGGTTTGCCTTTACTGATTTATGAAGGCACCCTTCAATAGTTTGATGCATTTCATCAGTGTTGTCATATTTGAAATCTACCATATGAGTTATGTAATTTACTGCCCACATAAAGAAGATGGCAGATGAGAAAATATGTTTCCCAAACGAGTCTGCTACTATTGACTCCTTGAGCAGGGGATGAACGGCTCTGATAAAAAGATCAGGGATTTTTTAAAGGCTGCTGTGAAGGTAAACGTGTCAGGCTTGGAAGTCTCAGTTTAAAAATCCCAGTATCTGGGATGTCTCCTCTGTGTTGAGGGTGTAGGGCTGTTACAGCATCCCCCTTGCTGGTGCATTAACTCTAAAAAAAAAAAAAAAAAATCCACAAACCTGGAGTCAATTGGGAGAGATATTTTGAGGTGTTAGCACCCTCCTTGTCATCAACATCCTCCAAAGAAGATTTCAAATGGGTCTCTATGCTTTGACTTGCATACTGCTTTATTATGTCTTTTCAAGGAAAGTGAGTCTGAAGAGGATGAAGAGAAAATCCCAATGGAGGTTTCATTTTTGGAATCCTCCAGGGGGATGTGGACTTTCTGCTCTTCTGAGGCTCAAGAAAATGCAATGCCAAAGGCTCAGAGGCAGGCTGGTCAGTAGTTAAAGGAGCTGGTACTGGGAGTGGAAAATCCGGCAATAAGGGAAACCATGCCACTGAACTAGGTTGGCCTGATGCCAGAGTTCATTAAAGAAACTGCCTCAATTCACATCAGGAAAAAGAATCCTGTGGTCAGGCAGGTCAGCAACAACTCAGGGCCCAGCACAGAAAAAAAAATAGTAGTGATATTTTTTGAGATATCTCAGTGACTCACATTGGTGCTGAAAGCAACATTACTGTCATAAGATCAAATCAATAGGTCATAAGACATATAATGCAATAAGTCATTACACCATTTGCACATTGTCAATACCCACTGTCATGATGTACCCATCAACATTTACAAGGCCGAAGCAGGCCAGGTTCTGGATGAATTTGCAAATGCTCATTCAGTCATCAAGATTAGCCTTGAGGTATGTGAGGGTGTCAGTCTACTTAAAATATAAGGGCAGCCTATTCCAGAAATGAGTTCAAAGTTAGCTAATAAATATGCCCCTTCAGGGTGTTTTGTTTCTTATGTTTTGGTGTAGATTCCAATCCTTAGATCTACTGTTTGTTCTAGATGACAACAATGTCATAGGTGCCACCAATGCTGAAAGCACTGACACCATACCATACAGCAACTAAGTCACCATCATTGTGTTGGCAATGATACTAGCCCTGACTTTGTGATCAGATATGAAGGGGAAGGGTCTGGCAACCTAGAGTCTGGGAACAGATGGAAAAATGTTGATCCCAGAGCAGGAACTGATTGAGTCTTGAGGTGAGAAGTAAAGGCCAGGAGCCAATTACTGCACCAAACCCTTGGACTAAACCCTTAATAGGGTCTCTGCCAACCTTTCATAATCACTGACACAGAAGACAGTAAAAGCAAGGGTGCAGCCAGGAATAGTTTTTGTACTCAAATGAGTACATTTTTATCTCAATGTCTCTCAGAAACTGTGGCATACTGATGCAAAAATATGTTTACAACTACCCAATCAAATATGTCCCATGTAGAGCTGTACATTTCTTGCTTAGAGTTCAAAATACTCCTTTAAAAGCAACCTTTGTTATAATTGTAGGAGATAACATCTGGAGAAATGTACATTTTTTAAATACAAAACATTATAAGTGAAATTTTCTAGTTACATTTGAAGTAGGGCACTTCTGGATGGGCCTGGCACAGAGTGTTGAAAAGAAGATGAGTACCGTTATGTAACTGTACCACCACCAATGACATAAGCTTAAATGCTTCAGTCAAAGGGTAAGTAACCTTTGATGAATTTTTAAAACATGGAACTGGCACCAATATCCAAAATTACACCAAAGCACTATACGAACATTTATATAGATGCATGCAATCATGAATACCTGACAAGACTAAATCATCCTCTTCAAGGAAGAGTAAACCTGTCTGGTGGACATCTGCAATAAATAAATAAACTATATAACAAAAGGAAAAAAATTGCTGTCCAGAACCAAGAAGAAGCAAGTGCTCAACTGGAAGCAATCTCTCCTTAGCCTGAACAAGCAAATAAGAGCACTAGTGAAATCCTCCAAAGCAAACTTCGAGTCCAAATTGGCCACATCTGCTAGAGACAATCATAAAGCCTTCTTCACATATGGCTGCAATCTCAAAGGAAGCAGCCAGATCTGTTTAGAACTGGTGGTCAAGGGCACCACATATACAAATGCCATAGATATAGCAAACTTGCTGGCTGACAGATTCAGTGAAAACTTCACTCCTCTGTCCCCCCACCAGTAAATCAGGACATCCTCAGTACCTGCCCCCTTCCCCTTATATCTAGGGAACAGGTCATCAGTGCTCTCTCAAAGGCAAAAAATACAGCCTCCATAGGACCTGAGATAACATCCCAGGCTACATTCTACATGAACTCAGGCAGGAACTTGCAGCACCATTAGGCACCCTATTCAACCAAAGCCTGAGTACCGGCTTTATTCCAGCTGAGTGGAGGACAGCCTCTGTCATCTCTTTGCACAAAGGTGGAGCATCCACTGATCAAGGGAATTACAGACCCATCAGCCTAACTAGCCTGATCTGCAAGACCATGAAATGGATTATCATGGACATCATTAACAAGGACATTGGCAACCTCCAAACACTTGATCCCACACAGTTTGGCTTCATCAAGGGGAGGTCATGACTGTTAAATTTGGTCGACTTCTTTGAGACAGTCACTGAAGCTATGGATGAGGGGAAGATGGTGCACACTCCTACCTTTACCTGGCCAAAGCCTTCAACAGTATTCTCTGCTTGGGCATAATAGATAAACTCTCTTAACTAGGCATCAGTCCGCATGTTACCAGATGGGTAGCTAACTGACTCATTGATAGAACCCAACTAGTCAAAATAAGGAAAGCCACCTCAAGCAGTAGACCCGTAGTGAGCGGCATACCCCAGGGTTCAGTCTTGGGGCCTCTGTTATTTGGGATATACTTTTTGAGGTGCAGGCCAAACTAGTGGACCATGGCTGACCAAGTTTGCAGATGACTGCAAGCTGGCCACTGTCATCAATTCCCCTAGTGATGTGGACATCCTCCAAGAGGGTCTCACCCAAACAAATGACTTGCATCATCATCCTCTTTGGGGAGAGTGATTTTCTCACAAATTATCACATTAATAACAATGTCCTAAGCATGCGATCAGTCTTTAGGGATTTGGGCAGCCAGGTTGATAGCAACCTGACTTTTGACCACCGTGTTGCTTTTGTTGTAGGGAAAGCTTTCTACATAGCCCACTTCATAAGTAAGGGTATCTCATCCAGGAAAAAGGAGGTTATAACATCCCTCTATTCTTCCCTTATAAGGCCCATTATTATATAACACCCCATTCAGCATGTACCTCGCAAAGCACATGCAGCAGCTAGAGAGACCACAGAGGTTCCTCACCAGGAGAATCCAGAGCCTCAAAAATCTATCATACATAGATAGACTAAAAGCCCTATCCCTCTACTTAGTTTCATACAGACTCCTCAGAGGTGACCTCTGTCTAGCATACAAGGCAATCTCGGACCCTGCCTTAATGGGACTGCTTCATATCCGCAAGTCAAGCTCCGCTCGAGTAACTCACATGCACGGCCTCAACCTAATCTGTGACATCAATAGCACTTTTTGGTGGGACAGATTTGTGTCTCAAGAGACTCCCCCATCTGTGAAGTAGACTCTCGCTCCACATCAAGTAGAGTATCTCTTTAAGTGCAACCTGAATAACTGGATGGGAAACAGAAAATACATCCCTGGGATTCCACCCGTGTCCCTGCTGGACAGGGGCATTGGTTGATGACTTGTCTAAAAAAGAAGTTATGTACTCACCATAACATTCCATCTGAGTAGTTATACTTCATTTTTCTGCAACCTGTGGAACCTGTGGGTATACGGATCCGTATCGGATCCGAACCGGCAACTTTTTTCTAGCATCTGCTCCAAGCTCTGAGCTCCTCCCCTTACCCATAATGCCCTACCATCTCCTATCTTCCCTCAGATCGAGTTTGCTGCAACTAACAATATACATGCAACTCAACCCAATAACCAACCTGAAAACAGGATAAGATCCAGGGGATGGAGGGAGGGAATGTTGCAGAAAAATGAAGTATAACTACTCAGATGGAACGTTATGGTGAGTACATAACTTCTTTATCTGAAGTAATTAACTTCATTTTATCTGCAATCTGTAGGACAGAGTCCCCAGCTACTCCGATCCTGGGAGGCCCTTATGGAAGGATATTCCTGAGCACCGCAGAGCCAAATGATGCTCTACCCCTCGAAATCAGATCCAATTTGTAATGGGAAATGAAGATATGTGAATTGGCCCATGACGCTGCTGCATAAATATCGTCCAAAGGTACCCTGGACCAAAAAGCAGCAGAAGTCGCCATGGACCTGGTAGAGTGAGCCTTAACTATACCAGGAGGAGTTAAACCTTTTGCTTTGTAAGCATGTGAAATGCAAAGAGTGATCCATCTGGCTAGAGAAACTTTAGAAATAGCTTTTCCCATAAACGCTTTGGAAAAGGAAACAAACAATTGGTCAGTCTTGCGGAAAGACTTCATTCCATGAAGATAAAAATTAAGTTGTCTATGAACATCCAACAAATGGAGTTTGTATTCACCTTTATTTTGGAAGTTGGTAAAGAAAAACGTGCAGATTAATGGACTGGCTTATGTTTGCTTCAGATGTTACTTTGGGTAAGAAGGAAGGGTTAGTACGGAGGGAAACCCTATCCTTATGGAAGACCAAATATGGAGGCACAGCAGACAGAGCTTGAAGCTCAGAAACTCTCCTAGCTGATGTGATGGCAACTAGGAAAGCTGTCTTCCAGGACAAAAATTTTAAGTCCACCGAAGTTGCGGGTTCAAAAGGAGGGGCTATCAATGCCTGTAAAACAAAAGTAAGGTCCCAAGGAGGTACAGAATCCTTGGCAGGGGGCCATAACAGAAACGTACCTTTAAGAAAAGCCTTACAAAGCCTAGAGGAGGATAAGGCCATGTTGTCTTCACCAATGTGAAAACTGGAAATGGCTACCAATTGTACTTTCACTGTGGAGGAGCTAGCTCCTTGCTGAAAGATACCACACAGGAAGTCCAACATTACTGGAACAGGGGCTGTACAGGGATCTATTTCTCTCTGTGAAGCCCAAATGGAAAAGTGCTTCCATTTACTGCAATATAGTTTCCTGGTGGAGTCTTTAAGAGAGGCCACCAGAATGGATTTTACCTGGGATGAAAGACAGGGAGTCCTGGTGATCAGCGGAACTGGAGCAACCAAGCTGTTAGCTTGAGGCTGCCCAGATCAGGCGGACAATTCCCCAACGGATGGGAAATTAGATCCGGGCAGGGATCCAGAACCCATGGGGAGCTAAGAGATGAGACCAAAAGAATGGGAACCAAACCTGACGAGGCCAAAATGGGACAATGAGGATCACTCTGCACCATAGTCGGCAAGCTTTCTGAAGAAATTTCAGAATGAGGTAAAGGTGGATAAGCATACAGAAGTCTGGGGGGCCAAACATGGACTAGAGCATATCTGGGGACTTCCCCTGGTGAGGGAATCAGAGCAAAGAACTCGCTGCACTTCACGTTTTAAGGAGATGCGATGCCAGGAAAATCTCCTCCGCTATTGACTGTTTCAGAGACCACTCGTAAGGCATCAGAATGGCCCGGCTCAATCTGTCCGCTAAAATGTTGGAGCACCCCAGGATGTGCATTGCTATCAGACACTGACCAGTGGAAATCACCATTCCCACACTCTCGTGGCCTCATGACATAGAGGGGAGGATCTGGTTCCCCCCTGCTTGTTGATATACCAGATGACCGACATGATGCCTGACTGAATTGCAATCAATCCGAGAGGGAGGACTGTGTGAAAGGCTTCCAACACTAAAAGCACTGCCCTCATCTCTAGAACATTTATGTGTAAATTGGTCTCTGTCTGGGACCACGTGCCTTGGACTGTCCTTCCCGAACAGTGCCCCCCCCACCTGAGTTGGGAGGCATCCGTGGTCACTGTGGTTTGGATTGGGGGTGATGCAAATGGGCATCCTTTTGATATCTTCGGTGAAGTTAACCACCAAAGAAGAGATGTCCTGCAGATGTGACTGATCTTGAATGGAAATTCCATGGGTAGGTCTAGCCAAGACCACTGAACAGCCAGAGTCCATTGAAGAACCCACATGTGAAGGCATGCATATGGGAGAATAGATATGGTGGAAGCCATGGAGCCCAGAGCCCGGAGAACCTCGCTCGCCTTTGAAGACTTGGAGCTCGCTATCTGCGCTATGTGGCCCCTGAGATGTAGAATCCTGTCTGGAGTTAGGAATATCTTCATCTGCAAAGTGTCTAACCATGCCCCAATGAAGTCTAGAATTTGTACTGGTTGCAAATGGGATTTGTGAACATTGACTGTAATTCTCAGTAGGTCTGCTAACCGAATGAAATAATCTTGGGCCAGACACAAGTGATGCTTGTTGTGTGCAGCAAAGAGCCAGTCGTCCGGGTATGGAAACACCTGAATACCCTGAAGCCTCAGGTGAGCCACTACAACTGCCATTACCTTGGTGAACACCCTGGGGGCTGTGTTGAGACCAAAGGGTAGGGCTCTGAACTGAAAGTGACTGGCTCCCAGCCAGAAGCACAGAAACCTCCTGGAGCTTCTGTGTATTTTGATGAGGTAGTAAGTATTCTGAAGGTCTAACGAGCATATCCAATCACACTCTCGGAGATAAGGTAGAATGGACTGTAGGGTGACCATCCGGAATTTCTGTTTTGCTACCAACAGGTTTAATGTTGACAGGTCTAGAATGGGCCTGAGGTCCCCTGTCTTTTTTGGCACCAAAAAAAACCTTGAGTAGACGCCTAATCCAGACTGATCGGCAGGGACCTTTTCGATGGCTTGTTTGAAAAGCAGCTTTGAAACCTCTAGAGCTGCGGTCTCCCTGTGAGTGGGTGGAACATCCGGGAGGTGTTTTGTAATATTTGGAGGGGCAATAAAAGGACTAGAGTAACCTCTGGATATTATCTGAAGAACCCAGTGATCTGTCGTAATGGACTCCCGTGCCACTGGGTGTAAGGACAATCGTCCCCCAACTGCCTCCAGAGTAGGACAGTTGGGCAACCCCTCAGGGCTGCTGACTGGGTCTATCAGAGAAGGGTTCCCTAGACCTGAAATTCCTGGGACCCCCTCTACCTCTGGGTCGGCGTCGATCCTGTCCCCCTCTGCCTCTGGGGGAATAGCTGTCCTGAGAATCCTGTGAAAACTGAGATTTTCGGAACCACATCTTCTTTTGCCCTCTTTGATTCCTAGAGAAGGACCGCTGATGGTTAGAGAAGTGGACTCCGATGGCAGACAAAGTCTTCCTGTCCTTTTCACTCTGGACAAGTGTGTCACGTAATGTCTTCACAAAGAGGGAAGAACTGTCGTAGGGAGTGTTGATAAATGACACCTTGAAAGAGTCTGCGAACTGACACAATCTGAGCCAGGCATGATGCCTCATGGCTATGCCTGTCCCAGCCACTCTAGCTGCTCCTTCCATGGCATGGGAAAGTAGCCGCATAGATGTATTTGAGACTGACTTCAGAATAGACATTTTTGCTGAGAACAGCTGTCTGTCCTGTGGCAATAAAGACTTTGGGGGTGACTCAGGGAATTCTGAAGCAAGGTCTCGCTGAAGTCAAATCACATGTGCCAAATAATTCAGCACACGGATAGAAAAAGTCACTGAGGAGTATACGCACTTTCCAAACCTATCCACCGACCTGGACTCCTTGTCTGGAGGGTGGACTACAGAACTCTCCTGTGCTAGTTACTTCTTTGTGGCCACTGCGACCAACATAGCATCAACTGGGGCTCCTTTCGACCAGGGTTGTCTATCAGAAGGAGGAGATAAAACCTTGTCAGGATGTTTGGAGATGGGCTCTACGGTGTTGGACTCCTTCCATGCCCTCGTGGTAATGAGGTCCATCAAGGGGTCTCCTAGTGGGGACACCCAGGAAGTAGATGGGCCCGTGCCAAAGGCTCCAGGAACACTGACTCATCCCCAGAAGGTTTAGGGGCTGATCAACCTCCCCTCTGGTGGAGGATCTCCATAATTTCTCCAAAGGAGACATCTTCGGGAGGTGACCTGCTGGAACCTTCTTCTTCATCTAAGTCAGTGTCAGTGGTGAAGGACTCAAGGGAGTCCAAGTGCCTCCTTTTGCACTTGTGCTTGTGGTGGCCCTCTTCAGTGGGACTTTCAGAAGGGGATCTGTGAGCCGCAGGGGTTTCCTTGGGGAAAATGACCTAGGGATCCTCTGGCATGGGCTGTCCCTGAGACAGGATGAAGGAAGTCATCGCCAATCCAGGGGGGCCTGGGTGGTATCTGAGGATATGGGCTGGGGTCTCTATCCCTGGGAGAGAACCCTCTCCACCACTTCGAAGGCTGAGGGAGAAGTCCTCTCCAGATCCGAAGCAGGGACCGGTGCCAAAGACAGGGTAGCCTGAGTTCCGAAGGAACAGATTGGGTTCGAAAGGGTCGGAGCTGAAGAATCCATTCCCCCGGGTCTGACTCCCTGTCTGTGGCTCTGAGAGTCACTTGGATCCGAACATGTCAGATCTGAGTAACTCAAGGTAACAGCTGGATTCGAGGTTGGAGGAACCATCGGCGCTGAGCTACCAGCTCTGAAAAACCTCGGATCCAAGAGCCCCAAAGCCGAAGCATGGATTGGGGAAGGAGAGATGGGGTGGAAAAGAGGCATGGAGGTTGCCACTCCAGAGGGAGAGGGACCTGGCAAGACTCACATCTGAATTTGGGTCTGAAGAAATCTCCCCATCATCCTGTCCATATCCATGTCCGATAGGCACCGAGTCGACCTCGAAGAGGCCCCCGACTCAGATCTGGCTGGTCTGTGCAGAGGGGTGGAGGGCCTCGGGTCCGAATGTTCCAACGGCTCTGGTGAGAAACGTGGTGACTGGAGCTGAAGAGAAACAGGCCTCATGGTCTTAGATGGGGGCTGAGAAAGAGCTCCCTGTCTGGAGATCTCTTATGATGCCTGTCTTTCTTTTTCTCCCTTTCTTCTCTGCGTCTTTCCTTTTCCTTCTCTTTTTCTTTGTTTTTGTCAGACTCGCTGACTGAAGATCTGTCCTTTGAGGACCCTTCGCCAGACAAAGAGGGAGGTTGAGTCCCTGTCTGGGGTGGTACACTAGCGACCGAGGCTGAGGCAGAATTCAGCATGGCAACAGTGAGAAGGCCTTTGGTAACTAGCTTGGCCTTACGATCCCTAAGGGCCCTAGGGTTGAAGCCTGAACAGACAGCACACTGAGTGGATAAATGTGCCACTCCTAAGCATATCGCACACAGAGTGTGACCATCGGCAGGGGAAAGCTTATGGCCACACTCTGTACATTTTTTGAACACAGGCTTTGACTGGTCAGCCATAGTCCTGCACTCAAAGGTATAAGTACTACCGTCCCAAAAAAAACACAGACACACACACAGACACACACACACACACACACACACACACACACACACACACAGGTAGGGGAAGGGCAGGCCTAACTACTACTCTAATACAAAAAAACTTTTTTTTTTTTTTTTTTTACACTAATGTCCAAACGCGTTACTACAGAAGGGGAGGAAGGGTAATCCTAGACAAGCACACCTAGAAATAAGCAAAAGTTTCCACTTACTATCCCTTTTTAGCTCAGAGCAAAGGAGACCATGATGCACACTACTGGCGCAGCAAACGAGATCTGAGGGAAGATAGGAGATGGTAGGGCATTATGGATAAGGGGAGGAGCTCGGAGCTTGGAGCAGATGCTAGAAAAAAGTTTCCGGCTCAGATCCGGATCCGTGTACCCACAGGTTCCACAGATTGCAGATAAAATGAAGTTAACTACTTCAGATCATGCATTAAACTCTTGGCTAGGCTTATAAGGGCCTCGGGGCCAATAGCCTAGGAATTTCCAGTGATCCTATGATCCTCTGATCCTATATTCTGTGATGGTAGTAACTGCAAGGGAAGAGATCTAAGAGTCGACAGAAACAGCAACAATACTGGGGAGCTTTGTCTTGGATTTAGTAAAAGAGGGAGGTCCTGAGATCAGAGACTGTTTTGGTGATGCAGGGAATAAATGAGATCGTTCATCCATTGCCTTAGCAGACATATTGCTTAGTCAAAAAATACATCACCTGGGGTTTCCTGCTATTTGCAGCAGACTTATTAAAATCTATACAGACTAAATATCTGGAGGGGTTTGGGGGTACCCCAGAAAAGAAAGGACTTATCAGGCTTGTTAGGGAAAGCAACAGAAAAATATATATGCATGGAATGTTGAAGTTTCTCAAAATCTACAGTACAACACACAGGCTTCTGATCATACCAGCATCAGTGTTAATCATGTTACTTGTTAAGCTATTGGCAATGATGAGTCATGTTTCTCATCCCTCTGTTCAAAGGCATGCATTTTTTGTTTTTGTTTTGTCTTGCCTACTTTCCATGTAATGTGATGCAGCAATAGAAAAACATGTGTGGAATGTTAAAAGTTTCACAAAATCAAGAATATTTGTAAATAATATTCCTCTTTCCCATTTCTTCTTATGAGATGCTAAATTCATTAAATTAACATTCCCATTATCAAGGTTGATATTTTTTGATGTACACTCACTAATACGGATTGGAAGCTGTACAAGTCAAAGAGGTAGGCAGAACTGCATATTAAGGAAATATTCCTAAGAACTTCAGTGACAAAATGTTATTATAGTCTTAGTCCAAATGCCTAAGGCACAAAAATAATAACTTACAGATGCACAGAATTTACTATTCAATGCATGTGCACACACTCTCCGGTAGAAGCTGACTAACTGCAGCCACATAGGATGTTGTGCATTTAGTAAGGTGAGACATAATGACAACATAAGGTGACTGATTGGCTTCATAGTAACAGAAAATTAAAAACGTGACTCACTAAGCAACCCAGCTAAATAGACTTCATATGTTTGAAATAAAGATTAGAGTCACATGTAAGAGATATTAGAGTCACATATAAGAGACAGGTGAGACTATTCTCCTTTGAGGTCCACAGGGCGGGCGGCCACGGTGGTGCAGTGGTTAGGGTTGCCACCTCACAGCAAGAGGATCTCCGGTTCAATTCTCGGCTGGGGTGCCTTCTGTGCAGAGTCTGCATATCCTCCCTGTGGTTGCGTGGGTTTGCTCCGGTTTCCTCCCACATCCCAAAGACATGCTGTAGGTGGACTGGACACTCTAAAATTGGCCCTAGGTGTGTGTGTGTGCCTTCTGTGGAAGGTTGGGTGCCAGGCTGGCAACTTGACACTGTAAGTACTCTACTGCCAATCATGAGCGGACAGGTGATCCGCTGTGGTAACCCCTAACTGGGAAAAGCCAGAAGAAGAAGTTTTTTTTCAGGGCAGTGACTTATTTTAGATTCAAAGAGATGCATCTTCTATACCTTTGAGGAATTGCTTCATTAGGAATATGAAGATTGAAGGGCTGGTACAAACAAAAGTCAGAAATTCATTTTGACAAGAATGAGCAACTGATTATGTAGAATATTTTGCCCTCAAAGAAGAAATGTATTCTTTGCCAAAAGAAAGAACTTGTAGGCTGCTAGTATGTCTGAGAAATGTGACAGATTCCAAAAGAAAAGAAAAGATTTCAGGATTTAATATTCAAATAAATACAAGTTGTTATATGCATATGGAATTCATGCTGGGAAATTTTCCAACAAATCTAAGAACCAGAGAGTGCTGTATGCAACATTTTAACCTTTGGTAATTATGACTTCCACTTTTTTACATTAGTATGTAAGAAAAAAATGTGTTTTGAAAATGAAAGCCTGACAATGAATACAGTCATCCCAGCATTAACAAAGAGATATAATGACAGCCTAAAAGTGAACTTTGCATTATCAAAAATATATAATGCCAGCCAAAAGGTGAACACATTGATGCCTGCATTAAAGCTGCTGGCAGTATTAAAGTGAATATATAGACATCTCAGCATTATCAAAGAGATCTAATGGCAGCTGAAAAGTGAATATTGTAATCCCTGCATTATCAAAGAGATAGCTGCTCCACATCAGAAGCGTGAGACCTGATAGTGCAAGTCCTAACACTTAACTGAAATTCAGACAAAATTCTGAAACTTGCCATTATATCGTTTAAATGTTTTCACAAGTGTATTACATCTACCTGCAGATTCTGATTGAAGCTACTTTTATTAACTCTGAGATAACTGTACTTTGAAGTAAGGAGAATACCCTGAAATACCACAACTTCATGCTTAGCAAGTCTTCATCTATATTTATACTTGTATGTCTGCTATTCTGAGAATCACAAATGTAGCCCATAGATGTTCAAAAGTTCATGGTATAACAGCTAGCCATGGACCATAGGATCATTGAATCATAGGAGGTTATTAAGCTAATGGCCCTGGGGCCCTTACAAGCTTAGCCAAGAGTTTGTCTGCAAAAAAAAAACATCATTCAGTACCTGTTGCCCCTGTCAATGAGGGACAAAGGTGGAACCCCTGGGACAAATTTGTGATTTCCCATCCACTCGTCAAGGTTGTGTTTGAAGAGGGTCAGCGAACTACTCTGTTTGACATGTATGGGAAGTCTACTCCAGAGATGGGGCAGCCTCTGGGAGACAAACCTGTCTCTCCAGCAGGTTTTGTTGATGTCAGAAATTAGATTTAGGGCTATCGAGCAGGTAATGCGTGAGGAGTTAGACTTACGGATATGTAGCCTTGTAGGTGAGCCACAGATCACCTATGAGCAATCTGTATGATACCGAGTAGAGTGATAGTGATTTTAGCCTGTCCACATAGGATAGGTATTGGAGGCCATGGATTCTCTTTGTGGGGTATTTCTGTGGCCTTTCCATTTGGTGCAGGTGTTTGGAACGGTACATACCAAACAGGCATTATACTCAATTATGGGCCTAATGAGGGAGGAGCACAGAGAGATAATAATCTCCTTTTTTCTAGATGCAATCCCTTTACTTATGAGATGAACCAAGTAAAAAGCTTTTCTGACCACTGCCGTCACATGATGGTCGAATGTGAGATTGTTGTCAACCTGAGTACCCAGGTCTCTCCCCACAGGCTGTATGCTCAGGGGGTTGCCATCGATGTGGTAATCAGTAGGGGCCATGTTTTTGCCGAATGGTATTATAATACATTTTTTTGCATTTAACTTAAGGGCATGACTTTGCCACCAGTTATTTGTAGCTGTGAGACCCTCTTGCAAAGCCAAACAAATTGAGGAAAGGCGACATCCTTATAGAATCACTATGTATAGAAAATGAAAACAACATCTTTTTTCTTATCTGAATGTTGTTTGCAATATCTGTCCTTCATACAGCATGGAAAGCTATTATTTCTAATATTATTCTAACACTACACAGTCAGTCTGATGGGGTTGGACATACTGGCATCATTTTGTTTTTCGTCTAGGCCTACTTTCTTTCACAGTGCAGTTGGTGACTCCAAAAGATTACTTTACAATACACTAGCCTGTCCTGCAAAATCTTGTATCTATTCACTTAGAATTATTGGTTGCTGTTGGAATCGCTGCTCATAATGCCATTATTTTCCAGTGATCCTGCAAGTTTGTGTCCTTAGCCTTCTGCACACACACTGTAATGGTCCTTTTCTTTTAGCTGAAAGAAGTACTAAAACAAAATTACTATTGAAAAGAATAAGGCTTTTCCAGACCCAGTGCTGTTGAAGGTGGTTGTCTCTCCTTTACTTGTACAGTCATTGTACAGTATCACATTTTACACCATTCCAATTCTAGCTGACTACTCAGCTGTGAAAAAAGACCCGGATTGTGTTTTCAAAGTAATCTTGCAATGATGTTAACTTAATAGGTTTATTTCCCTTGTGATACAGAAAGATGGGAGGGTTATAAATGCCTTGCTACGTAAAGAAGTCAGAGCCATGGAAACAAATTTGTGATTTCATGCACACCCATCAGGGCATCGACCCATTGCAGATATATACTCATTCTGTCATGGTATGCACACTTAACAAACAATTTATGAGGTCACCAATTCACCCACAACATATTTTTTTGGATGTGGGAATAATCTGAAGCAGGCTGAGAAAACTCAAGCGGAGTCAGAGATGCTGTGCAGATTGCACGGAAGTCACCGCAGCTGAGAACCAAACTAGAGAATTGAGCATTATGAGGCACTACTGCTAATAACAGTGCCACTGTGCTGACTGAGATTTTTCCTGATCTTTTATAACTTCTTAAGGAGCTAAGAAAGCTCTGTCATGGTCTTTCTTTCTTTTTCCTATTTCCAGAGGAGAAATGAGGTGATAGTTTAGTAGAGCTGAGAAATTTTGTACAGTACTCATCAAATATTCTCATACATTTGTTTTTCCAAGTAAGTAGCATGGAATCTTTTATGTTGATGTAAGCCTCAAAAGGCCCAAGCCAGGTGGATGTTGGTTTAACATATAATCCAAAGATGGCACATAAGGAATGTGACATCTCTTTATGCAGTACTGGGATGTAATCCAAGATCCGAGTGGGGGGAATACAACACACATGCTTCTGATCATACAAGCATCAGTGTTAATTGTGTCATTTGTAAAGCTACTGGCAGTGATGAGTCATGTTTCGCATCCCTCTCTTCAAAGTAATGCATTTTTTGTTTGTTTTGTCTTGGCTGCTTTACGTGTAATGTGATGCAGCTTGTTTCCTGTCAACTGTGTAGTAACAGCAGCTTTAGAACTGCCTAGGGTACTGTCAACACGTCCTGTGAACTGCATACATCACTGCAGATGAGATATAACCAATTAACTGGACAGAATGATAAAAACACACAGTCCTTTAGCTGGCAAGTTCCACATTAACCACCTGCCTGCACACATTAATTATTGCAGATGCTACTAGTAAAATAGCTTACCTCTCTCTCCCATTGTCTTTGTATGGATGACCTTATACTCACCCAATGCATTCTTGAGGTCATTCATTATTTTTTATCATGGTGCTTCTTCAGGAAAGTTAGTTCAGTCATTTACAATCCTTTATTTGAAACAGTTTTCTAATACTTACTTCTGTTTTCCCTGAATTTTTTTTTTTTTTTTTTTTTGTAATTAAGATTTCCCTTTTATACCCCTGCATAAAACCTGAAGCTTTTCTTTGAGATTATACATATTAATCTTTTAGTTCTCTTTATGCAGCATATGTAGTAGATTGTGCACCGTTTTGCTGTTTTTTTTTCTAAATTTCTATTACCCTGTTGATGATAAGTTTTCCCGAGATGTACAGTTCTCTAGGTAAGGTCTATGCCAACTATCTGCAAGCAAGGACAAAGTTGCATTGTTTTATAATAGCAATGCTCCTCCTTCTACATCCTAGCATTATAGCAGGATCATACTTATCTTAATGTCATTTTCTAAGATTCGTTGCTGTACCTATTGTCCCTACTCTGAGAGATGGATTTAGATTAAGGCACGAGGTCTGCCCACCTTTGTATGACTGCCTCCCCTATGTTGAAGTCAGTTCTACAGCCTGACTGGAGCTTCAATATTTGGTGATGCAAAAAGGTGAAGAATTTCCTCAAAAAATGTGATTGCATTATGTTTTCCTCCCTTTCTAATAATTGTTTAGCTACTGTAACTTTTTATACTGCAAAACAAAGTAGAGAAGCCTCAGACTTTATTTTTGGCACTTTCTGATGAATTATTAAAATAATGAAGTTTAAAGGTGTTATTTTGGTATGCAGACTGAGACATGCCCATTAACAGCTTTGGAATTAAATCCTGACATGTGGATTAAGTTCCTAATACATTAGATGAACAGCAGAAATGCCTAAGTTGATCTCTTTTCAGTAGTTAGCACAAATCAAAATATAATGTTATTTTGCAGTCCATAGTTCAGTGAAATTGTTACGAATAAAACAAATGAAAAAAAAAAAAAAAACGTTCTTTGAACTAGCAACTTAAAATTCCAATTATGACTGGCAAACCAGTGATCTTATAGTCACTCATGCTAATGTTTTCTGCAGTATTCCACATAAGGTGCAAATGAAAGACCTGGCTGCACACCATGGGCAGTTTATGAAATCATTGACAATTATTTGTTTTGACTTAATTGGTACCATTCTGTGGTAAATATATTTTATGTTACTACCGTATCACAAAATGTTCAGAGATTGATTCATAACAGGAAGGTCTTATTGCGTGTTTGCAATGCTGGAAGGTCTTTTGGACACTTCTGTTTGTATCAATCTGTAAAAGTGTGTGCAATGTGTGCACTTGCTGTTTGGCAAAAGGTACTAATTCCAATGTAAAATACTGAAATTAGAACAGTTACTTGTATTACTAACTTGTAGTCTGTTTACAGAGAAAATTGATATGGTCTTATCTAATGACACCAATTTCATCCTTCAGTGACAGATGACAGAACTAGTATACAGTTATAAATAAAAATGTACCATGTGCAGTGTTTGCTATGCTAAATTACAGTATAATCAAGCTCCATCCCTTATGTCTCCCAAATTGCATTAGTGGTGTACATTTTCTGGATGTTAACTGACGCCTCTCTTAAATAAATCACTAACACAAGCACTAAGTGGATTTGTTTTTGGCATATATTCAGTTGATCAGGTGGTGAGTTTCATGGTGCACAAGACTTTTCTAAAGCGAGACATCCAAGGAACTAATTATATCCTACAGTAATTATACAGGATACAGATGGATATGGTCTGTCTGTAGTCAGGAACATTGCACTCCTGGTTTGATATTTCAGTAAACGAAGGATGATATCTGCTGGGTGCCCTGTTACCGTTGTCAGTTGATTGTGACAACTGTCTGTCTTCTGCACCTCCATAAGTATATGTGACAGGTTCTTGTGTTTATTTAGAATATATACCTTTAGTCTACTGTTCATTCTGGTACTTTAACACAGAGGGTTAAGGCAATGACCAGCTGATGAGCTTCATCTTGTGGTAAGATTCCTTGCAAGTTACTAAACCTGATAATGCTCCTGGATTATCAGTTAGAACAAGCACTTGTGCTTTTTGGGATTTAAAAAAAGGTACAGGACAACTTGGAGTCACATACTGTAATGTTAGCTATTACATTTTCCTATCTCTCTAAGACATTATGGAACCAGCATTCTAAACTGTGCAATTGCCTTCAAGGCTATCACACCAAAGGCATGCCTGACAGAATGAGCACGGAGGTATTCATGCACTTATACGCTGCTGGAAGCAAGCTTTTACATGCAGAATAATGTGAAAGAAATAAGAGCAGTTCAAATTCTTAAAAACATGTGTCTGGAGCAGTTCTCTCCGGGCATCCACTGAAAATAGGCTCTGTCCTAGACGGACTTTCCCCTTCAAAAAATGTTAAATAAATAAAAAGAAAGGAAATGAAGATGGTAAACATAAACCTGGAACTCTGCTGTCAAGTCACCTGAGAATTTAATCATTCAAATCATATGTTTGGCACAAACTGCCTATGTCCTATTTATATATATCAGGTAAAGTAGGAATTTGTTGATGGGAGAACTATAAGTAATATCAAGGTATCCGGATATTGTTTTATTTTGTGGGTATAAGAGTGATGTGCCATTTATGCATATGATGGAAAGGTAGGGTGCCTATGGCATTATATATGTATATATATGTATATATATATATATATATATATATATATATATATATATATATATATATATATATATATATATAGACATACATATTACTTATACATATATTTATAATACACACTGATGTTATGTGTTTCAACATTTTGACAGTGACTATCTGACTGTAGATGCTGTACTTTGTTCAATGTAATGAAGTATACCTATATATATATATATATATATATATATGTGTGGGTATATATATATATATATATATATATATATATATATATATATATATAAATATATATATATATATATATATATATATATATATATATGTATAGATATATATATATATATTGGATCATTGTTCTTCAAATAGCTGTTCCATTCCAAATATGAGATTTTATCCCTTACCCCATTCCTAAGGATGCCCTTTCACAAGCAGCCCATAATAATAACTAATTAAAACCATCGCCTACCAAGATGAAGTAAAGCAAGCACTAGTCTAGATATTTTTAACAACCACTTAGATGCTTACCACGGGAATGAATGTTTTGGTGTATTGGCAAACTAGAAGGGCATTATTGCCGATACCTGAAATATTTGCATGCATGTAACACTGTACAGGGCTTCAAAATGATTATATTTTTCAATGTGATGGCAGTCAAGATATTTCACTTTATATGGGGCATATTAAAGGCAACAGTTATTTCTCCTGTCTTTGCCATTCTAATAAAATAATGTATATTTTTCTCCTTCATCTTTTTCCCCACATGGGACATTTCTGTAAGTAATCCTTGACAGATTATCCCACCACTTTGTATTTCCATTGTTTCCTCCCGTGCTTCTCATACTCTGTTTTCACTTTCATGTCCTACTGATTTTATCTTCTCCATTATATACAGGGCTTTATCACTACTTATTTTGCCTATCCTGACCTTCCCGTAATCTTTATACCCTAGTATTCATTTATTCTAGCCATGATTCTCTCCCTGTACTATATTTCTGTAGCTATTGCAATGTCCGCACATTGTTCTTCAATAAGTTTCACTAGTTCAAGAAACCTTTGTTTAGAATGTGGTTATTTCTATTAAATGATATGATTTCTAACTTACCCTCTAGTATACTGTGAAAAAGAACACCATTATCCCAACTCTTCCACCATTCAGGGGAACCCATGAAATGAAGTACTCTATTATTCATGTTATGACCTGGCTGCAGTTATGGAATTACATCAGCTATTCCACTCTACCAAGGACTCCCTGCAGTTTTCCAAGCACCTCTTGCATAGTTTGCATCCCATTTTTAAACATGTTATTTAACACTGCAGAAAATGATTTCACGCTTCCTAGTCTGTACAGATGTTCTTGTGATTATAACTATTACCTAATTTCACCTGCCACCATAGGACCTGAGAAATACTTTACTCCCCTTTCCCGTTCCATTCCTGATTCTGATCTCCAAATTATAGAATTCTTCCATACAAGCTGCCCCTTCCCCTCTCGGTATCGATGATGCTCTGTCATGGCTCACCTCTGTGAAGTAAATCAGTCCCTTCCTTCAGGCACAAGTGACGTGCTCAGGACAGCCTGGATAAAAATTGTGAATAGCTATGTTTGGAAGATTGCACCTCTGTTTAACCCTTGTACTACTCAGTGGACCCCTGCCATAAACAAGCTATACAACAGAAGGAGGAAACTAGTACAGAAAAAAGTAAAGTCCCAAGAAGGAAAGACATCCCTGATCAGTATCAGCAAGAAACTACAATCCCTCATTAAATCATCCAAGGCTAGTTTCCATAGAAAAATTGCCAATGACTCCAAACATAACCACAAAGCATTCTTTAGCTATGTCAAGAACCTAAGTGGAAACTCTCAGATCTGCTCTGAGTTAGTGCAGAATGGCACAAAATACACTGAACCAACTGATATTGCAAACATTCTGGCAGACAGGTTTAGTGCAAACTTCACCCCCCTCTCACCCCCTAAAGGGCCCATAAGCATACCAGAAGAATGTAGGGCCCTGTCAGTCACCGATGCACAGGTTAAAACAGCCCTATCCAAAGCCAAAAACACAGCTTCAATGGGACCGGACAGGGTCCCAGGCTGTGTCTTACAAGAGCTCCAAAATGAACTAACCCTTCACCTAAACACACTGTTCAAACTCAGCCACTCTACAGGCTACATACCCATAGAGTGGCACAGCAACAGTTATCTCGCTCCACAAAGGCGGAGCCACAATGGACCCCAGGAACTATTGCCCTATAAGCCTGACTAGCCTGGTCTGCAAGGCTATGGAATGCATCATTATGGAACTCATTAACAGAGACATTGGGAACCTCCATACCTTGGACCCTAACCAGTTTGGTTTTGTTAAGGGCAGATCATGCCTCCTAAACCTGGTGGACTTCTTTGAGACGGTTACCAAGGCATTAAATGAGGGAAAGGAGGTCCACACAGCCTACCTAGACCTTGCAAAGGCTTTTGACACCATTCCCCATTCTAGTATTATAAACAAGCTCACCAGCTTGAACATAAACCCCTACATCATGAGATGGGTTGTCAACTGGCTCATGGATAGAACCCACATGGTGAGATTTGCAGGCTCTATGTCCGACTCTAAACCGGTTACGAGTGGCGTCTCCCAGAGCTCAGTCCTAGGCTCCCTCCTGTACGGTATATACTTCTCAGAGGTACAGGCAAGCATAGGAGGACTATGGCTGACCAAGTTCGCAGACGACTGCAAACTAGGGGCCATAAGTGATTCTCCGGCTGATACAGACACCCTTCAGATGGGTCTCACCGAGATGGATACCTGGTGTCAAAATCATGGCCTAAAGTTAAATGCCAAAAAGTGCATAGTCATCCCCTTTGGAAAAAACAATATACCCACGAACTACTACATAGGTGGTAGTCCCTAAATACAGAAAATGTAATAAGGGATCTGGGGACCCAAGTAGATAGTAATCTCTCCTTTGATAATCATATTGCCAAGGTGGTTAGAAAATCCTTCTACGTGGCCCACCTAATCACAAAAGGGTTTGCATCTAGAACAACTAGAACAAAAGAGGTTATTGTGCCTCTCTACTCATCACTCATTAGACCCATCATAGAATACAACGCCCCATTTGGGATGTACCTTACAAGATACCTGCAACAGCTGGAAAGGCCACAAAAGTACCTCACCAAGAGGGTTACTGGCCTCAAACAGATGCCCTATGCAGCCCGACTCAAGAAACTCCAGCTGTACTCAGTTGCATACTGCTTACTCAAAGGTGATCTCTGCCTGACATACAAGGCCATGTCCAACCCAGAATTGATGGACATGCTCCACCTAAAAAAAAACAAATCCCAGAGAGCCACACGCTCTAGAGATATAAACCTCACCACAATGATGAATAGGACATGCTGGTGGGATAGATTCCTATCCCAGAGACTCCCCATGCTTTGGAACAGGATTCCAATATACATCAGGCAGAGCCACTCACTAACACTCTTCAAAAGAAACCTTGACGGGTGGATGGGAAACAGAAAATTTACCCCGGGGATCACTGCACTGGCTCTGCTGGACAGTGGCACAGGGAACTAATGGCTCTGCTGGACAGTGGCGCAGGGAACTGATGGCTCTGCTGGACAGAGGCACAGGGAACTAATCTAAGGGGGTGGCAAAAGCCAACACATTCTGACTAGGCTTATAAATGCCCTTGGGCATTTAGCCTAGTACTTACCTATGAACCTACAAACAATTATCCATTTTTTTTTTTTAGTATTCACTGAGGTAGGTATGATGACTTTGCAGATCCTAAATGGTAAATCCATACAGTTGTCTGTAAATCTGCAAAAAAATATGTGATATAGAAGGTGAACATGGAGCCTGTTGCTTGGTAGCCACAATACCATACCATTCTTATTTGTTCTTGATTATTGTTTGTTTTATTTGTACTACCTTAAACATGAGATCAGTGGGGGTGTAACAAAGACCTCAATTACCAGGGATAACAAAACATATTTATAGATGCTGGTTTTGGATTCTTTGATTGCTTCTAAAAGGAAATTATTTTAGTTTTGTCAAGGCTTATCTATACAAAACAAAACCTATACAAGGACGTGCATGTGTAGGGGTTGAGAAGGAGCGGGGTAGGTTGGGTAATATGCCATATCCTGAAACATGAATCAAACAAATAAACAGTGTACCAATTCACTTGGCATAACTCCTTTTAGCAATTCCTTGAAAAGAAAATATGTAACCCAGTATAAGCAAACGCTGGGTGAGTTGATGAAAATAGCAGCCCAGAACTGGGCTGCTGTAAATCATGGGTTTCAAAGTCAAATAACCACTGGTGCTGTATCAGAACTAGCAAACACAGGCAAGGGTCAGAATCTCAGAGACAAAAAGAAATGCAGGCAGTGTGGCTTGAAAAGTAGTGTAGTCTCTTCCCTAATCTATAATTAAGCTGATTTGAGGGCTGCTTGAGGTCCGGGGACCTTGAGTTTGAGATCCCACCGTAAGCTAGAGAAAAGCTCATCCTGTATGCAGTATGCTACATTTGAATGTAACAGTCAGCTAAAACATATCATTGCAAAATACAGCAGATATTCCGCCATTAAAGGAAATAACTACTGTATGAGAACAAAGCTGAATGAGCTTCTCAGAATAGAAACAAAAAGCCTTTCATTAGAGACAACTGCTATTGCTATATTTCTGAGAGTTCAGCTTGTTCTCACCATTGTCAGTCATCTATATGAAGGCACAATTATGCAGCTTTAAGAGCAAATAGGCAGAAAAACCGGATGGCCCAGAAATTGCCCACCGAGTTATGTCTTATAAGACAGACATTCAATTCAAGCAACAAAAGACCAGGAGGAACTTATGAAAAATTGCAGAAAATTCCAGACAGTTACAGGGGTTCCAAAAGATTACCACTCAGTTAGATCATGAATCCAGCAATACTGTGGATAATGTTACTATATCTACAAGAAGAGGTAAACTAGTAGAGTGTAACTATGACCAGTGTGACCTTGTGACCATAAAAGGAGCTGAACTAATAGTCAAAATTACAACTTTATCTAGTTTAACTCTCAAAGGGTTTGTTAATGTGATTAAGAAGTCAGTCATTGATATATCAAAGTATGAATTTTTGATTAGATTTTCTAGGGACAGTGATCTCGGGAAGATACAATTAAACAATTAAACCTGATGAAAAAAAATGATGTCAGTCCATAATGGCACATTGCATCAGTTACAATTGTCAAACTTGTTTCCGTGAAACATTGTCTTCTCTGAGGTTAAACAATCATGAATTCAGAAAAGTTCATTTGTAAAATAACCAGCTGAAAATTTCTTGCTTTAATCTTGATATGCCTATCACAACAATATGGAAAAGGTTAATCTGTCAGACTTCTAGTTTCTGTACTGACAGGTGTTGTCTCAATCACAGGGTAGAACATACATGACCAAAAATGTAGATATGATTTAAAATGTTATTATATTTGACTTCACTACATTCTGAGTAAGTTGTGGTGTTCTTTTCCCTAAAAAAAAAACCTTTTGAATGTTTACTACACATCATGTGTGATTTCAAACATTAAGCTTTAATGATCTAGTTCAGGAGGCGGTATCTTTTTTGTCAAGCAGAATGATAGAAACAACATGAAATTCTGTTGGCTGAGCTTCTCCACATTTGCATTTAAACAGTGGTACATATTATAGCATTCTGCAGGGTTCTATATATGACGTTACATCATGACGTTTCTTTAATGATGTATTTTCTGTTCTTTCTAAAAAAAAAGTACCTATTCTTTTTAGTGATTCTAATTATCGAAACATATACAGACTTATATTCTCTGATTATTTTATGCTTTCACCATTTATTTACTTATTTTGTTTATTTATTTGGCATTTGTTTAGCAGGAAAGTTCTATTGGGTTATGAGGTACCCATTTGCAGCAGAGGCCCAGGGAGAAAAGCCCTAGATGCATATGGTTAACAGAATGAAAAACTAGACAGACATAATAAGGTCATAACATTCAAGCACAAATATGAAAATGTGTAATTGCATTACAACCATAATTCATATGGCTAGCTTCAGTAAACAATAAGGAACAGTAAATTAATCCTCATCCTTGTGTCAGTAATATGCTAGATACAGTAATATTTGGTACACGAGATTTGGTGCGTAACATAAAGACACTAAACCCTTTGGGTACTTCGGATCACTATGTAATTTTATTCAGAATTCTTCATTTTAAAAGATAGCAGCAACATTGTGTGACTTTCAAAATGCTGACTCTAATAGCTTCAAAAATGATTAATGTATCATTGATTGTGATAATTAAAATATACAGATGAACAAAGAGTACAAAAGGAGTTTGTGAGACTCAGATGCCTGGTCCCTTAAAGCCAGTAAATTAAATCAAAAGGTACTTACAGTTCTGTGAATAAACAACTCTCACAGTGGAATGAAAGGTCATAAGCACTGCTATGGCAAATAACTATCGACACCAGATTTTGTAAACAACATCATACTTTAATAAGTCCTAAAAAGACTTCTCAAGAATTAAAAAATTGAGTATATTACTAAGGCAAATCTAATGGATGAACTGTTGAATATATGCTTCACAATGGAAGAGACAACTTCAAGAAACAATTAGTCTTATCCTTTTGCAATAATATAAACTATGGTAAGAAAGGCTTTGTGTGGTGCAAAGCCCACTAAGAGTATGAAACCTACTCTTATTCCAGATGAAGTAGTTCACAAAATAAATACTCTGATATGTCTTCTACATAGGCTGGTCAACATAATATTAAAAGAAGGATATATGCCTGTAGACTAGAACAGATTTTTGTGGTCCCTCTATATTTTGAAGCAGAAAAACAAATACAGACTAGTGGGTTTGGCATCCATTACTGTGAATTGTTTCCTACAACATGAGTGAAAATGTACCCAGATAATTAATCTCAGCATAGTTTTCTGTAATCTATTCTAGATCATACCTGACAAACCTCAGTGATTTTTATAAACTGCTTAGGTCATATATTAGTATTGTCACCCTGGACACATTTATATTTATCTGAAACATTCAGTTCTTCCCATGAGTCATTGATCATTAATATTTTGAATTACTCTAAGTCAATTTATAGTTGATTGAAGAACAGTAAAAGACCATCGCTCAGACTGAACTAATATGAACTGTGGCATGTTACATCTCAGTCTCGGGCTGTATCTTATTCAACTTTCTGATATGATCTTTCCCAAAAATCTAAATATTTGGTTGAATTAGTACACAGACAATTGCAAAGTCAGCACATGTTTTACATCTAACAATGATAAGATATCCATCAATCACTACTTAATGTTTGCAAATGGGCTTCAAATAAAATGGCATCAGCTTTGTCTTTAGCGAATGATTAGTAGTAGTTTCTGGAAGAGATGATCTTGAACCCCAACTTTCACTAAATAATTCTCACATCCATATTGAAAATAAATAAGGGACTTAGGTGAGAATTCTGAACAGCCTTTGTTAGGGAATACAGTGTATTCTGATACATGTGGCAAAACACACTATAGAAACATAATGACAGGGAAAACAAGACCATTAAGAGACTTATCTTTGTCATCAAAACTACCCTAGATTATGGAATAAATTATCTCTTAATACCATGGCTAGAGATGACTTCTTAATATAAAAACAGCATTAATAAGTGGGTGGGGCTCAGAAGATTCAGCCATAATATAAGAGGGTCAGTGTTCATTGATGGTTTGCAATTCGGAACACTGGTAGCACTGAACTTAAGAACTCACTCACATGCCAGTTTTGCATAAGTGCTTAATGTGTTCTCATCATGAGCTGTCTTGCAAGGAAGTTTCACAGTCTTCATTTCCTGTGATCCCTTGCAAATGCAATAACGTCAGCTGCCATTATCTGTTCTTTTTGGTACTTTGATACCAGCTGTTGCTTGAGTCTGTTTTCCAATGTGAATAGTTTCACTGTCCATTTTTATCAAAACAGTAATTACTGTAAAATCTTTATTATTACTTACAGGTGGGGAATAATCTTATGTTCACATCTAGCATGATAACTTCCCCACTGAGGACAATTAATACATATAAAGAGTGATTGTGGAAGACATTGTCTTTAAAGATTGTCATTCTGATTTTTTCCTGGCTTGGTATTTTGCATGACATTAATTATTGGGAACACTAAACAAATGTAATAATCTTGTTAAAGTAAGATGGCTGAAAACACTAAAGGTATTATACTGCATCAAACTTTCACACACTTGTGAAATGAAGTTAAGAAGGACAGTCAGAAAAAGGCAAGGAAGTGAAAATGAGGTAAACCCTGATGCAGTCAGAGAAATTCAAGGAAGTAAAGAAGAAGAACGGCAACAAAAAAAGTCAAAAGGAATGCTTGGGAATTCGCTTGGGGAGCACTTCTATAATCCTTCAAAATCCTGGACACCTGCCCAAATAAGTGCACTATCTAAATATTAGTCTCGAGAAAACAAGAAATGTATGGCCTTTGAGGTAAGGCAAATGCACTGAACCAGGATAAACTCCCAGTAAACAGAAAATGCAGCAGTAATTTCCACTTGAACAAACAAGAAGCACATGCTTACCCATTGTGCAGACAGGGTAATGTAGTTTTAGATAATTGGGAGCACAGATTTTAACAAATTGGATTTATTTAAGCACAGTTTTTATGTTAGATTTATCAATTATTTATTTGTTGCACTTTTGGACATCTGCTTTTAACATGAAGGTCAGGAAACTAAATAATTATCTTGATGTAATAGTTTCCATCCTATTACAGGGCAGAATTAATGTGGTAGAACTACATTTGGTAGACTATCTAGACATACCACAAATTAAATGTTATTTTTGAAAAGTTGTCAGAATGCATTGCTGTTTTTGAACATAGTAAATTCCAAACAAAAAAAATCATGTAATTTGTGGTAAGTCTAGGTAGTTAGCAAATTAATTTTTACCATTTTTATGTCTAATATAAAAATGTTGTACAATATTAACAGACATTTTAAATGTAATAGAGCTTGGGATGTACGCACTCCAATGCCATTGGGATATGAATGCTATTATATTGGCAAAACAAGAAACAGAATGAGCCAAAAAATGAAGAATTTACATTTGCTATTAAAAGTAAGTATAGCAAAGTCTGTTTTTTTTTAAACACAACACTCAGTGGGATACTTAACAGGAAGTTCCTTTTCACAATCATAGACAATGAAGACTTTGATCAAAGAGGTTCAAATTTCAGTTCTCTGTTAAGGTGTAAAAAAGTTAAGTGTGCAACTTCTTTTAAATGCAGATTATTGCCAGAGATTAAATAACACTACTAGTGTAAAATACTTATTAAAACAGATTCTCATTATTTAATTATTATTTTGTTATAAGAAACTTTATTAGTGGGGTGTACTGTGATTTTAATTGGTTAAATAATGCTCTTTAGGAACTGAAATATTTGTTCTAAAGAAGTCTCTACAAGTGGGTGAGACAAAAGAGATTAACTTTTACTTTAATAAATGGACTCTGTAGTTCCTTTTATTAAATAATTTTTATTGGTTATACTGAATTGTACTACCCTAGCCTGTTTTCCTCATTTTATTGATTTAAAATTGGTAATTAATGCAGACAGAAGGATGCAATGCTGCAAGTTGATTTAATGAGACGTGGTGCTACCATTCTACTTAAATTCCATTGATTTGGTCTTCTTCCTGAGGTGCTAGAGCCCTGAGTATTTTCTTGAACTCTTGTGCTTTCTCTTCTGTCAACTTTCAGGTCTTCAGTCTAGTCTCTTTTGACCTTAGACCTTTCTCTGACCACTGCTTGTAGATGATTGTGGCAACAACTTGTTTATACTGTGGACTGGCTGTTTCACTGTGGATGACTTTGCAATCACTGATTCTACCCCGCTACCCCTTCCTTACTAGGATGAAGTCTACCCAAGTTGCATGTTGGCCAGTCTTGTATATGATCTTTGGATCTTGTGACTTTCTTTCTTGCTGAACCATGTGTTGGCCACCATCAAGCCATTTGTCAGACAGAAGTCTAGGGTGGTCTCTCCTTCTTTATTCCTGTTGCCCTACCCATATGAACCCAGGCAGTCCACAATACCATATTATTATTGTTATGAGTTTGTATAAGCCAATCCAGATATAATTACAGCCATACCTCTCAACCTCTTAGAGCAAGAAATCTGGATAAAGCCATATATAATGAGGGGACAAAGGCCCCAAAATAGGGTCAGTTTTTAAATATTCCTCTTATAAACTTAGAATAACAGGTTTTGCATTAGCATGACTTTAATAAAGGATATAAAGTTTAAAACTCAAATTTCTATCATTATTTTCTGATTTTAGCCCTCGATGATTTGCCTGAAAACCACACTTTTTGGAGAAACAGACCAAAAATATGAAGCAATAATCTGGACATTCTGCGAACATCTGACAATTGAGAGGTATGATTACAGCATATCTTTGTAGTTGACTCATGCAGAAAGATGTCTGATTGCTGGAAAAATCAGGCTAAATCACAACTATCATTGACAAATATAAGCTAGAGTTTTTAATACTACTGTAGGAATTCTTTCCTTGAAGATCTATTGCTATAGTTGGCAACCTCTCTTAACAATATTTTCCACTAGAAACTTCCCCAAACTCAGAAGACCGTTCTTGCAGAAGAGCAAAAGGGCACAGAACTAAAGGATGGACCAAAGGCAGCAGTACAGGAACCTTTAATAAAAGTTCTAGCACTCACATCACAGTGAAGATGTAAGTAACTCAGGACATTGTCCCTTATGTCTGCAATTCCATTTGTAAGGGGAATGCATGTCTATTTCCTCTACAAGTGATAAAAAAAAACAGAAAACAGGACTACAAATAGTTAGCAAATATCATAGCATAGATATTTTATATGTTATACGCTGCTGCAGCTCAGCATGTAAATAAAGTGCCTTTGACTTCATAAGTGGTAAACGTATGCTCAAGTCCATGAGGGATTGTTTACTTTAAGGGGTTGGAGGTTGGTATAATGGTTAAGTTATTTGCTTACCTTTAAGAGGGTGCAGTGTTTGATACTCACATTTGAAAAGGTGTGGCAGCTGGCCTATCACTTACCTATAAACTGATTTCTTGAACAACATTGTAGTAGTTGCACTTGTCTGGAAAAAGGCTTTTAGCTGCTTCAGAAAAAGACAATACATTTGGTTCCAAATCAGAAAAAAGGCACTTTTATTCAGGACTCTCTTGTACCAAGAGATGGCAAAAGTTGAGACCTGTTTTTCTTGATCTCTCAAAGATCAACATGTTTATTATCTAAAAAAATGTTTAGATGTTTACTTTATGGACCTCTCTCAAACGTAAGTGCACTGGTTCACTACTCTGGACATGGAGCATGGTTATCTACATATTAAAGTCTATCATTCTTTACAGAAAATGATCGACGTTTTGTATGGGCCATTTCCATTTTCACATCTCAGCATTGCTATTTGGCATTTCTATTGCTTTGACAGTATTTACAAAGTGCTCATCTCTAGTCTCTGCCTTTCTATGTCTTTAGCTTATCTAGATATTCCCATAACTGTATTACAACAGAAACTAACTTCCATATAGTTGCAAAGACACCAGTCTTTTTTTTTTGTTCAGGGACTTTTTTCCAGGTGATTGTGTATGCTTATGTGGCATGAGGCTGTACATTTTATGTCAAGTCCAACCTCAGACAATAATGATGCTCTAGCAATTCTCTGCATTGTGTCTTTATGTTTATGGTACCTGAGATGTATGGATATTCAGTGTCTAATAATGTGTCTTGTTCCAGCTTTAGAAAATTGAAAAAGCAGTTTTGAATATGAAAATAATTGGGTATCAGTATTAAAAGAACTTAACAAACTGGCTTTGTGTGATACATTGAGTAAATTAAAAATGAAATGAAAAAGCTTGGAAGTAACATAAGTGAAATTTAGGTATGAGGCAAGCTAGAGGGCTCAAGTGAAGTCTGTAATACCACATGTAACCCAGAGAGTGACAGGACTAACAAGAAACAGAGTATGAAGAATTAGTCCAGATAAAATCACTTTAGCTAGCAAATCTAAGAGACTCTTTCTCTAATACCCTCCCTGGGGGAAGAATAAAGACACCTTATTGAAGTTTCCAGTGGTTTATTGCAGGTAGATGGATGAGTGGTCTTGTTCTAACACATTACATTCAACAGGCCAGTTATTTAAAGGCAGTTACAGACAAATGTAGGAGGTTCCAGGGAAGCTGACTGGAGGAAAATCTTAGAAATAGACAAACAAGGAGCCAATTCCAAAGCTTAGATGTTAGTTCTTTATTTGAATATTCCTGAAAGACTCATGAGGGTTTATCAGCTCAGCAGCCTATGGAACTGCATTCTTAGTTAAAAAGTTTTATTTTTATTTTTAACTTTTAACAAATAAAACATGACAACATATCATGAGCTACCACTATAGAACTATATTTAAGAGAACACTTTCACCTGGGTTCATCAGGTCCATGTAATAGAGTGGTTTACACTTTGAGCATTGAAAATGCCTGTTTTTACAATGTTATCACTAGACTTTATTAGTCTATTTTGTCACACATGTAAAATGAAAGGTTGTGTCTTCCTTTCCTGCACCCTCCCCCGTATGGGGGACTGCACCCCTTACACCCCCTGCTAATTTTATATACTAACTCCAAGATTGCACATATTTCCATACCCTGATAAATGCATGATATTGCCCATATATCGCACATCTGTCAACTATTTGTGTAGTCAATCATATTTAGTCAGCTAAGGCAAATGTCACCCAACAATAGATTCAATGTATTTCAGTGGATCCATATATATATATATATATATATATATATATATATATATATATATATATATAAAGAGAGATGTGTGTGTGTGTGTGTGTGTGTGTGTGTGTGTGTGTGTGTGTGTGTGTGTGTGTGCGCGTGCGCGTGCGTGTGTGTGTGTGTGTGTGTGTGTGTGTTACTCGACCTGCAATAACATCCTCAATGGGGTTTTCATGTTCAGGGCATTCTATATAGTGAACTGAATGTTGTCATAAAAAGCTTGAAGTACTAAACTTTGGCTTGGGTATACTAAAACTGGTTCACAACCTACCAATATTATAGAATTTTCCAAGTTATCACAGGCTGAAACATCTCTAAAAATATATTCTCTCATACTGGGCATCTCTCATAAATCAGTTCTTGGCCCTAAATGCTTTTCTGTCATAATAACCTCAGTAGTGATGATTTACTCACCCTTGCTTTAGATAAATCCTCCAGTTGCCTACAGATAAAAATATATGCCAACTTCACATCATTATGTAACTGAATTCCCCAAAACCACCTCAGGTTACTATAAAAAATACTGTATGGAGATTGCAGCAAACAAAAGGCTGAAATAACCATTCTAATTCACTAATACTAACACACTGTGAAATCTTGCATCACAAGTTTCAGACGGCCCATGGAGATGAGGAAAGATTTAGAGGTTTGGTATAATTTATTAAAGATTTTAATAGGGTTTCAATATGACAAGAAGTTGCGAATCAAGACACCTTGGAGGTATTTACAGAACTTGTGTGGGTTGATCTGAATGTTGAAGGGACAAATATCAACAGTGTTACCTATTCTGTGGTTCTTAGGTGATATATTTATATGTATAGATATATGATGTCTCCAAAACTCCTCCCTTACACACATACCCTGAAAAAATTGCTTTCAGTCAGTTAAGGTAACCGTCAATAAACACATTCCTGCAACCATTAAATCTGTCTTGTGCATCTGAATCTGTTTTATTCATTGATTTGCTGGTACGGTAAAGCTGCACTGTGTTCAGGAATTGCTGCTGAGCAAAATCTGACGTGATGATCAATCTCTGAAATGTGCACATGGAATTTGCAACCAGAGGTAACTGCAGTAGGCTGGGTGCTAGCTGTAAATGAATAGGTTTTATTACTGAATTATATAGTGTGCAGGGAGAGCTGTACCAAATCTCAGACAAAAGAGTGAAACTAGCATGCTAAATCAATATAACTGACCCAGTGGGTAATCCTGCATTACAAGTCTCAGACCAGAGATTCCTCATCCTAATCCTTTAAGCAGCAATTTTCTTCCAAACCTTTATAGAAACTATGATCACTAAACTCCTTCCACATCTGAAACTTTGCTACAGAATAGCAAACCAGTTATCACCTGATGCTCGAAAGGCTATTACCAAATTTTTTACTTCTAAAAATAAAATACTTTCTTCCTGTTTTTATCTTAAACGTTTCTACCAACAATAACACAATATGCTCTAAGCAAAACTTATCACTTTGTAACATTTGCAGAACCAAGGAATAATTGTTGGCTGCACTTAAAAAAAAAACAAACTGAATCACTGCAGTTTGCATGTGCCACCACCTTCCTTATTTTCATCTTTCTTTCCAGGCTAGTTATTCAATACAAATGCCCATCATCTCCACTAAATTTTTACTCAGAACCATTACGTACACCACTTGAGGTTCAGATGAGGAGGTTCTATCCCTAAAAAGATCCCCTTCAAAATTGTTTGTGGTGAAAAAGCACAACCACCTTCCACCAGAACAAAGAAAGCAACAGCTGCTACCAACTTATGAGAATAATACTAAACAAAACACCTCCTTTTTGTATGTGCAAATCTTTAAGGACGCTGCATGACCACATATGGATTTGTAAAAAAAATAATTGTATTGCTGATTGTGTGTATAAAACTCCTCAGGATAAGTTAACCTTAACACTGTATCTGTATTTGGTGTCAGCCTGTACTTTGATGTGACTCATTCTTCTAAATTTGATGTACCTTATACATGTCAACATCTGTATTTGGATGTTACTCAGTCTTCTGTTATCAGTTTTCACTCTGCTGGAAAAATTGCAGCTATTGATTTACTGTTTCTTTTTTCTCATCTATTTTCATTTTTCTACGGGTAACCTGTTGCTTGCAATGTTAAGTGCAGCTTGTAGCTGAAAAGGGCATCTGGACCAGTCCACTTACCTAGTTAACAAGTAATAAATAAATAAAAATAATTTAGAATGTGAATTGTTTGCAGTGAGACAGACAGTTAAGAAGAAATTAGAGATGGGGAAAAAAAGTCCAACTGGACATTCCTAGACATAGGTTCATAGGTAGGTACTAGGCTATTGGCCCTAGGGCCTATATAAGCCTAGCCAAAGGCACCCTGGCGTTCGTCAACCAAGAAAATTATTTTCCTGTGCCACTGTCGAGCAAAGCCGCAGAAGTGATCCCCGAGGTGAATTTCCTATCTCCCATCCAATCATCAAGATTTTTCTTGAAGAGTGTTAATGAGGAGCTTTGTTTGATATAGATAGGTAGTTTGTTCCAGAGTATGGGAAGTCTCTGGGACAGGAATTTATCCCTCCAGCATGTTCTGTTTATTGTGGTGACAAGGTTTAGTTCCCTAGACCGTGTAGCTCATAGGGATTGGGATTTCTTTAAGTGGAGCATATCTAAAAGCTCTGGGTTTGACATAGCTTTGTGTGTTAGGCAGAGATCACCTCTGAGTAGGCGATATGCAATGGAGTAAAGCTGCAGTTTTTTGAGATGGTCTGCATAGGGCATCTGTTTGAGGCCAGTAATCCTCTTTGTGAGGTATTTTTGTGGCCTTTCCAATTATTGTAGATGTCTTGTGAGGTACATACAAAAAGGGGCATTGTACTCTATAATGGGTCTAATGAGTGACGAGTAGAGGGGAACAATTACCTCTTTTTTCCTGGATGAGAAACCTTTTGTGATGAGGTGTGCCACGTAGAAGGATTTCCTGACTACTGTGGTGATGTGATTATCAAAGGAGAGACTACTGTCCACCTGTGTCCCAAGGTCTCTTATCACACTTTCAGTGTTAAGTAGACTACCACCTATGTGGTAGTTCATGGGTACTGAGTTTTTACCGAAAGGGATGACAATGCACTTTTTGGCATTGATCTTGAGGCCATGGCTTTGACACCTGGCATCTGTCTCAGCAAGGCCCTTTTGTAGGAAGTCCACATCTTTTAGAGTTTTGATTATGGCTCCTAGTTTGCAGTCATCTGCGAACTTCATTAGCCAAAGACCTTCTGTGTTGGCCTGTACTTCAGAGAAGTAGATACCAAACAGGAGAGGACCCAGGACTGAACCCTGTGGTACTCCACTTGTCACTGGTCTGAAGTTGGATTTGGAGTCTGCTACTTTTACAGTGTGTGTTCTGTCAGTGAGCCAGTTGGCAACCCATCTTGTGGCATAGGGATTTATACCTAGTTTAGTGAGTTTATCTATAATTCCAAAGTGGGGGATGGTGTCGAAAGCCTTGGAGAGATCTAGACAGGCTGTGTGAACCACCTTAGCCTCATCTACAGCTTTCGTGACTGCTTCAAAGAAGTCTATCAAGTTTAGGAGACATGATCTGCCTTTTACAAACCCGAACTGGGTGGGGTCCCGAGTTTGGAGATTACCCATGTCATTGTTTATAAGTTCCATGATGATACATTCCATAGCCTTGCAGACCAGGCTTGTTAGGCTAATGGGGTGGTAGTTTCCAGGGTCTGTGGTGGCTCCCCTTTTGTGGAGTGGGATAACTGTCGCTGTGCACCATTCAGTGGGCACATAGCCTGAGGTGAGGCTATGATTGAAAATGGTACTTAGGTGGGGTGCCAGTTTGTTCTGTAGTTCATGTCGAACACAGCCTGGGATGCCGTTAGGTCCCATGGATGCTGTCTTCTTGGCTTTGGATAGTGTGTTTTTTACCTGTGCAGCCGTGATTACAGGAACTTTGCATTCTTCTGGTATAGAGATGGGTCCTTTAGGGGATGACAGGGGGGTAAAGTTAGCACTGAACCTATTTGCCAGGATGTTGGCAATATCAGTTGGTTCTGTATATTTAGTGCTATTGTGCTGTAACTCAGAGCAGATCTGAGTGTTGCCATTGAGATGTTTGACATAGCTATAGTATGCTTTGTGGTTGTCTTTAGAGTCAGTGGCGATTTTGTTTTCATAACTAGCTTGGAGGATTTTATGAGGGATCTCAGCTTCTTACTGAGGCTGACCAGGGAGTTTCTCCAATCATGGGATTTTACTCTTTTGCAACAGTTTCTTTCTTCTGTTGTAGAGTTTGTTTATGGCAGGGGACCACGAGATTGTCTTCCTTTTTTTGGAGGATAGCATCTTGGTTCTGTTAGGGATTGCACGATCCATGCACTCGTGTAAGTGCTTATAAAGTGCATTTGTGTAAGATTCAGCAGTCATACCTCTATTGCCCGTCAGCATGGGTGTTGTGAAGTTTGCCACTTCTGTCTTAAGAAGCGTGAAGTTGGCTTTGGAGAAATGTTTTACTGTGGTTTCCCTAATGGGGGGGGGGGTGGATGTCTAAGGTGATTAGCTTGTGGTCGGATCTGACCAACAAGGAATTGTCCTCTGGTGTGGAGCACTGGTTGCCTATGTTGGTAATAGCCAGGTCTAGGATATTGCTGCCCCTGGTGGGGGTGTGGATAAGTTGATCCATGGCATTGGAATTTATGAATTCCAGAAATCATTGAGCACAAGAGTTGGTACATGAGTAGTTTTCCCAGTTAATGGTAGGGTAGTTGAAATCACCCATTATTGGGGTGTTAGGTTGTACCCTAATATTTTCCAGTGTATTAAGAAATGTGGAGTGAGAATCCTGGGGCATGGTGGGGGATCTGTAGCAAGCTACAATTTGGATTGCGGTCTTGCCCAGAGTTAGTTGCACTTGGATAATCTCGGATGCATTATGCTGAGCAACTAGCCTGGAGGTGTGGATATCCTTAATGAATATGGACACGCCTCCACCTTTATTGTTTTGGTCCAGGTTAGGTGGCTGAAAGGTGTGGTATGAATTATAGCCTGGTAATGCAGGGATACTCTCTGGAGCCTTGAACCAGGTCTCTGTCACAGCACAGATGTCGATGTTCTCCATTTTAAGGAGTGCCTCGAGTGAGTGCATTTTGAGGTTTAGACTTCTAGCATTGAGTAGCAATACCCTCAGATTCTTCATGCCTGTACCTGTTAGGGCAGTGAATTTGTCATTTGAACCTTGCCTGAAAAAGGCACTATAGGGGTGGCTAGAATCTTAGCCAGTATCCAGAATCCCAGGGGCGAGAGGTGCAGGCCATCTCTGGCAAAGCATTGTGGTTTGTCGATCATGTCATCCCAGGCAGTCAGATACTGGATCCCCTTAGAATGACACCAGAAGCTTAGCCAATTGTTGAAGTCAATCATTTTGTCCTTGTACTGTGGTATTATTCTGGGTGATGGCAGGATGCTACTCAGGGCTAGGGTCATACCTACCTGGGCTACAAGATCGGACAACTCCTCCATGTTCCTTTTCATGTAGTCCAAGGAGGTACGTCTCAGGTCATTCACACCAACATGGACAATGACAGAGTCATATTTGTACTTGTTGTGGAGTGACCTGAGTACATGCATTATGTGGTGGATCCTGGCACCTGACAGGCAGCTGACAGTAACTTTCTTCTTGTTTATCCTGGTGAGTGGAACATCAGTGTGCCTGACTATAGAGTCACCTATGACTAGAGTGTTGGATACGTTGTTATGCCTTATGGGCTGTGGTTGAGTGGCACACTGAGTTTGTAGGCTATGTGTCATTTGGGTTGTGTTGGGGGGTGGAGGTTGCTTGTGTTTCTGCTTTGAAGGTCCCTGTTACTTGGGCAGGTTTTTACTGAGAGCCTCTGCGAATGTAGGTGTGTGTTTTGTGTTTCTATGTGTGTGTTTTGGTGGTGTAGGTTTTGAGGGACTATGTGCTGAGTGTTGGTGTGGTGCAAGTGTTTACCTTCTCCTCTTGACTGTCTAGTCCAGTCTTGGGTGAAGAGAGCTTTGCTTCCAGTTTGGCTATATAAGTGCATCTCTCACAGGTTGCAACAGTGTTGGGTGGTAGGAGGAGGGGGTTGTCTGTGTACATGAGGCAATTACTGCATCACCCCAAGATGCCCAGATTCATCAGGTAGACAGGCGAAAACACCGAGAGCTGACCTTTAGACATGTCTGGATAGGTGTTTATTTGTTAAGTACTAGAAACTGTTTTCCTCTAGACAGTAGAGGAAAGTTGAGTGCTGTAGTAATTTGTAGCTTATTTAGTGGTTACAATAAGGTCTGAACAAGTGTTGAGCTCAAAGAAACAGACTTGACTACTGAAACAAAAAAATGGCTAGTTCTAAGAAACAAAATTAAGCTAGAAGGCTTCCCTCCAACACAGAAAGGCTTGGGGGCCTAGAAGCCTACAAATAGTCCTGGACACAGCAAATCTATATCCAGACTAGACTACCCACAGGAAAGGCAGGAAACAAGCTTAGAAAACATTTTTTTTTTTTTTGGAGAAAACATATGACAATGTCCCAAGAAAGCTGACTTGGGCAGTCCTGAAATGGTTTGAAGTCTCAGAAACATAAGCAGAATCAGTGTAGGCTATTTTTAAGGACCCATTGACATGAATGTGAAGAGTGATCAGACTCACAGAGGGTTTCCCAGTGGGAGTGGGTGTGCATCAAGGTTCAGCTTGGAGCCAACTGCTGTTCATATTGATGATGGACAATATCAGCAAACAGGTTGGAGGGGACAGATCAAGCTGTTGTATGCATATGATGTCGCATTATAGGCAAACTCAAGAAAGTGGGGCTGGAATGCAAAATTTAAGGCACATGGGATGATACTGAGTACAGATAAGAAAGATGTAATGGCAGCAAAAGCTGAGTACAGGTAAAAATGTTTTAATGGCAGCAAAAGGGGAAATCAGAAGACTCTGAGAACTGAGATAGAAGGGAAAATAGTAGAGCAACCTCCTGGGAAGTGTGGTTCAGGAGAATGGGAGTCTGAATGAGGAGGTCAAAACTAGAATCAGAGGGGTTACAGCCAACTGGCACACAATTTTAGGGGTGGTGTATGACAGAAGAATATCAAAGATGCTGAAAAGTAAGGTATACAAAACAGTGTTGTGACCAGCACTACTGTATGGTATAGAAACCTGGGCGATGAAGGCAGAGCAGTTGAAGAAGGTAGAAGTGATGGAGATGAAGTGCCTGAGATGGGTGGTAGGATGAACACTGTGGGACAAATGAAGAAATAAGGACACCAGAGCAAAAACCTCAATATCTCCAATTGTGGAGAAGGTTAAAGAGAACAGATTATTGTGGTTATGGCATATGTGCAGGAAAGTAGAAGACAATTTGGTGCAGAAGATATGGGTCAGACAAGAAGAAAGCAAGAGAAAGCAAAAGCATACAGACAAGAATTGGATGGACTGTGTAAGAGAAGACCTGCAGCAGCCAGGCAAGACCTTAAAAGAAGGTAGGAGTTTGGCATTGAATCAAGAAAGATGATGACAGCTCATGTGACACACTGAATATATGTAGGAAATGGGAAAAGGGGGTTGATGATGATGATGATGAATGTGTAAGTGGATTTAGAAATGTATAGACAGATTTTAATACATTTGTGAATCCATCTCTTGACAACTTCTATGTCCATAGTTTATTATTTAAATTATACTTTGCGAAATTGCCCCAGGACATGCCCAAAAAGGATCCTTGGACCAGTTTACTTACCCAGTTAACAAAGGGTAAATAACAAAATGAATAAGCAAATTTTAGTAATTTTACAAAGTAATAATCTAACACAAATGCCCACCACCCTCCAATAAATTATGTTAAAAATCACTACAGTGGATATAAAAAGTGTACACACCCCTGTTAAAATGCTAGTATTTTTGTGATATAAAAAAAGAGACCACAATAAACCATTTCAAAACTTTCCCCATCTTTAATGTGACCTATAATCTGTACAATTCATTTGAAAAACAAACAAATCTGTTAGGGGAAAAAATATAAAAAATAAAAAATGGTGTGCACACCCTTAAACTAATACTTTGTTGAAGCACCTTTTGATTTAATTACAGCATTCAGTCTTCTTGGGTAGGAGTATATCAGCATGGCACATCTTGACTTCACAATATTTGCCCACTCTTCCTTGCAAAAGCGCACCAAATCTGTCAGATTGCGAGGGCATCTCTTATGCACAGCCCTCTTCATGTTATCCCACAGATTTTCTATTGGATTTAGGGCTAAGCTCTGGCTGGGCAATTCCAAAACTTTAATTTTCTTCTTGTGAAGAAGTTCTTTTGTTGATTTGGATGTATGTTTGGAGTCTTTGTCATGTTGAAAGATGAAATTCCTCTTCATCTTCTGCTTTTTTAGCAGATGCCTGAAGGTTGTGGGCCAAAAGTGACTGGTATTTGGAACTGTTCATAATTCCCTCCACCTTGACTAAAGCCCCAGTTCCAGCTGAAGAAAAGCAACCCCAAAGCATGATACTGCCAGCACCATGCTTCACCATGGGGATGGAGTTCTTTTGGTGATGCGAAGTGTTGTTTTTGTGCCAAACGTACCTTTTGGAATTGTGGCCAAAAAGTTCAACCTTGGTCTCATCAGACCATAACACATTTTCCCACATGCTTTTGGGAGACTTGATGTATTGTTTTGCAAATTTTAGCCGGACCTGGATGTTTTACTGTGTAAGAAAAGGCTTCCGTCTTGCAACCCTACCCCTTAGGCCAGACATATGTAGAATACGGGAGATTGTTGTCACATGTAGTACACAACCAGTACTTGCCAGAAATTCCTGCAGGTCCTTCAGTGTTGCTGAAGGTCTCTTGGCAGCCTCCCTGACAAGTTTTCGTCTTGTCTTTTCATCAATTTTGGAGGGAAGTCCAGTTCTTTGCAACGTCACTGTTGTCCCATATTTTATCCACTTTTTGATGACTGTCTTCACTGATACCTTTCAGCAATGAGATCCCTCTGATGCTTTGTAAGCTCTCTGCGAACCATGGCTTTTGCTGTAGCAGACAATTGAGTAAATGTCAGGGAAATCCTACTAGGACAGCTAAACTTTATTTGGAGTTAATCAGAGTCTGTTTAGTTGATGGCAGGTGTGTTCCCAAGAAGACTGACTGTTGTAATTAAATCAAAAGGTACTTCAACAAAGTATTAGTTTAAGGGTGTGCACACTTATGCAACCAGCTTGTTATACATTTTTTATTTTTTTATATTTTTCCCCTAACAGATTTGTTTTTTTTTTTCAATTGAATTGTACAGGTTATAGGTCACATTAAAGGTGGAAAAAGTTTTGAAATGATTTATTGTGATCTTATTTTTTTATATCACAAAAACCTGGAATTTTAACAGGGGTATATACACTATATCCACTGTATGTTCCCCCTTCAGAATTCAAATGAGGAAGTTCTATCACTAAAAAGATCCCCCTTCAAACCTGTCTCTGGTAAAAAAGCACAACCCTCTTACTAGAATGTGTTCAAATGTAGCCTACCCATATGGCAGAGAAATAAGAAAATTAGGTGGATTATGCAGTAATAGTGTCACATCCTGTTCTACATGTCTGTGTCCCAATTAAAGAGGTCTGCAATCACTGTTTAAGACAGTAAATAAAATAATGCATTCCTGCTTGTATTTCTGAGGGTTTTTTTGCACTTTTAAAGTTTGTTTTTGCTTAGTTTAATTGGTAGGCTACACACTCAAGTGCGCTAGCCGAATTAAAGCATTTACTGTGTTTCTGTACCTAATTTCTGCTACTTTGTAAAAAAAAAAAAAATAAAAAAAAAAATAAAAAAAAATCCTTGTTTCCCACCTTTACTGAACTAGAATAGTCCAGTTTTCAGGTATTGCTGATCTCCGAGCTGTGTCATAGTTCCTGTGTTGCCCATATCCTTATTTGGATAGGAGGAAGCTTCTTTGTTCACCAGTGAGAGTGGGGAGCTCTGAGCAGCCTATCTGTCCCTTGAGGAGTGGTTCCAGCCCAGTGACCTGTAGCTTATGGGCCATTTTGTGTCATAGTTCCTGTGTTGCCCATATCCTTATTTGGATAGGAGGAAGCTTCTTTGTTCACCAGTGAGAGTGGGGAGCTCTGAACAGCCTATCTGTCCCTTGAGGAGTGGTTCCAGCCCAGTGACCTGTAGCTTATGGGCCGTTTTGGGCCATTTCCTATCTCTTTTTAACCCCCTGCTTTAAAGCCAGCTTTAGCGCACTTTTGCGCTTGTAATTTAAAGTTTGTCCTGTTTTTTGCATTTACCTGTTGAGGCTACACACTCAAGTACGCTAGCCTGTGTCACATATTTACTGCATTTTCCTGCTATTTGTTGAAAAAAAGAAAAACAAAAAAAAAATTATCCTTGTTTCCCGTCTTTCCTAACCTAGAGTAGTTCAAATACAGGCTTTGCTGTATTCTGGACTTTTGGAAAGTTCCTGTGTTGCCATTTCCTTTCTTGGATTAAGGGAGGCTTCTTTGTTCACCAGTGGCAGTGGGGAGCTTAGAGCAGCCTATCTATCCCTGGAGGAATGTTCCCAGCACAAGAATCTGGTAGTCTATTGGCCATTTTGGGCCAGTTTCTAGCTCTTTCAAATCCCCCTGTATAAAACCCACTTTGGTGAGGTTTTTGCTCTTGTTACTACTCAGTCAAGCTCCTCGTGGTCCTGCAGAATGGTGCTAGCAGCAGAGAGGCTAAAAGAGCGACTGCTAACCTGATAAATGTGTTTTTTCCTGCTACTACCTGGGTGACTGTCCGATCTAGCTAAACTGCAAATATTTATGCTTCTTGAACTGTTTTAAACTGTTTAAAGTTGTTTTTGCACCTTCACTTTTAAAGTTTGTCCTGTTTGTTGCATTTACCTGTTGAGGCTGCACACTGAAGTGTGCTAGCCTGTGTTACATATTTACTGCATTTTCCTGCTATTTGTTGAAAAAAAAAAATTATCCTTGTTTCCCGTCTTTCCTGACCTAAAGTAGTCCAAATACAGGCTTTGCTGTATTCTGGACTTTTGGAAAGTTCCTGAGTTGCCCATTTCCTTTCTTGGATTGAGGGAGGTTTCTTTGTTCACCACTGGCAGTGGGGAACTTAGAGCAGCCTATCTATCTCTGGAGAAGTGTTCCCAGCACAAGAATCTGGTAGTCTATTGGCCGTTTTGGGCCAATTTCTAGCTCTTTCAAGTCCCCCTGTATAAAACCCGCCTTGGCGAGGTCTTTGCGCTTGTTACTACTCACCCAAGCTCCTTTTGGTCCAGCAGAGTGGTGCTAGCAGCAGAGAGGCCCAAAGAGCGACTGCTAACCTGATAAAAGTGTTTTTTTTCCTGCTACTATCTGGGCGACTGTCCGATCTAGCTAAACTGCAAGTATTTCTGCTTCTTGAACTGTTTTAAACTGTTTAAAGTTGTTTTTGCACCTGCACTTTTAAAGTTTGTCCTGTTTGTTGCATTTACCTGTTGAGGCTACATACTCAAGTGCGCTAGCCTGTGTTAAATATTTATTGCATTTTCCTGCTGTTTGTTGCAAAAAAAAAAAAAAAACAAATAAATTATCCTTGCTTCCCATCTTTCCTAACCTAGAGTAGTCCAAATACAGGCTTTGCTGTATTCTGGACTTTTGGAAAGTTCCTTTGTTGCCATTTCCTTTCTTGGATTAAGGGAGGCTTCTTTGTTCACCAGTGGCAGTGGGGAGCTTAGAGCAGCCTATCTATCCCTGGAGGAGTGTTCCCAGCACAAGAATCTGGTAGTCTATTGGCTGTTTTGGGCCAATTTCTATCTCTTTCAAGTCCCCCTGTATAAGACCCGCTTTGGCGAGGTTTTTGCGCTTGTTACTACTCAGCCAAGCTCCTTTTGGTCCGGCAGAGTGGTGCTAGCAGCAGAGAGGCTAAAAGAGTGACTGCTAACCTGATAAAAGTGTTTTTTCCTGCTACTACCTGGGCGACTGTCCGATCTAGCTAAACTGCAAATATTTCTGCTTCTTGAACTGTTTTAAACTCTCTAAAGTTGTTTTTGCACCTGCACTTTTAAAGTTTGTCCTGTCTGTTGCATTTACTTGTTGAGGCTACACACTCAAGTGCGCTAGCCTGTGTTAAATATTTATTGCAATTTCCTGCTGTTTGTTGCAAAAAAGAAAAAAAAAAAAGTTATCCTTGTTTCCCATCTTTCCTGACCTAGAGTAGTCCAAATACAGGCTTTGCTGTATTCTGGACTTTTGGAAAGTTCCTGTGTTGCCATTTCCTTTCTTGGATAGAGAGAGGCTTCTTTGTTCACCAGTGGCAGTGGGGAGCTTGGAGCAGCCTATCTGTCCCTGGAGGAGTGTTCCCAGCACAGGAATCTGGTAGTCTGTTGGCTGTTTTGGGCCAATTTCTAGCTCTTTCAAGTCCGCCTATATAAAACCCGCTGTAGCGTGGCTTTGCGTGATTTTGTGCATAGCGCGGCATTGAGCAGCGCCGCTTATTTGGGTTTGAGCCTTGGAACTGATCTAGTTCTCATAATAAACACCCTATTCCTATGCTAAAGCCTAGAACTTGCTCACTAAAGCAATTATATAAGTCAGCACTAAAACATTAAAAGCACTACACCCTCACAAACTCCCTTTGAGTAACTTGTTCCCCCTTTTTTTCAATTATAAAGGAATTCCCAATACTATTCTAGCATGTCCAAAGGTCAGTTGTCAATCTCCTCTCCGGTCCAGCTGGTGAACCTGGGAATCTTGAGGCAATGTTACAACTGCCTAAAGTACACAGACAACCCTCTCCTCCTCCCAACAAATTCCAACACATGTGAGAGATGCAACCATATAGCCAAACTGGAGGCTAAGCACTCTCAACTCAGTACTGGCGTAACCAGTCAGGAGGAGAAGGAAACCACACTCACTACAATTCCAGTCTCACATAGACCTACCACGACAGCAAACCAAATACATAAACACACAAAAACATACTTGGAGGTTCTAAATAAAAATCTGCCTAAGCTGCAGAGACCTCCAAAGCAGACACCCAAGCAACCGCTACCCCAACCGCTACCCCAAAACAAAACACGTGCAACACATAGCTCACAAAGCCAGTGTGCCAAACAGTCACAGCCCTTAAGGCTAAACAACACACCTGATACACTTGTAATAGGTGACTCTATCATCAGGCACACTGACGTCCCGTTCACCAGGTTGAACAAGGAGAAGGTCACGGTGAGCTGCCTATCGGGCGCTAGGATCCGCCACATAACACAAGCACTCAGGTCACTCCAAGGCAAGTACAAATATGACTCAGTCATTGTCCATGCAGGTGTGAATGACCTGAGACGTACCTCCCTGGACTACATGAAAAGAGACATAGAGGAGCTCTCTGAGCATGTAGCCCAGGCCGGTATGACCCTGACCTTGAGTAGCATCTTACCCTCACCAAGAATGATGCCACAGTATGAAGACAAGATTATCAATTTCAACAATTGGCTTAAGTATTGGTGTCATTCAAAGGGGATCCAATGCCTGTCAGCCTGGGATGACATGCTCGACAAGCCAAGATGCTTCGCTAGGGACGGCTTGCACCTGTCACCCCTGGGCTTTCGGATATTGGCAAAGGCTCTTGCTACCCCCATAGTGCCTTTTTTAGGCAAGGATCAAAAGACAAACCCACCTCCATAGGTATCACAAGGGATAAGAAACTAAGAGTAATGCTACTCAACGCCAGAAGTCTAAACCTCAAGATGCACGCACTCGAAACTCTCCTTAGCATGGAGAACATCGATATCTGTGCAGTAACAGAAACCTGGTTCAAGGCTCTCCAGAGCACTCCAGCACTACCAGGTTATAACTCATACCATGCTTTTCGGCCCCAAAACATGGACCGAACTACAAAAGGAGGGGGAGTATCAATATTCGTCAAAGATTCCCACACCTCCAGGTTGGTGGCACAGCACAAAGCATCAGAGACTATCCATCTGCAAACTAACAGTGGGTAAAATTGCCTTCCAGTTTATAGCCTGCTACAGACCACCCTCCCAAACCCAGGAACCCCACTCGGCCTTCCTCAGAACACTGGAAAATATGAAGGTCTCTCCAAACACCATTATATTGGGTGACTTCAACTACCCAACCATAGACTGGGAGCATTACTCTAGCTCCAACACCCTAGCCCAAAGGTTCCTAGAATTTATAAACTCAAATGCTATGGAACAACTTGTTACCACTCCCACAAGAGGGGAAAACATACTGGACCTGATCATCACCAACATGGGGACTCTATGCTCCAGACCAAAGGTGTATCCCTCACTGGTAAGATCAGACCATAAACTAATCTCACTGGATATTCACATCCTGACCCCACCCCATGCCCATAAAACCACAGTGAAAAACTTCTCTAAAGCAAATTTCACACTCCTCAAAACAGAGGTGGAATCCTTCAAAGCCCCCGGGCCTGTGGATAATATGGCCCAGACCACAAAATCCTTTATAAACACATTCTATGAACACCTTCAGGAATGCATGGATCATGCAATCCCAAATAAAACCAAGACCCAATCCTCCAAAGGCAGACGTCCTGTCTGGTGGACCCCAGCCATAAACAAACTATACAATAGAAGGAGGAAGCTACTACATGACAGAGCAAAATCCCAAAAAGGGAAGGCATCTCTGATCAGTATTAGCAAAAAACTACGGGCACTCATAAAATCGTCTAAGGCCAGCTTCGAGAGAAAAATTGCACAGGACACTAAGGATAATCACAAGGCTTTCTATAGTTATGTTAGGAACCTGGGTGGGAATTCCCAGATATGCTCAGAATTAGTCCAAAATGACAAAAAATACACCGAACCCACAGACATTGCCAACATCCTAGCTGACAGGTTCAGCGCAAACTTCTCCCCCTCTCCCCGCCAAAAGGGCTAATATCTATCCCAGCAGAGTGCTGCCCCCCTGACATCTCAGATGCTCAGGTAAGAGCTGCCCTCTCCAAAGCAAGAAACACAGCATCAATGGGACCAGACGGTGTCCCGGGCTGCGTCCTACATGAACTCCAAGAACAGCTAAACCCAAACATAAAGCTACTGTTCAATCTCAGCCTTACTACAGGATATGTACCCAAAGAGTGGCGTACAGCAACAGTGGTCCCTCTCCACAAAGGTGGTGCCTCAACGGATCCTGGAAACTATCGCCCCATAAGTCTCACTAGCTTGGTCTGCAAAGCTATGGAAAGGATCATCATGGACCTTATAAATAAAGATATTGGGGACCTACAGACACTGGATCCTACCCAGTTTGGCTTTGTTAAGGGCAGATCCTGCCTCTTAAACCTGGTCGATTTCTTTGAAACAGTCACCAAGGCCATTGACAAGGGGAAGGTGGTCCACACAGCCTACCTGGACCTCGCAAAAGCCTTCGATACAATACCCCACTCGGGCATTATAGATAAGCTCACCAGCTTAAATATAAACCCCTATGTCACTAGATGGGTTGCAAACTGGCTCAATGACAGAACCCACATGGTTAGAATAGCTAGAGCCATGTCAGACTCCAAACCAGTTACAAGTGGCATCCCACAAGGCTCAGTCTTGGGACCTCTCTTGTTCAGTATATATTTCTCTGAGGTACAGGCCAACATGAAAGGACTGTGGCCTACCAAGTTTGCAGATGACTGCAAACTGGGTGCCGTAATAGACTCTCCAGCCGACACAAACATCCTCCAAAAGGGCCTCATAGAAACAGACAACTGGTGCCAGAGCCATGGCCTCAAGTTAAACGTCAAAAAGTGTATAGTCATCCCCTTTGGCAAAAACAAAGTGCCCACAAATTACCACATAGGTGGTAATCCATTAAGTACAGAAGAAGTAATTAGGGACCTGGGGACCCAAGTTGATAGCAATCTCTCATATGACAACCACGTGGCCAAAGTGGTTAGAAAAACATTTTATATAGCCCACCTAATCATGAAGGGATTCACATCTAGATCAGGGGAGGTCATCATGCCTCTTTACTCATCCCTCATCAGGCCAATAATTGAGTACAATGCCCCTTTTGGGATGTACCTTACCAGACACCTGCAGCAACTGGAAAGACCCCAAAAGTACCTCACCAAGAGGATCAAGGGGCTCAAACAGATGCCGTATGCTACCCGGTTAAAGAAACTCCAGCTCTACTCAGTGGCATACCGCCTGCTCAGAGGCGATCTGTGCCTGATGTATAAAGCCATGTCCAACCCGGAATTAATGGACATGCTGCACCTCAGAAAATCCAAATCCCATCGAGCTACGCGCTCGAGGGACTTAAACCTCAGCACTGAAATAAATAGGACATGCTGGAGGGACAGATTCATAACCCAGAGGCTCCCTTCACTCTGGAATAAAATCCCAGTCCAGGTTAGGCAGAGTCCCTCATTGACTCTCTTCAAGAGGAATCTTGATGAGTGGATGGGAGATCGTAGGTTTACCCCGGGTATCACTTCTGTGTCACTGTTAGACAGAGGCACAGTATACTAACCTTGAAAAAGGGCATTGCAAAATTAATTTAAAATGGGTGGCAAAAGCCATACACACTCTGGCTTGGCTTATAAATGCCCTAGGGCAGATAGCCTAGTATGAACCTATGAACCTATGAACCTATGTGACAAAATCCCTGTAAAGGGAGATTGCAGAAGCTTGTCATATACAGACACAGAAACCAGGGGCATGGGATATATTTGGGCACTTCTTAGGAGAATAAGCAGACAAAGAAAGAAATATATTTCGGAAAAGGAACAATAGGCGAAATATGAAGACAGTGAGGGGGGGAATACTGTCATAGTGAAACTGAGAATGAGATGCAGTTGAATGAAAGGCTTGTTTCAGGAGATAATAGGTTATAAAAATAACATATTTCAAGAGTGCATGCAGCTGATAAACTATTTTATCAAGAGTTGTGGTCTGCTTACTTATTAGCAGATGGCCCTGTGGGCAATAAATTAGCAGGCAGTATGGAAGAAACAATTGACTCCCAACAGTCACTTTGTCTTTATATGAAGCAGAGATGCAAATCACCAGTAAAATGCATACAGTATGTATATTATCCTACTGCTCTGAACCCTATGATTACCGCATAAAGCAGCAGTCCATGAACATTTTGGTAATAATTTGTATTTTATTATACAGAAAATCTGGCAAATAAAACTAACACACTTTTAGCCTCCAAAGCACTGCAATGAAGTGTCAGATTTCAGCAGTTTATGAAAGCTCATCCTCATGCAAGAAAAGATGGGTTAATCAAATGTAACTGTGTGATTGTTCACATGGTTTCTGCCTAGCCCCTTTTCTTTGTCTCTGGTGAGTAATTAGCTCTTCCCAGGCTACTGCAGTCTGCTAGGAAACCCCAGAAATTCAGATGCCCAGTCTTTCACATTCAGTGCCATCTCTCACTGCAGCCAAATCCTTTGAAGACATCTTTGTTGAGCTTTAGATATTACTAGAGCATCAACCATGAGGATCTGCAGAAAGAACAATGCTTCTTTATCAGTCACAGAAGGAGTTCTCCTTTTATCTTATCTCCATAATAAAGGATCTCAGCATTCGGATGTTCGAGCTTTATCCTTTTTCCCCACAAATTCATTTGAGCTGCTTTGACTGAAATTCAACACTAGATCTATAAATTGCTGTGTGAGAAGCATTTGAATTGAACTATCGACATGTTTTAATGCTCAAACAAAGGCTGCATACTTTACATTGGGTCATGTGGTTTGCTTGCTGGAGAAGGACATGCGTTTTGCTCTAACTTTTTAACATTAGAAATGCATAAATAAGGAAGCATGCTGGAACAAACTCAGTGGCAAATCCAGCAGTCACACGGAAAGGAAGTGATAAAGCAGGTCATAACTGCAGAATTTGTCTGTCTGTTACAATTTGTACTGTTTCTCCCACTGAGGTTCCTCTCTTTCCCATTCTTCTAAGGATACTGAGCAAAGTCTGTTTAATTGGAAGCTATGGAATGTATTATTAGTATTATTATTATTATTGTTTTATTCTAGCCTAGTACCAAGATTTGATACTGCAATATGCCAAGTGGTGCTTTATTATAGGGCTGCCATCTTTGCAGCATATTATTGCAAACCTCTTGGCGACTCTAAAGGTTGGGATACCCAACTCTTAAATCTTCAGTGGTTAAACGACTGGTGAAGTCCAAGATCTGGCTTGCAAAATGGCTGTACCTTAAGTCAAGCATGAATCTATGGATGAACTGTTGTACCAGGCTTCCGCAGTAAAGGTGTTATCCAACCACAACACATTATTGTGTCAAATGATCTAATCACACCACAGTAAATTAAAACTGCACACTAATACATGTAGCAAAGTAAAGATATACATGTCTCTGTGCACTTTGTATATAGAAAATTAATGCAGGGCTTACTGACTACACAGGAAGGATGCTGCATTGAGACTTTGTGGCTTGCATGATTTGTCTGCAGGTCCTCTCACATGGACTAAATCAATCAGTGACAATATATATTGTTGACATTTTCCTCCAGAAGAAAAAAAAAACTGATGCAAGCATTGTCTCTTTGCTTTAGAACCATCTGCACCTATTGGGGGTGTAGTTAGGCATGCTCGGTGTACTCAACTGAGTATATTTTCTCTAAGCATCCATATGAAACTTTATAGCTCAAGAAGCACAGAGACTGTCTAAAGTAGTATATCTTGTTCACAGCTAAACAAAATATGCTTACTTGATTGGAATGCACCTGTACAATAGCTCTTTTATGATTATAATTGGCTCTAGTTGACTATATTGTGCCCCTTAGCAAAGTATATAGGGGTAGCATTTTGAGGGTTGAGTATATTTTTTTTTAATGATTTATTGGTGCTTGGGGTAACAGCATGAGGTCTGACTACAAAATGTAAATTTCTGGCTACATCCGTGTCATCTGTGAACCTTTACTATATTTGGAATAGATCAAAAATCTAACTCGAGGGTCCATACTAGGCCCTGTCCTCTTCTCGAGCTGCAATCATCCTCAGTGCTTAACCTCTATGCAGATGGCATAATCTTACACAACAATGGCCTCTCCTCAACTATTGTGTAACAATAGCTTCTTTCTCACTTTAAACAAATATGCTATTGGATCTTAACTAATAATACAAACAGCAGTTATGCTGTTCAGTACCTTCACATAAATTATCTCAGCATCCCTGCTTTCCATCTTAGACCTACACAACTGTCAACAGATTCTAGAATACAAATACACTGGATATCTAATGTAACCCTGATTCTCTTTCAACAAAATATTCTGAATAAATTGCAGACTAAATAATTAATTCATATTGGGTATTCCATTTCAAATAATAATCTCAAACACTTCACAATGTAAATCAATACCAGTACACAGAAAATAAAAATATTGACCTGGGTCCTGTTGGCATTATACTCAGGTCAATGTTTTTTAACATTTCAAATTATGTAGTCGCAGAAACTTGCTGAGCTCTGGCTATCATTATTTTGATACTCAGACTGAAATATGCCCTTCCAATAATTACATTTAAGTCAAAACAGCTATGTCATTTAATCAACTATTAATAAAGTCTGTTGATTTATTACCATGATACCTATGACCAGACGACACTGAAATACCCTCCAAATAGCAAATTGGATGACAATGGTGGTGCATGTTAATCTTTGCTGTTTCACTTATTTTTATTTATTTTATTTGTGCTTTGTTGACCAGGTTAGTTGCACCAGATCAATGACACCTTTCAAGGAGAGTTCCAAGGTAGTATTCAAACTGACTAGAAGTAAATTTGGTCAGAGCACTGGGAAAATTCATGTACTCTTTTCAGCTGTTGGGGGGACCCAGGGGTCTGTTAATCACAGGAAAAGATGGCACTGAGTGAGAAGACTGAGATGTTAAACATTGGCTTGACAGAGTTACAAAATGTAAAAGAAAAATGCATTTGAATGTGATTGTTTGCATAATGAAGATACAGTTGAAGGAATGGAAATGTTAAGATGGCAGTATGAACAATGATTTGTTATTGCATATGCTAAGGGTAAAGAAACTAGATGACAACACGGCATTGTCCTGGTGAGAGGCCGGATGTAGAGCAGTGCAGGCTGACAATCCAGGAAGGGGAGTATAAGGTCAGGTGACTACAGTGAGTACTGTTTCAGGTGTCAACCAAAGGGAGGAAGTGCAGGGAAATGATTAAATGGAAAAGAGGTTGGGATTAAATAGATAGTTACACAAACAAGGGTGTTGTAGGCAGTGTTATATAAAAGAAACTTAAGTAATGCAGCCCTCTTGTGAAGTGGAACCAAAAACAGACCTGTTGGAAGAATTACAAAAAAAAAAAATGCTGTGGGCTACTGTAAATGTATGTTGTATGGGTAATATTACTGCGCCTTTAGGCTTAAAATCACAGGATGTGCACTCCTTTAAAAATCCTGGACAGGAGCATTGCTGTAAAGTGATTGTTTAATATTTTCATTTAATGGAAATATTTCTAGTGTCAGAAAGTTATAAAAAGTCTGTATTTCTTGCTCTGAATATAGTTTTGTCCCATTAAAATGAAATTTAAAGAGAAAACCGTTAGTTCAGTTTAGAATTGATATTGTAGAAGAAAATGAAACAGTGGACTTTTTTGTCTTAATGTGATGCTCACCATTTGATTACAAAGGTAAAAAGTGGAACACAAGTATAGACTGGGGCAAGAGAAATACTGGTGTTTTAAAAAATATGCAACTGTAAAATTACGTACATGGAAGTATAACAAACATGAAGAGATTTAAAGGTTCTGGGAGAAACTGGGGAAACAGAAGGCTTGATAAGTTTGTTTTGTGGATGTAATACTCATTTAGTGAGAGAGACACACACATACGCACACACACGCACATGTACATGCATTCATTCAGCTTCATTCATATTTAATACTGTAATATTGTGTGCATTCTTACAATGTGATAAAATTACAGAGGATTATATACTGCGTATATATATATATATATATATATATATATATATATATATATATATACATATTTTTTTTTTTTTTTTTTTTTTTTACATTTTGCAATTTATTAATTTATTGTAATGTAGTACACGTTTGTACTATAGTATGGATGAGACTGCTAAAGTGTGGCTGGAGCCTGCTACTGTGCATCCTAGGGGTCAGGGTGCTCCACTACAGACAAGAGAATTCCCTTCCCAGCTCATACTTGCCTCCAGCAAGCCACGCTCACATCAGAACTTTTTCAGTCCTGCTATGATCTAACATTCAGAAATAAACTAGAACTGAAATTATCGGCATACAATCTTCATGCAGACTCTGAAAGCTCTCTCACTTTCACTACGATTACCCCAACATCTCTAGGCAATATAAGAAAATGTTTTCTCCGATATTACTCCTTCTAGTTAAAACAAGATCCTAGGAGACATCAGACAACTAAACCCATATCCCAGTTTAAGGAGAAATTGTGTTTACATTTAAAAGATATACTTGTACCTGCTTTGTTGTAGAAGGGTAATGTATGCCCTTTGCCTTACCATTATGATTGGTACTTTAATCTTTTGTAACGTTTTATTGTAATATGTCCTCCACTCTCAATGCACCACTTACATATATAGTTGTATGTGTGTGTGTTTGTGTGTGTGTATGTGCATGCAAGTAAATTCTAAAAAACTTATTTAGTGTATTCTCTTTGTAAGTAAAGAATTAGAAGCATATTCCCTGCTTACCTAGTATATGTATGTAATTGTAAATGTCTTCTGAGCTTTTCACCATATCCATGTTATGAAATAAAACATTTTCTACTTTTGTCTTCATTTCTGCTTACTTTTCCTCATCTCACATCTTTGACTATTCTCCAATTCATCATAGTCTTCCCTCCTCCGCAAACTAGTAAGCCTCCTACTTATTACACAAACAAGTACATTGTGAAGTTGTAAATTTAAAGTATGTATTTTGAACTGTCTGCAGTGCTATCTATTTTGTAATGTATATTCAGAATTGTGATACATCACTGTAACCACATTTTGAAAAAAAAAAAACAGCAACATTATCTTTCTACTAAATGTTTTACTTACTATATGAATGTAATAAACAAATACAGGTATTGTGCTGCTTCTGTACCCAGATCATGGCAGAAATTGGCCCCGAGACTAGTCCACTGAGTCAGTTACCAAAATAAAATAAAATAATAATAAACATGTTTTTCTTACCATTCCAGTCACTTACTAACTGAACATATTTACATGAACATTTAAAGCTTGCCTTACTGTTCTCTTAATCCGAAAACTGAAACTGATTAGATGGTTATCAGATGGTTCTAGCATGTTACACTCAACATCCAGTCACATTTGGTACTAATGCCCAGATGTTTGTATATGTATATGTATATGTGTATATATATATATATATATATATATATATATATAGCTATACCTGTGTCTTTAGGAGACCGAATTTCCACTTACCTAAAACCCAATTATCCAAGATGACTCCACCAAATTCTTGTTAAATCAAAGCCACAAACAGCCGATAATTTGAACAGGGAAACTAACCACTTGGCCACCACAGGTTTATAGATGTGTACTAGGCTAATGGCCTTGGAGCCTTTACAAGCCTAGCCCATAGGATTACCCTGGCATCATACCACCTGACCTTAGTTCCCAGTGCCTCTGTCGAGTAGAGCCACTGGAGTGATCCCGGGGTAAATTTTCTATTTCCCATCCACGCATCAAAATTTCTCTTGAAGAGGGGCAGTGAGGTGCTCTATTTGACATATATGGGAAGTCTATTCCATAGCATTGGCAGACTCTGGGTTATGAACCTGTCCCTCCAGCACATTCTGTTGACTGTGGTAATGAGGTGACCTTTGCCGTTTTCCCCAGTATAGGGCAATCGCAGAGTTGGTATATTTAGTTAGGGGGTGTGGGGGTGAATCCCCCCATTAACATGGCTTTAATTTTGTTTTGGTGCTTTGTTATGTGTCCTGGTGGCCAAGTGGTTAGTTCCCCTCTTCATATTATTCCTGGCTTCATTGTAATGAGGATTCAGTGGAGTTGTCCCGGTTAATTGGGTTTTGGGTAAGTGTAAATTTGATCTACTAAAGTAGACCCATATAAATAACTTCTACTAATGAACATTGCTAATTCCCTGGTGCCATAGTGATAACAATACATTATTTCACTTTGCAGATTGACTGGAATATATTGCTTAAAAATAATTTATTTCTTGCTGTTTCTGCAGGTGAACATCTTTCTTCCTTCCTTCCTTGGCTAGTGGTTATTTGGGATTATCATGCACCCCATTTCCTGTATTGCTTTTTAGCATAGTGAGAATGGGGCTTCAATGCAAGCTTACCGTAAGTAAATTAACCAGACTGTTAGGAACTAATTTAAACTATCCATCCAGCCAGTGTCTTATTTTTGTGAGTTTTAATTTTAATAACTTGACTATTTGGTTACTAAGTGGGTGATCTGTCAATCCTCACTTTTCAGCCAGCTCAGGCTATGGTAAGGAGTGCAAATAGGACATGACAATACAATTGGAAATGAACAGTAAAAAGGACAAGATCAACACATAAAATAAGTAGTAAACATGAATAACACATAAACTGTTAAAAGTAGTGTAATGATAAGACAGGTATGTGATATAAAATGCATGGTATAAAATAAAGTAACATAAAATATGACATTGTTAAGGAAAGCAAAGTATACTTCATACTCTGTGCCTTTTTCTATTTTCCCCAAGAAAATCTGGTAAAATTTTAAAATATGGATTATATGATGCTACTAAAAACAAAGGATTTCATACAGTTTGATGTTTTAAACTAGAATCCACATTTCTTCTTATACTACTACTTGTACTGATGCCTGCTTGCCTTAGTGTTCTGTATTTAATGTCTGATTTTATTATACTTATATAAAAGCACAGAAAAATTATCACAGAATCTCTATAAAGACCAGAAGCTATGGTAACTATCATCAATATAATTCTAAGAATTTTAGCTAACAAAAATGAAATTTCATTACTTTAATAATCATAAAGCAGTGGCCTTGATTATGCTTTGGTACAAGCTAAATGCACAAACTCCATTAGCATCATACTGTGCAGAACTAGTTATAACTCTGATGCATAATCTCATAGCCCATCAGTTCTGGGGCTGGACATAACCAGTAACAGAATAATTACTTTTATATATGGCCAGTCTCTCTGCAGCAATCTTAAACTGCAAGAGCCACAGAACTGACAGGCTCACACTACTTTTAGCATTCCTTATGTTTAGACGCAAAGTATTAGCGGTCCAGTAAACTATCTGCTAATGTTTCTAATGGCTGCCTTTCACAACTCTGACTGTCTATTTCACAACCGATAAGTGTCTACAACAAACCTTGACACCAAGTATAAATAAATTGCAGACATAATTCTAAATGTGGAAAAGCCTAATTCACAACTATGTAAGATTTGTTGGCCGACCACTTCTTAACACAAGCATTGATGGCAAACCTTAATACCTTCTAGTGACACTATTAAATATTAAGTTACATGTAATAACAAACTTCAAGCAAAGTGAATCAGAGTCTAAAGTTCAAGTTATATACCCACCAAAATACACCTCTCAAAATTATATCTTATATATATATATATATATATATATATATATATATATATATATATATATATATATATATAAATCTTATTTGAAGTCATCCATTACATCACCAAGGCAAACTCCCTGGTAAATAAAAAAATAAATAAATAACAGAGCATGCATGGGTGATAACTATGGTATAATGGATGGGGCATTGATTATCAAACATGCTACTGAAACAGAGCAGTGAAGATTACAAGATTATGATAGTATGATACAAGATAAAATACAATTTGTGGATCATGGTTTTCCCCTGTTAATAATGACATTCCTAACTTAGAATTTCTGCTGTATGTCAAAACCAGTGTAGCTTTAACTGTTGCTTGACAAAGACTGCAACATTATAACGGTGTGTATGTGTGTGTGAGTCTCTGTTTATATATGTCTTTGTGTCTTTGTTAGGAGCATGTCATATGGCTGACGTAGTTTTGGGAAATGTGAAATAATTGAATTAAGTTCATCAAAATGACATTTGGTGACAGTGGAGTTTGTTTTTTACTCCATGGTTCTCTGACTCTGCAGTTGATGTTTAGGGTGATTGACTGGTGTCCCCCAAAATGGGGATACTGGATAGCTTACCCTCCGCAAAAAAGAAAATTTTCCTTAGGACTGAGATGTTCACTAAAGGCGTCTTCAAAGAACATTTTTCGATGTTTCTATTTTGCTGAAACTGCCTTCGGCAAGTCAAAATGAATCTGTCTTTGTCTGTGCATGAGAGTTATTTATTTATTTCAGTTTGTTTACCGTGGCAGAGCATTGATCAGTTCTAACCCATTTCAGTCTCAGTCTGGGGTCAGAAACTGATCAGACATACAAAATAGGCAACAGTACAATAACACATAAGTAATAGTAAAGAGTAAAATGGTGGAGTAATGCTTTGGATACTTAGTAAATCCAAAGTATTAATTTACAATATGTACAAAAAGTTGTGAAAAAGAGCAAAGGAACTTAATGTCTGAGTTAAAAGGGAGAAGAATTAAAGTAGACTTATGTGACGGGTGAGGTACATTCCATTTGTTTAACTAAATGCAGTTTTTAGTAGCGAATGGAATTTGGAATAAGATAACGGGTCTGCAATTTCATGTGAGAGGGAACTCCCACAGTTTGGGCTCAAGAATTGACAATGCAAGGTCAGTGACGTAGCATAGAATGTGGGATTTGTATTTTAGGGCCTGAGTGATTCAAGTTTCTTAGGTTGCATGTCTTAGGCTTATACATGTAATAAATTACTGTTGTAAATAGATGATATCTATGGCTTTACTGCAAGGCTTTGCAGTAAATAAACTGCTTCAAATGTAGTTACATTATAGAAACAAAATTAACAGGAGAAGCAAGATAAATAAACCAGGCTGCCTATGTGGTAGTGGCGCATCTAATAAAAGGCATTGTAACATATGTGTATGTATGTATTAGTGGCAAGGGCTGTATGACACTCATACAGTTCAATGCTGAAAGACCAACCACTGTGACTGAATATCAAAATGTCCTTCAAAGTTCAAAATTATTTGTTTCTTCAAATCAAACTTGGGCACAAAAAAATAAAAACAGCATTCAGTATAGAATACGCTAGACCAATCATCCTTGCTCAATAAAATACGCTTGTGTGAATAAAAGTGCAGGTGGATTTCTTTCATTTATTCATTCTCAGGTTACACAGCACTTTACAACAACCCATGCAAACACAGGATGATATGGAGACGCTGCACAGAACGCAGTCCATTTCAGAACTAAACTAGAGAACAAAATGTTAACAGAGGTAGTTATAAAACAAACATCTTATTAGTTGTCACACATCCATTTCTCAAAACAACCCCCACCCCAAAGCAGTGTACAACTTTATTAGTTAAATAATCACTAATGTAATTTTGTTTATGGACAACTCACAGGAATGTGCCAGACACTACATTCCACTGATTCTGACTGCTGTCCGAACTGCCTGATAGTTTCATGGTACAAGTCTCCCCCTCCTCTTCCACTTACAGGACCTGTGTTCCCCACATCATCCTGCTACTCTTTCATCGACCTGTGGAAGAGGGTGGCTTTGTGAGGAGGTCTCCCTTCTTGCTTACATTTATCTCAGTATCATTGTTTTCATGTACACATAACCATCCCCATCACTCACACTGCCTTTTTCTGTTTTTCCTGTTCTCTATGTATCCTGCAATTGTGCTATACAGATGTGTGCTGGCCCCTGTTGACTACTATGAATGTGCAGACTGGACATGGACACACTTTGACATAAAAGTTAAATGGTTCATTAAAAGCTGAAAGATGGGCTATTTCAGCTACATGTAAATAGTCAAAATTACAGTGGAGCCTTATTTTCAAATTACCTTTCTTTACCACCACATGGACAGTTAATCAAACATCTACCAACCTAGCACTTACAAAATGACTTTTAACTCGTAGCTATGCTAACCTGATATTAGACAAACATACACACACACACACGTGTGTGTGTGTGCATGCATATATATATATAAAATATATAATATAATATATATATATATATATATATATATATATATATATATATATATATATATATATATATATATATATATTTAGATACACACACACACACATATATATATATATATATATATATATATATATATATATATATATATATATATATATATATTTAAATATGCCGAAATGTATCTTTTTTTAACTAGGTAAGCCCACTACTGGACACAATTGTTTCTTTCTAGAGCTACCCAGGAGCATTAACTGGTCAGATGACTTGCTTAGGCAAATGAAGACTAAAGTAATCAAACACTGGATTACATGAAGCAGCTCGATAACAGATGATAGGCTTAATCATCAGCCATGAGTTATTCAGTTAGTTAACATTTTTGACCAGATTAGTCCTACTGAGCATAGACAGCCTGTTCTTAGACTGAACCCAAAAAGAAACGCTCCAAAACTGAAGTGCACAAGAATATGGAGAACAAGATAATTCATATGTAACACAGAACAGCAAATCAAAAAGTTAAAGACGTACACATCCCAGATTAATCAGTATGTGAAACAGGGAGGCAATAAGCTTACTGAGTTACAGCAATACGAAAGAAGCATTTCTGAATTAAACAAGTAATGATGAATAAACTGATAATTTAAATGCACACAGTCACAAAGTGCAGCTGACTATCAACTCATTACTCATTAACTCTGAGAAGTGATAGGAATGTTTACACAGCCACAGAGGCCAGCATTAATATGACTGCCAAGTCAAGGGCAAAGAATGTTTGCTCCAGGGTGAGAGAGATGAATAAAAAAACATACTCTAACACAAAGGTCAGCACTAACTGGGGTAGGAACTCAAGGTCGAGGAGCATTTTAGATACACTGATAAAATGAATACATATGTTTTCACAGGTTCCTGAAGGTAATATGACCAGTGATAGCACCAGAGTTGGTGTTATCATTTTGGGGGCTGCAGCAAGTGTCAAGTTGGGGGACCCCTTGGACACTTCCAGTCTATCACCCTGTTACTGCCAGAATTCCTAAGCAACCTTTTAGTTTTAGTAGTAGTACACAAAAACTGAACTGTAATTACAATGCTGTTACATTACAACATGACTATGTACCACACCATATTGGCCCATCTCGCAGAAGGACATTCACAGTAACTGGCATTTACTTTCCTACAACAGGTCATTTCTTAGGCCTTATTGCCAATGTGATACAGGACAATAGCTCTATGTACAGGACTGGACTACTGTTTCACACCATCCATACACACATCCTACAGTGTTCCCTCCACCCCCCACATCCCATGCCCCCCATACCATACACATTATTTTTAATTTTTTTTCTCATATTTTGCCTTGTTCTTTGCCATTTTCAAGAAGCCATGACTTCCTATATGCTCTGATGTGCATTTAAATTTTTTTTTTCTTTTTACACAGCCTTTTCACCCAGTGATTGCTTGAAGAGAAATTATGATTAAGGAAATAATTGCACTGTTGCTGTTCAACTTTATGTATCCTTTCCCCCTTACTTGGCAAAATCAACACAACTGTAACCATTTAACAAATAATTCAATTAAGGCAGGGCCCGCTTGAAGCAATAGGATTACAGATACTCTACTGTGCATTTTATAGTATTTTCCCAACCTTTTAATCCAGTGGTGATCTCAACAAAAATCATAGGAAAGAAAATAATTTCAGTCTTATTTTTTTTTTCTTTCAAGGAAGATCTAAGTTGTGCCCAAGGCTTAATGTTCAAAGCTGATAAATAGCAGTTCACAATAAACAAACAGGACAATTATTTGTGAGAATACACAAATCCTATCTGAGAATAGTGCCTGTCCCCACCAAAAAAAAATGACAGCCACTGTCTCTGCATCTCTCCTGTGTTATACTGGGAAGAAAGCTGAAGTACAAATGGATACAATCATGTATTTCAAGCAACTGCTGTCATACATGTACATAGCATGCGTCCAAACACTTCAGCCCTACCCCCTAAGGCAACCACAGTAATGTATTCCACTTTGTTACTCCTAGATAGTAGACTGTTCCATACACAAGCTATATTTACCTTTTTGTAGACCTCCAACGTCTGTGAGAAAAGTAAAAGAAGCAGTGGCCACATGGTCTTCAACCATAACACAAGCTATAATGACCTCCTGTGCACACCTCTAAGGTTTTATTGTGATAAAAATTAAAGTTATGACTACACCATCCCCAGCCCACCATACAACCTACAGCAACCTTCTGTACACACCTCTGAGCAGGGCTGGGTTTTGAATGGTTAGGGTTAAAAGCAGAGGGCACCACTAATTCCATATCAAAATCCATTTATACATTATGGGATGGGGGGACCACCAGACCCATAGAAGGTCTAAGTGTCTGACTGCACTGTGATACATTTTATGTCCTACTTTTGAAATATAATGACTTGTTAACTGCAGTGATTTTTAGTGGTACCCAGAAGAGTTATATATGTGTGATTTATTGTGTGTACACAGATAAAAATCAATGATATTTTTCAAATGCGTGTGCACAGACACATATACAAACAAACATACACAGGGAAATTAGAGGAGGTATATTTCACCTACTGCATGCTTTTGAGGTGCAGGGGGTTGCCAGAGCACATGGATAGATGCACATCGAGGGCATGCATAATCTTCATAACAAAAAGCTAGAGCCAAGAACTCAGCCAGAACAAAGCATTGTGAAATGACAGTGCTCTTCACTGTGGCAAAGAACAGCAGCTATTACACACATTCTCTTCCTGTCAAATCAACAAAGATAGCCACCTATCATGTGTAAGGCCTATGTTTGTGATGGTACGTGAAAGGTACAGTTGCAGGCAATTTTTTTTTTTTTATTGCTTTTGGGCTATAATGACCTATATATAGTGACTGAATATAAGTTTCTGGACTAAAAGGCATGCCCAGTTGCTTCTTATGGGTTACTTTGTGGATAGAGGCATCTGTTCAGTCTTTATTTACTAAACTAGGATTATTTGCTAACCTGTGATTCCAATAGTATGGTAGATCAACTGCAGCTGCTAATAATTATGTCTGTCTCTTTAAACTTGTTGTTGACAAGACTGAAGTTGTTTTGCATTTTTTCCCCTGAAATTTGGTGAGAGAGGGGTTGAAGATGGTGATAATAATATTATTAGTTTAGTGGGTGAATTTATAGAAGGGAGATTAGGGTTATTAACAACTATTGAAAAGTGTAAGAGTCCTAGAAGAGACCTTTGTGAAATACCATCACTGAAAGTACCACTATCAGAGATTATATGGTTTTGCATGACAGTGAATGTTCCATCAGTAAGGTATGATGAGAACTATCAAACTACCGAAATCATTCTTCTGAACAATACAATTTAAGTGTGGTAAGTAGAACAAGGTAATTAAGAGAGTAAAAATCACATTTGAGATTGACAAATAGGCACCTATAAACTGACCGTTTTCTAGAGAGCCATAGAGTTGGCTTGTACCTGAGCAGATTTCTGTGTATTTGTTTGTTAACGTGGGTTGAGCATTAATCCATATGGACCTTTTTCTTACTTAGCCTGGGACCAACGCCTTGTTGAATGATGCACTCAGAGTTACTGAGAAGTCAGAAGGATGCTGAAGGAATCAAACTATGGACAAGGTACAGTTGTGTACACTTACCATAAATGTAGATGTTTGAGTGCATTCACTGTTGCAGTCATTACATTTGGGTTATCTGCCTGCAGGTAGCCCTCAGCTGGCCTGAATATCAAAGTCTTGGATTCCTGCGTTGGGTGCTGTCTCTTCTTCCATGACATCAGGTCGTCAGTGGTATAAAACACGCAGCCGACGCCATTACATCAGTTTTTCTTGCCCCAGATGTCAGATGCCCCCACAATGGGAAGCAATTATATGATACGTTACACCTCCATCAAAAAGCAAATACACCAGAAAGCTTAAAACAAGAAGCAAAGGTAGAGCCAAAAGAAGTCAGGGGGTTGGAGGGAGGGTAACCAGGACTGCAACAGTGAATACACTCGAACATCTACATTTATGGTAAGTGTACACAACTGTACTACGTTCTTCGTGTTTCACTGTTGCAGTCATTACATTTGGGTCGATTCCCAAAGCTAAGGATGGGAGGAGGCAGTTAGAGAGCATTAGGGCCAGCTATTAAGCCCTGCAAGACTGCAGTGGCAAAACCAGCTCTGGATTTAGAAAAAAAATGGACATGTGATAATGCTTGGTGAAGGTATGTACAGAGCTCCAGGTAGCAGCTTCTAGGATGTCCCTGGTAGGGACTCCTCTGAGAAAGGCTGGAGAGGTAGATGCAACCCTGGTGGAATGTGATCTTATCCCCTGTGGGGTAGGTTTTCCATGGTGCTTATAGCAGAAATGAATGCAATGGGCTATCCAATTAGAAATGGTTTGCTTTGAAATGGCCTTCCCCTCTGCCCCTGCAGCAAAGCCAGCTAACAGCTGTTCAGATTTTCTGAGGGGCTTAGTCCTGTCCAAATAAAATCAAAGTCATCTGTGCACGTCCAATGAGTGCAGTACTCGTTCTCCTTTGTTTTGTGGATTAGGGGAAAAAGTAGGCAAATGAATGGACTGATTTAGGGCCACACTAGACACCACCTTGGGCATAAAGGAAGGATTGGTCTTGAGGGAAACCCTGTCTGCATGGAAAATAATGAAGGGCTCCACTGCCATGAGGGCCTGTAATTCAGACACTCTTCTTGCTGAAGTGATGGATAGAAGGAAGCCTGTTTTCCAAGAAAGGAATTTCAACTCTGCAGTTGCAGCTGTTTCAAATGGAGGGAGAGTGAGCTTTTCCAATACAAAGTTAAGGTCCCAGGCTGGAGTAGGGTCTTGCCTGGGGGGGGTCTTAAATTTTTAGCCCCTCTGAGGAATTGCTTTAGCAGGGGGTGAGAGAAGAGGGGAGGGGAGGTTCAATTCTAACGTGCTGAAATGGCAGAGGCATGAATTTTAATTGACGAGAAGGATAGGCCCTTGTGGAGCATTTCTGTTAAGTACTGAAGAATATGAGGTAAGCTGAGCACCGTTGTGCCCATCCCCTGAGTCTGGCTCCAGGAACACTATCTTTTCCACTTTTCAGCATAGGATTTTCTAGTACTATGCCTCCTTGCTTCCAGAATGACATCTAGCAACTGCTTACTGAGGGATGCGGAGAGCTGAAGGAATTAGCCAGGCTGCAAGATTCAGAGTTTGAAGCTGAGGGTGCAGAATCTGGCCCACCTGCTGGGACAGCAAGGAAGGTGTCTGAGGTAGGTGGCTCCAGCAGTACCATACTGCGCAAGAGGGGGTACCAGTGCTGGTGAGGCCAGTCTGGTGCAATCAGTATTGTCCTTGGCTTGTCTTGTTTGATCTTTAGCAAAACCTTCGAGAGGAGAGGCAGACAATGAAAGGCATAAACCGAGACACTTTCCCAGGTAAAGGACAGAGCATCCACTTTCCAAGCTTGATTGTGGGGAGTCCTTGTGCAGAATTTGTCCAATTGGTAGTTCTGAGAGGAGGCAAACAGGCCTATCTCTGGAGTCCCCATTTGTTCCTCAAGATGTTGAATATTTTTGGTTCTAGTTTCCATTCATGTGGGTCCATGAGATTTCTGCTTAGGTCGTCTGCCAGTGAATTTAGCTTGCCTGGCAGGAATTGAGCTTATAGGTGCACTTGGTAGCTCGAGGCTGTGTTCCACAGAGCCATGGCTAGTCTGCAGAGAGGGTACGAGTGGGTTCCTCCCTGCTTGTTTATGTACCCCATAACTGTGGTGTTGTCTGTCTTTATCAGTATTTGCCCTGAAAGGATGTTGTCTTTGAAGGCTGTCAGGGAATACTGTACAGCTAACATTTCTTTTTGGTTGATATGCAGGTGCATCTGACTCGGGTTCCATTTGCCCTGAATGCACTGCCTGCCAAGTGAGCCCCCCATGCATAGTCTGATGCGTCTGTAGTCAGAGTTTTGGCGGCAGGTGGTACATTGAAAGGGAGCCCCTTGTTGAGGTGGCAGGCCTCTGACCACCAAAGGAACCCTGTCTTTATACAAGGAATGATAGGAATCATTGATTCCATGTCCTGAGAATGTTGACACCATAGGCTGTTTAGATACTATTGTAGTTTCCTCATATGCAGTCTTGCATGTGAAATTAGTAGAATGCAAGAGGTCATGAACCCCAGGGCTTGCAAAATTTTCCTTGCAGATAGCTGGGTCTTTGTGACCAGTAGTTTGAAGTAGGCTGCCAAATAAACTTGTTTCTCAGGCGTGAGGTAAGCCTTCTGGGAAGTTGTGTTCAAGCTTGCTCCCAGGAATATAATCTGTTGGCAGGGTACCAGATGAGATTTCTTTTTGTTTATGGTGTACCCGAAAAAGGTTAGAAGTTTCTTTACAAATGCCAGATGTTTTAATAGCATGCCCTGGCTTTCTGCCTGAATTAGACAATCGTCCAGGTATGGGTATATTATATATTTCTCTGCCTGCAAAATGCAATGGCTGGAGCTAGACACTTTGTGAATACCCTGGGCGCAGTAGATAAGCCAAAGGGAAGTGCAGGGAATTGATAGTGCATGGAGCCTGCTCTGAAGCGTAGGTATTTCCTGCAAGATTCCCTTATTGGAATGTGCAGGTAAGCTTCCTTTCAGTCTATGGTTGCCAACCAGGTATCTTTGCCTAGCATAGAAAGCAGTTGTTGAAGTGTTAGCATTTTGAATTTTGGGATTACCAAAATGGTGTATAGAATAGAGTGGTCCAGGTTAGGATGCCAGGAGCTCTTTTCTGGGTACCAGGAAAAGTCTTGAGTAAAAACCTTGCCCTCTTTCTTCTGCTGGGACAGGTTGAATAGCTCTGATACTTAGAAGAGAGAGAACCTGCTGTTGAGCCTCTGCCCATTGATTTGGGGGTAGGTCTGGCCAACCGTTTGGGGTTGGTAAGGTGTGGAAGTGGAATCTGTATCCTTGGAAAACTATATTTAAAACCCATTTGTCCTGGGTAATGAGTTCCCAGTTTTTTGCATACAGTGCGAGCTTTCCCCCTAAGGGAGCAGGCAGTTGAGCAGGGTTTTGAAGAGTTAAGGTTCACTCATTGTGACATTTTTCCATATGGGGTGTCTTACTACTTCCAACTTTGGAAGTGGGAGCCCCCCCCACTGCTTAGGCCTGTGTGTACCTTGAGACTGTAGCCTAGGTGGTCTGATGTTCCTGGGTTTGGACTGAGAAGGCCTGGAAGATACTGGAAAGGACCAATTCTTAGAAGGCCAATGCCTACTAAATCTGGGAGGCTGTACCTGCAGGAAATCTTTAACAGTTTGCATAGATTTAGCTTTTTCCTCCATCTTTTTAAGAACTTCTTCTTCTGCTTTGTTGCCAAACAGGTGGTCTTGGTTTAAGGGAGCATCCAGTAATTTAGCTGTAACATGATCTGGCGAGTTATGCTCCTTAAGCCAAGCATGCCTTCTAAGTACAGACCCAGTGACAGCAGCCCTGCAAGATGTTTCTAAAGAGTCAAAACCACATTGCAAAGTATGTTTACCAACTTGTTCAGCAGAATGCATTAAATCCTGTAATTCTTTATGTTCAGCACAGTCCGGAATCAACATAATTTTCTGTTTAAGTAGTCCCATAATATGCTGCTGATGCTTTAACATATGAAACTGCCAATTTAACACCCTAATGGCAAAAGTAGCAGAAGTGTATACCTTCTTCTCCCATCTGTCCAAGGCCCTGGAATCTCTATCAGAGGGGGTAGGGATTTTGGCAGCAGTAGCCTTAGTGCCTTTTGGTCCTTGGGAAATGGTCTCTGGATCCACAGTAGGATTCTTGAAGAGGAACTTGTGAGATTCAGGTACTCTGTAATACATGTCAGGTTTTCTGGGAGCTGGAGGTAAAGTGTCTGGGACCAGGCTAGATTCCAAAAAGGCATCATCTACAATGTCCAGAACAGGAGGGATAGCTAAAGGCCTGTGTTGAGGGAGGAGTAAGAATTCCCTAAGGAGTCAGAGTAATCCTGGCTTTCCCAGCGGAAATGCTCTCTAAAAGAGTGCAAGGTTTCACCAAACAAAAAATCTTCTGGAGAGGAAGCAGAGAGAATGGAATCCTCAGCATCAGAATCCTCATAGGTGGATAAGGGCAAATCCTGGTAATCAGAAGAAACAGAAATTTCAGAATCCTGATCAGAAGAATCAGAAAGAAAATCAGTTCTAGGTCTCTTAGAGGGGGAAGGCTGGCTTCCCCTAATTAAAGTAATAAGGTCTTCAGCCATTCTAAGCATTTGTTTTTTAGGCATATGGGCCTGACCATGTGGTTTGGACGTTGGTTTTCTAGGTGTGGGCCAAGTTTTAGGCCTTGATGAAGAAGATGGCATTGGTTTGAAATACAAATCTGTAGGCCTGAATACACCCTCAGAAGCCGGTGCCTGCACAGCGGCCCCGGACCCATCCAAGTTAGAGACATCCGCAGGTTCCATAATCGAAGAAGCATCTCGCGGCATACCAGACTCTGAATCGGTCTCAGTAGAGGCCTGCGAATCTGAAGTAGCAGGTATCAGGGGCTGCGAAAGTGCCTCACTGAATACTGACAAACTGGTGACTAGCTTAACGGAAGCGTCGTCGGCAGTTTTGGACCTATGCGGTCTGTCTCTGTCTTTATCTTTACGTTTTTTCGGAATGTTAGTAGTCAGTTGGCTTACCGAAGCCATTTCTGGATAGTTATACCGAGTACCAAAATAATTTGCTGCAAAAATTGACCGACGATGGGGTTGAATAAGGCACAAAACCGACAGCGAGGGATGTTGTGGTCTGGGCTTAAGCAAGGAATGCAGTACGAATGAAAATCTTTATGAGGTATTTGCTTTCCACAGGAAAGACAATTGTTAACTTTTACTGACATTGGTTAAGAGCAAGAAAAAGGATCCCCAATGGGGTACTTAGCTTTTTTGAAGACTTTGGTTCTGAACCTGAAAAACGAAAAAATTGACCGGCACTTGTGAACTGCTTCTGCTTCAGACACCGCGCAGCAAGAAAGACTGATGTAATGGTGTCAGCTGCATGTTTTATACCCCTGACGACCTGACGTCATGGAAGAAGAGACAGCGTCCGACGCAGGAATCCAAGACTTTGATATTCAGGCCAGCTGAGGGCTACCTGCAGGCAGATAACCCAAATGTAATGACTGCAACAGGGAAACATGAAGAACATCTGAAAGCAGTTTACAATCTTATCATTATTCTGTACTGGGAGAATACTTGGTCACAGAGAGAGGTATCATGATGAAATGTTTCCAGTTTTTGGAGTAATCTTACTTGTAAGAGTGATGTCATATATATATATATATATATATATATATATATATATATATATATATATATATATATGGGTGGGGCTAGCAATAACTTAGGCAGATCACCAAAGAAATCTGAGGTTAAGAAACTGAGCTTTGGAGTGTCATGTGCTATTCAACTTTTCCAAAACTTCTAACACACACATGAATCTAATGGCTCTAAAATGGAATTCTGGTATGTGCATAATATTTTGTGGGGTATTTTAGTTTATGTTGGTCATTATACTGGTTGGATAGATTAAATTACTGATTTGTGGGTTTAGATGATTGTCAGGTGTCTTTGACTACACATCTGCCTAATTTCATATGCTGTTACTGCACATGATAGCCTTCTGAGCCAAGTCTACTTTAGAGAGACTATGTGGTCTTGACTTAGTTGAAGTAGATCATAGAAGGAGCTTAGTGCTATCAAAGAATTTATATATGCTTAGACTGAGCTCTAGTCTGGAGACCTCAGTTAATTCAACCGGTTACTTTTTCCAGTTCAAGGATGCGTCTACTAGTGGAGGAAGTCTTTGAGCTTTGAATAACTAGCGTGACAACGATGGGAAGTGACTGCTTAGATTATTTGTTAGGACTGTTCCCCGTCTATGCTCTTCTTGAATATTTGTTATGATTTGGTCCCTTGGGGAGATGAAGTTAGACTGCAGACATATTCATTAGATTGGTTCACTAATGGTGTTAAGTTGTATTTTGATTCTTGTGTAAACTGAGACAGGAAAGGTTTATGCCCACAAGAATAATAAGCGTTTACCTTTATCTGATTGAAAAAAACAACTCTGTGGTATTTGGTTTGTTGTAAAGTGACAGGTGGTGGTTTAGGTAGTTGGTATGAGGCAGGGCAGACATTAGGCACTCTACCTGTTGTGATCTGGACCATTGACTGGTTTGGGCCAGTGTCTGTGGTGATGTTCTTGTTCTTAACAAGAGTTGCTTGGATGGTGGTGGTCTTCATTAGGGGGAAGAACGCCACCTGGATTTTTAATACAAGCCTGTTAATATAGAAGAAGCTGTACTTTTATTTATTTTATTTATTGACATTTGATTACCAGGAAAAGTCCAACTGGGTAGGAGCCCATTTTCAGAGGAGGCCCAGGGATAAAAGTTTCAAAGTATTACAAAATATTTTAACAACAATAATTTTACAATTTTCAAAAATAATACAAAAACATATACTGTTTAAATAATTATACTAAAATAGACATAATATGAGAAAACATTGGTTAAGAATATATACAAGTCAATATTTAGAGAAATTTTAGCCAGTTTATAGAAAGATTAAAGTTAAGTTAGTATAATACAAACAGGAACTGCATATGAAGTGAGAGAAAAACAGGCTTATGGTATATTTAGAGAGAAAGCCAGGGAGAAAAATTGGTAGAAGGAAATGAGTGAACAGGAAGAGTAAGGAGGTGTAAGTTATCAATAGGGACTTGTTCACATTTAGGGATATAGGTTTTCCTGGTGCTGAGTATGAACATAGCCAGATTTGGGCTAGAAAGTCTTTCAGAATGGTTTTGAAGGATGGGAGGAGGGTATTGTTCTGACAGATACAGCTAAGGAGCTCCAGGCCTTAGCAACAAGGTACAGTTATAGACAATGCCCAGCAGATTTGTTAGTTTTGTGGACAGACAGGAGTTTGTGGTCATTGGAATGCAATGACTGACTGGGGACATATTTGTATAAAATGGTATTTAGTGCTGGACAAGCAGATTGATGTCCAATAATTCTGTAGGTGGTAAGAAGCTGTGTATATGTTAGCTGACAAGGTAGTTCTAACCAATTTAGGCTTTGTAGTGCTATACAGTGGTGGGTTCAAAAAGGGGTATTTGATGCAAATTTAGTAACTTTGTTATAGCATTGTTCAAGTTTTGATTTTTGTGATGTCTAGAGGTTAGTAGGGATAGGAGCACCATAAAGGAGTGCAGGGAAGAGCTAGGTAGTGGCAAGTATGGTTTGAATTGCATTGGTGCGAAAGTTGTTGGAGTTTTTGGCTCTGTAAAGCACTCCTAGTTTTTTTAATCAGTTTTTCTTATGCAATTATATATATGTAGGTCAAATTTAAGATTATCATCCACTATCATTCCTAATAATTTGCTAGGAAAAGTGACTTTAATAGTTGTATTATCAAGAGAGAGGATTTTAAATTTTGCTTTTTTCATGAGAGAGGGATTTTGGGGGAAAAGTACTATTTTTTTTTTTTGGAGGGGGCTTAAGCATGAGTTGTAAGTTACAAAGCCACGTTTCAGAGGCTATTAAAACTTCCTGAGTATTTTTTTTTGAGGCATGCCATGTTGTCAGATGTACAAATGAGTGTGGAGTTATCTGTGCACTCTATTAGGGAGGCCTGTTGTGTAGATGTGTGGAGGGTGTTGGTCAGAGTATTAAATAGGAGGGAACCAAGAATAGAGCCTTGCGGTACACCAGTGGTGACTGGGAGGTATGTAGAGAGGGTGGAATGTCATTTTACTGATCGATATCTATTGGACAGGACAGGTATCTTTTGAACCATAAGAGAGACCTAGTGTGGACATATGAAGTAGAAGTTTGATGTGACAAACTGTGTCAAAGGTTTTAGACAAGTCTAGAAAAATGATTAGACTAGTTTGCCATTATATCTAGCTTTATTGGTAGTATCTAGGGTTCTATCAGATAGTCGAACTTCTGCAAGTTCGAACCTCATATGGTCGAGACCATAAGTTAGAATTTGCAGTTCTCGCATTTCAATGGAAATCTCTGTAAGGGGAGGTTTCCGTTTTGGTCAATGTGGTCTGATCTCGGAGTTGGTATATTTAAGTAGTGGGGAGTATGGGGGGGTTAGGGGTGCTTGCCCCCCCCCCCACTTACAACAGTTTATTTTGTTTTCTTTTCTTTTTTGCTTTTTATCCATAGTCGAAGTTTTTTAACTTTGAACAGGATGGTTCAAACATTCCATGTTCAAAGTTATTAAACTTTGACTATGTGATATAGACCCTAGTATCTATATAGGTTTGAAGTGCAGTATTAGTACTGTGGGAAGGATGAAAGTCATGTTGTGTGGGGGATAGGAGCTCTTCCTGCAGGAGATAGTTTAGCAATTGTTTTTGAATATATTTTCAAATATTTCAAAGAGGGTAGATAAGATTGCTACAGATCTAAAGTTAGCAATGTCTGTTAAATTTCTTGCTTTTTGCAGAGGGATAATGTGTGTCTTTTTGCCAGAGTCAGGGAATGTGGGATTCCTGGACTGACCTATTTATAAGGACTGAGACAGGATGGGCAATGCTACTGGCTGCTACTAAAGTAGAGCATGGTTTGAGTTTGTTTAAGTGTTGTTTTTTATAGGTTGTCTGCACAGGTTTGAAGGTTTAAGTGGGTATGGTGATATGTGGCTCTTGGGTGGGGTTGGGATTATCTATGAAATAAGAGTTGCTTTGTATAGCAGTTTTAAGTGGTGAGTTATTGGCAGAGGGGTTTGGTTTGAATTTTTGGCTGGGATGCAAGATTTCTTTAATGGCTATCCAGAATTCTTAGGGTTGTGTTTACTATTACTTTAAAAGTTATAGTATAATTTTTTTGTCTTTATATTTGCTTTTTAGTACGATTGCAAAGCTTTTCAAGACATTGTAGTGTTTTATATTTCTGACATTCTTTATATACTTTTTCTATATCCTGTATTAGCATTCATCTCTTTTTGGATAGTCATTTTTTTAGTCTCTTCCTTCTACGAGGTGCAAGGCTATTTAGGATATTCAGGAAAGTTCTACTGAATTCATTTACAGCATCATCTAAGGGAAAGATTTTCAGGAAGTCCCGGTTTATAGATAATAGTGTAGTAATGATCATTTCTAGGTTAAACTTGGAAATGTTGGCGCTGTTTTATAAACATGGTGTTTAAGTGAATGTGTGAGTTGTCTGATTGCATAGATTGGGAGATGATCACTGAGGGAGTCCGACATTGTACCTATGGTGGTGTATTTGCTAAGGTCTGATACTAGGATCCAGTCTAACATGGAATTTAATGTCTTACTATTATGTGTGAAGCTATTAATTAGTTGTGTGAAGCAATATAAGTTCATGCTAGATGTAGGGGAGTTGAGTTTATATCCAACCAACTCACATTCTTATCACCTAGTAGTATTTTTTTTCTTCTGGATTTGCTATGGATATCCAATGTAGGATATCTTCCAGTAGTACTATATTGTCACCAGGAGGGATGAAGCTCTGCTGAACTGAATTTTGGTATTGGCTTGTGCTACAGGGAAATATGGTAGCAGCTGGGAAATATTAAAGTAATACCACCACCTTTCCCTGTTATATGATCATTGCAGATAATGTTATAGCCAGGCGGTGTCATTTTGGTGTTGTTTATGCTGGGCTTAAGCCAAGTTTCATTTACAGTGAGAATATCAGGCTCATGTTGGGTAATCTGGGCAAGTTTTTCTGAATGGATATAGAGTGTCAGTGCTCATCATTTTGTCAAAATCCAGTAAAAGCTATGAAATGAACATTATATTATAGGACCCCTTTCTTAATTGTTACCTATTAGTTGTTCATGCTACTTGTATTTATGCATGCATGGTGATTCCTTTGTAGCCAAAAACTGTAATACTCACGTGTAGGTAGAAGTTGTCCAGATTTTCTAGTATTAAAATTTTGGAAAACAAAATGAGTATATTTAAAGTTAGATGCATGCAATGTAGGAGAAATTATTCAGTTTCCATTTCAATTTTCAGATGATATTTACTTGAAATCTATTATGCTGCATTAATTGCATTGTAACTCATTATCATTGTAACACTGCACCCATTTTAACTCATTAATGTAAGAAATCCTTACAGTAAGGCCTGGGTCATGATTAAAAATGTCACCTGTCCAGTTCTTTTACCCAGGCAACAAACTGAAATAAGTAAATAAAACTGGGCCACTATGGCCTGTTTAGTTATGACCTAATTTTACTAAAAAGAAAAAAGTGAATATAACTTAAACATATATTTTGAGTAATATATACAGTAGCAAATGCTATAGCAATATGACATACGAATTATCAAAAAATACATTATAATACTGTTGTCAATAGTTTAAAGTCATAAGCTCTTAATTTGTTCAAAAATTCCCTTGAATGGCTTAAAGACATTCCTGAGATGCTACGCTAACTACGTATGATGAATCTAGCACTTTCATGAGGGAACTGTATGAGGGAATATACATGGAGAGTTAACTTCTCAACTGTACAGATTTTTGCAGAATGTCCAGATTTTTGCCTCTTATTTTTGGTCCATTTTTCATAAAATTGTGTTTTTCTGGCAAATTACTGGCAAATCATTAAAGATTGAAGTTAGAAAATAATGGCAGGCATTTGAGTTTCAAACTTCATACCCTTCAGAAAATTCATGCTAATGCAAAACCTGTTATTCTATCAACTTTATAAGTTTGTAAGAGCAATATTTAAAAATTGTTCCTATTTTTGGGCCTTTGTTCCACTTTTATTAATAGCTATGTCCAGATTTCTTGCTCTAAGAAGTTGAGAAGATGAGTTTTAGGGTAGCGAACATGTAAAGCTGTTGCATGTGTACAGGGGACTCAGTATGAGAAAGAAAACTGCTGTGAGGCATTCCTTATAAGAAAGTGTAACTGGAAATCATAATAATCGATGAACAGGATGGCCTGAGTGGTGAAGCGGTTAGCAAGGACGGCTGCAGTGGTGCAGCGGTTAGCATTGTCGCCTCACAGCAAGAGGCTCTCCGGTTCGATCTTCTTCTGGGGTGTCTTCTGTGTGGAGTCTGCATGTTCTCCCTGTGGTCGTGTGGGTTTCCTCCAGGTGCTCCGGTTTCCTACCACATCCCCAAAGACATGTTGCAAGTGGATTGGACACGCTAACACTGGCTCTAGGCATGAGTGTGTGTGCGTGTGTATGCCTTCCGTGGAAGGTCGAGCACCGGGTTGGCAACTCAACACCGTAAACTCCACTGCCAATCAAGAGCGGACAAGGTGATCCATTTTAGCGACCCCTAACCAGGAAAAGCCGAAAGAGAGACAGTATACTAATACAAAAAGGTCATTTAGTCATAAATTTTACTGTATAACCTAGAGCACTATTTTTTGTGAAACATATACAAACTAAAGCAGTACTTACCTATGTAAATTAAGCAGAATTTCATACTGAATCATTTAATAATGGTAAAATGGATCTTCTTAAATAGACAGTATAATTTTCTACTTTCCTGGGAGCCATTAAATTCCCCACATTCTGTGGTGAAGCTAGAAGAGCCAACTTGCATTCTGTGCTAGAGATTTCCAATGACACTTGGGGAGCAATAACTTTTATTTGCATTTTTTGATAATTGTGCTATAGTTGTTATTGGTAGTTCCCTGTTGCTTTCAGTTGTTAGAAATACATTATTAAGGTGCTGAACTGTACTCTTCTAGAGCTGCACAAGAAATTACAAGGAATATATAACTAAAATGTCACGCCATAAATAGGCTGAGTTGAAATATAACAGCAGTCAATGTGTTGTTTTGCATATGTAGCATGGACATACTAGGTGTCTTAGTACAGCTGTTGTCTTAATTTAGCTAAATGTAGAATATGCTTACATCGGCTTTTTGTTTATAGTCACCGTTTTCAACTGACTGTGACTGTTCATATTTTGCTCTGTGCACTCTGGAATTTAAACTGATGTAATTTACTAACCTGTCATATCAGAGAGGAAGAATGATACAGGAATGTTGCATATAATTAATTAAACTCTAATAAGACTGTTAAATGAAGAAGAAATAGCTCATATCAACACTAACCCAAAATTCATTAGTTAATACAAGTATGGAATATGGAATAAGAAATAACCTAATGAGCAATATTTCAAATGCTCTTGTTCTTTATTAGATAAATTACAAGCACCCTAGGTAGAACTTACATTTTTACAACAATTAATACTTAATTGATTTACAATCACTTAATACATAAAACAATTGATATTTATTAAAATAAATGCATTACCTTAAATGTGTATATAAGTCTCAAAAGTGTGTTACTGTTAAAGAGTTTGATCATAACACAAACATGTTTATCCCAATGTGATTAAACAATTTTATTTTATTCTGTGGTTTTCAACTAACTAAATGTTAACTGGTATATCTATTTAATTTCTCTTCAGTTTAAATTAGTATGTTGTGCCACATGATCAAGTGGGGGAGCTTTATTTTCTCATTTCAGTTAATATTCAAAACCCAAGGTCACTCTATGGCAAAGTAGCCTGAGTATCTCAAGGTAGCACAAAATCAGACTTCAGTATGTATTCCTCACATTCAGTATTGCAATCTATCTCTAATCCAAAGATCATAACTATGGTCCTCCAAATTAAAGCAGGTACCCTGTCCATTCATTGCCTCACTACCAAAAATATTAATAAAGTTTCATAAAAGACACTGTGTGATCAAGCAGAAAGAAAATAATCCTCTGCCGAAACAAGCAATTATCAAAAGACAGAAAACCACTTCCATATATGTGTCCTTAGTCCACCGTTTTAAGACACTAGAAAGGGTAGGACCATCACATAGCATGAAACAAGACTGATATGCAAACGTAAAACTCATCGTGCTTGGATAAAGGACAGCATGGTGGCCATTTACCTTGTCTTTTCCAAAGCACTTGAATTAATTAAATGTTGAAGGGTGTATCTTTCTGCCCAGAATTCCTGTGCTGGTGACCTAATAGTTACTTATCACAACATATAAAATCCATTTGCAGGCATTACTGCAAGTTGTTTTAATAAAAAAGAAACAATAGAAGGATCTATTCCTGACTCTTTACTGATTCCTAACTTTACTAATAGCTTGATTAAAACATAGAGGAAACTGTCCTACTGTAGTACGCTAATAGCTCAGTACTATTGTATAGTTCAACTGGCTTAAGTCTATGCTGCTGCTGTTACTAATAGACCGCAGCCAAGAAGGGGAAGAGTTTTCAGATCCCGGGTAACTTATCACAGTCTACATGACGTGGAAATTGTACAGTGCTACAGGGAGGATAGAGACACGCTACAGAAACTCTGCTGCCTCTGTCATCTTCAACTCAGAGCCAGGGCAAACAGAGAGGAACCCATCCCAGTGGAGAAAAGGGTATGTGTAGCACATAGAATTTTGGCTACATGTACCACTTGCTTAATCCATGACCCCATGGCCTGCCACTTCTGGGTGTGGGCAGCTCAACCACTGATGGAGCGTGTGGAAGTACTGCCACTATGGGAGTGTGATTGTGCACAGCCATGTCTAATCTATTGTGTCAATCGTATATTTAAAAAAACTTCTTGTAATTACTATTATTCTCTATTTATAATTTGTAATTTGTTTTTCATATGGGGCTTCCCCCATGACCTCTGCTGAAAAGGGGCTATCGCTCCATCGCTCCATCTGACATACGTGATTAACAAATGTCAAAATAAAACAAAATAAAAAATAAGGTACTTTTCAGAGACCAACAGGGGACATGCTGGGGATGTCAAAGGCATCAGCATCCAGGATCCTCCATCAATTCTTGAATGCTATCATAGGATCATTGGAAGTTACTACTGGTCATGAGGCCCTTATAAGCCTAGCCAAGAGTTTAGCCCATGTTTAGACAAGTCAGCACTCAAAGTCCCTGTCCAGCAGGAACACATGTGGAATCCCAGGGGTGTATTTTCTGTTTCCCATCCAGTTATCCAGTTGTGCTTAAAAAGGGATAATGAGGTACTCTGCTTGATGTGGAGAGGGAGTCTATTCCACAGATGGGAGAGTCTCTGGGATACAAATCTGTCCAGCCAAAAAGTCCTATTGATGTCACAGACCAAGTTGAGGTCACACGTGCTGGTTACTCGAGTGGAACTTGATTTATGGATATGCAGCAGTCCCATCAAGACGGGGTCTGATATTACTTTGTAAGCCAGACAGAAGTCACCTCTGAGGAGTCTGCATGAAACTGAGTAGAGGGACAGGGGTTTTAGCCCATCTGTGTAGGGTAGATGTTTGTGGCCCTGGATTCTCCTGGTGAGGAACCTCTGTGGTCTCTCCAGCTGCTGCATGTGCTTTGCGAGGTACATGCTGAAGGGGATGTTATACTCAATAATTTGCCTTATAAGGGAAGAATACCGGGATGTTATGGCCTCCTTGTTCCTGAATGAGATACCCTTATTTATGAAGCAGGCCATGTAGAAAGCTTTCCGTAAAACAGAAGCAACATGGTGGTCAAAAGTCAGGTTGTTATCAACCTGGGTGCCCAAATCCCTCACAACTGATTGCTTGCTTAGGATGTTGTTATTAATGTGATAATATGTGTGGACATTGCTCTCCCCAAAGGGGATGATGCATTTTTTGGCATTCAGCTTAAGGCCATGTTTCTGGCACCAGTCATTTGTTTGGGTGAGACCCTCTCGGAGGATGTCCACATCTCTTGGGGAATTGATGACCACATCCAGCTTGCAGTCATCTGCAAACTTGGTCAGCCATAGCCCACTGGTTTTGGCCTGCACCTCAGAGAAGTATATCCCAAATAACAGAGGCCTCAAGATCGATCCTTGGAGTAGGTCCCTCGTTATGGGTCTACTGCTTGAGGTGGCTTCCCCTAATTTGAGTAGGTGGGATCTGTCAATGAGCCAGTTTGCTACCCATCTGGTAACATATGGATCGATGCCTAGGTGAGAGAGTTTATCTATTATGCCTTTACATGCTAGTGACCACATATATTTTTCCTGTACACATGTGGATAGGGCCAGCAATGTGTAGGAGTTTTACCCTGTAGCACACTACCTGAAGTACTGGGTGCCACAGACTGTACACATGTAGAAATGTAGGCACTACCCGAGGAACACGGAAGGCTCTACATAAATAAAAAGGGTTTCCACTCTATTAACTGCCATGTTCTACATTGTTTGTAATACCAAGGGAATCATCCTGAATGTGTGCACTGGCAACCCAGGCAGTTATCATGGCTCACATATCTGGCACACCTCTCAACTGTAGAAAACACTAGCTGCAAAAAACTGATATAACAAAAACACTTGGTAAAGAAAACCACTTTATGAAGCAAAGATTTCGGGTAGAACCCTTCTTCAATACTAATACATACACATCAAAAATTCGCAGTTTAAATACAGGTCAGCAGTCACATGACCAGCAGCCCAATGAAATCATGTGACAACACAAATACAAAATAAATTACTGGGTATACAATATAATTCATGTTATAAAACATATTCTAAAAACATAACAAATTCATTCAATATTCATATACCTTTTTATCACAGTCTAGTGTTATGTAATTTGACCAATATCGGTTTAAGGCTAACCATGTTATTCAAAGCCGGAGGTGAATCAGCAGCAAATCTCAAAATCCATTCATACTCCTTAGCCTCTCAACTGTATCAGATGTTCTCTAGAGGGGATATTCCACAGGGTAATTTACTGGGTGATGCAGGTTATGCACTGGAACTGTAGCTGATGACACCCATCAGAAATGCACATACAGCTGCTGAAGAATGCCATAATGAAGCACATGCTTAAACCATATCATAGCGCATGTGCTTGGGATGCTGAAGTCATGGTTCCAGTGCCTAGATACATCTGGGGGAGCCCTGCAGTACAATCCATGGACATGTATTATAATATTCACAATATGTGCCATGCTACACAACATCTATCCTTCCATCCATCCATCCATCCATCCACAACCCCATTTCCCATTTTGCACATGGGGTCAAACATCATCCTGAGAAAACAGCTTCAGCAGGATCAACAAGGGGAAGGGGCATAAATCACACTACCAATGGTAAGGTCACCACAGCCACATGCATGTGAGAAGTCAGGGGGGAAGCAGCAGCTGCTGTTGGTGTAGGCAGATGTAGGCATGCTCCATATGCCCTCGCATTGGTAAAAGACAATACACCTAAAGGCCTACAACCTTCATCCTACACACATACATATAGTAACACTATAACCAGGCTACATCAGCAGACACCCCTCAAACTAAGGCCAAGTGTCAGATTATCCTTCCAATTCCAGTTATTTAATTCCTCCCTGCTTGGCACTGCTGCTCTCCACTTAACATTGTCCAAACACAACTGGCATCATTGTTCGGGTTTGCATACTACCAGTAAATGTGATAACTGGAATTTGAGTAGGTGGGATCTGTCAATGAGCCAGTTTGCTACCCATCTGGTAACATATGGATCGATGCCTAGGTGAGAGAGTTTATCTATTATGCCTTTACATGCTAGTGACCACATATATTTTTCCTGTACACATGTGGATAGGGCCAGCAATGTGTAGGAGTTTTACCCTGTAGCACACTACCTGAAGTACTGGGTGCCACAGACTGTACACATGTAGAAATGTAGGCACTACCCGAGGAACACGGAAGGCTCTACATAAATAAAAAGGGTTTCCACTCTATTAACTGCCATGTTCTACATTGTTTGTAATACCAAGGGAATCATCCTGAATGTGTGCACTGGCAACCCAGGCAGTTATCATGGCTCACATATCTGGTACACCTCTCAACTGTAGAAAACACTAGCTGCAAAAAACTGATATAACAAAAACACTTGGTAAAGAAAACCACTTTATGAAGCAAAGATTTCGGGTAGAACCCTTCTTCAATACTAATACATACACATCAAAAATTCGCAGTTTAAATACAGGTCAGCAGTCACATGACCAGCAGCCCAATGAAATCATGTGACAACACAAATACAAAATAAATTACTGGGTATACAATATAATTCATGTTATAAAACATATTCTAAAAACATAACAAATTCATTCAATATTCATATACCTTTTTATCACAGTCTAGTGTTATGTAATTTGACCAATATCGGTTTAAGGCTAACCATGTTATTCAAAGCCGGAGGTGAATCAGCAGCAAATCTCAAAATCCATTCATACTCCTTAGCCTCTCAACTGTATCAGATGTTCTCTAGAGGGGATATTCCACAGGGTAATTTACTGGGTGATGCAGGTTATGCACTGGAACTGTAGCTGATGACACCCATCAGAAATGCACATACACCTGCTGAAGAATGCCATAATGAAGCACATGCTTAAACCATATCATAGCGCATGTGCTTGAGATGCTGAAGTCATGGTTCCAGTGCCTAGATACATCTGGGGGAGCCCTGCAGTACAATCCATGGACATGTATTATAATATTCACAATATGTGCCATGCTACACAACATCTATCCTTCCATCCATCCATCCATCCACAACCCCATTTCCCATTTTGCACATGGGGTCAAACATCATCCTGAGAAAACAGCTTCAGCAGGATCAACAAGGGGAAGGGGCATAAATCACACTACCAATGGTAAGGTCACCACAGCCACATGCATGTGAGAAGTCAGGGGGGAAGCAGCAGCTGCTGTTGGTGTAGGCAGATGTAGGCATGCTCCATATGCCCTCGCATTGGTAAAAGACAATACACCTAAAGGCCTACAACCTTCATCCTACACACATACATATAGTAACACTATAACCAGGCTACATCAGCAGACACCCCTCAAACTAAGGCCAAGTGTCAGATTATCCTTCCAATTCCAGTTATTTAATTCCTCCCTGCTTGGCACTGCTGCTCTCCACTTAACATTGTCCGAACACAACTGGCATCATTGTTCGGGTTTGCATACTACCAGTAAATGTGATAACTGGAATTGGTGGGAAGTCATCAGTTTCCATTGCTCTAGTTTGGCTGGTAGACATGGCTGGTGTTAGAGAGGAAGGTACCAAGTTTTGGGCACAGAAGTAGGGAGTCCAGTATATTTATTGGACTCCTGATAAAGCACCATAGCCAAAGGCTTTTGCAGGGGGACTATTCTGTCTCCCAATACAATTCTGAGTTGTGGAATAGTTTGGCCTAGGCTGCATCCAGTACCACTGGTATCCCACACATTCTACAGCAGTGTAGGCATCATTTTAATGACCTACACAGGTAGAAAAGCAATACCCACAACTGTCGGTTGAATGAGTTTGAAACTGCAGACATCCCACAGCTGTGTTAAGTATGACAATAAGAGAGTACTTGTAAGACTTACAAAGCTAAATATAGGCAAGACTGGTATGCATAATACCATTCTGTTCTTTTCTGTTCTTTCCACAGCTGCCACCAAATGAAAGTTCAATAACCAGGCTCATGTCGCTCAAATGGAGAGACTGAGGGAAGCAAGTGGCATGTATGGAGCAGAAAAGAAGTGTTATTATAACTTTCAAAAGTTAAAGATAGCTTTTTGGGTATTTTATACAATTTTATCAAATTGAGCATGCATATTCCAACTGTAAAAGCAAGTATACATGCATTAGTCTGTAGCACAAATCAATTGTAGGAGTCAAATATTAGACTGTAGTCAATGGTTATGGGTTGAAATACCGCTATTCACAACTACACAGTACTGTTATTTCTTTAATAATATTTACATTAAATTAAAAACTCTGTACCTGTGGCACAAATGCCCTGTTGTAAATTGTAATCTTTATAACTGGAACACGCATATGTGCAATGTATGAACATTTCAAGGATTACTTTCAGCAATCTGCAGTATAGTGCGCATCTGTTACGATGTATATGTAAGTATAATACTTCGGATAAAAGAGTTATATAATTTTATTAATGCATTGTATGTCACATTTGATGGTACTAATTTTATCTATTTTTTTCTCTCACCCCAAACCACATCACTAAATGCTACACAGTACAGCAAGGTAGCCAAGCCCCAGTAGATCAGCCTGTCCTCATTCCACTGGCTCAAGCACCGATGCCCAACATCTCTGGGGGCCAACCTAGCAGCACTGCATCAGCTGCCCCTGCACTACCTGTGCTCTCAGTAAGTACTGTCCTGGAAGCTGGTGCAGTGATACCCTCCAGGAGCATTGGCAGTGGTGGTGATTTCATTACCCACCAGAAGATGCCAGGGTTGGTGCATAGGGTCATGCATCGCACCATTGGTGTATGCCTACACTGGATAGAGAGGCTATTCCCCATTATGGTCCATAGGAGAAGAAAATGTCAAGCACTCTAACTGCCAATAGAGTAAGGTGACAGTGATGACAGTCCAGTGGGTAGGGTTGCCACCTTTCTACTGTGCCATTTCCTGACAAACAAGCCCCGCCCCATGCACAATCAAGCCACACCCATTCCTTTTAATAGCCACACCCCTTTACTCCACCCTTCAGCATAAGTCTTTAATATCACATACAGTTACCAATAAGTAGAAAGACAGATCTACAGTCCAAGCATCTTATACAAATCATGTAATCATATATTCACTGTAACATCAAATGAGCTAAGCTTTGGTATAGACGGTATACCCTAGAAAACACAGATAAAAGGTAAACAGTTGTGATGACAAACTAGACAAAAAAGCTACATTTAAGCCTCACTATACTACGAAGACTGTACACCCTAGATAGACACCCTAGGAAGAAACACAGGTCAAGGTAAACATCACGGTGATGACAGACTAGAAAGACAGATCTACAGTCCAAGCATCTTATACAAATCATGTAATCATATATTCACTGTAACATCAAATGAGCTAAGCTTTGGTATAGGCGGTATACCCTAGAAAACACAGATAAAAGGTAAACAGTTGTGATGACAAACTAGACAAAAAGCTACATTTAAGCCTCACTATACTACGAAGACTGTACACCCTAGAAAGACACCCTAGGAAAAAACACAGGTCAAGGTAAACATCACGGTGATGACAGACTAGAAAGACAGATCTACAGTCCAAGCATCTTATACAAATCATGAAGTCATTATACATTCACTGCAACCAAGTCCAAAACCAGATTAGAAACTGTTCTAGTTAATCACCACATGTTGAACATCTAGATAGTTACACACATCTTGTCACCATCAATGAATGAGATAGTGCCAGCACAGCTAGTGAATTAATATAAATTTAATATTTAAAAAATTCACTAGTACCTGTGCTGGCAATATTTCATTCCCCTTGTCACACTAATCTTTGAAAATCTACCTTAATTCCAAAGAATTAATCCATTAAAAAAAAATCCACTTACCTCCAGAAAAATCAGCAGCAGGGCTACTAAAACAAGCTCTCAGCAGCAGAGAACAGGCAGCTAAAGGGCCAGCAAGCAGGGGAACACACCACCACCCAGTCCAAAGCACTTCTCCTCCAGCAAGCAAGGCAAGCAGCAGGGCTAAGGCAATCCTTCCAGGCAGCAGGGCTTCCAGGCAGCAGGCAGGGCTTCCAGACAGGCAGGGCTTCCAGGCAGGCAGGGCTTCCAGGCAGGGCTTCCAGGCAGGCAGGGCTTCCAGGCAGGGCTTCCAGGCAGGCAGGGCTTCCAGGCAGGGCTTCCAGGCAGCAGGCAATCCACTGAAGACGATGTCCAAGGCTCCAAGCAAGAATTTCAGATCTTAAGCAGCACCCTTTGTACAAAAGTAAAAGGTAAAAAGTTAAGCTGAAGCACCGCTTTATATTCTTAAATTTTCGCGGGCTTTGCAGGGCTTTGACTACTAACTCTACTTGTTGATTGGCTGCTTGCTGCACGAGCCTCGTCTGCAGCAAGCAGCCAATCAACGAGAGTCCAAGACGGGAATGTTTTTTTTTTTTTTTAATACGCGCTGACGAGCCTGACGTCGCTATTTCCGGACTCCGAGTACAAGAACCGGAGAACCGGAGTGCCCTACTGATTTCCGGGCACTCCGGAAAAAAAACGGAGGGGTGGCAACGCTACCAGTGGGTGAGGACTTGATTATCACTGTCTCCAAGCTTGATGGGCATGAGCCTGTGCTGTCCTCTCCCTCAGCCCAATCATGATGTCCATCAACATTTTGTGTCCCTCCCCATCCCCGTCTCTTGTCTTATTTGTATGCATTTGCTTCCTCACGTACCCAGCTTACCTGACCCAGGTATACCTATATATATATATATATATCCATCAATCCTCTCTTACTGAATTAAAAAAATGGGCACCTCTCCCAGAAAAAAAAAAAAAAGAATGTCACATACATAGCTCTCTATTTCACACGGTCTTCTTGACTCACTTGATTGTGTCCAATTGGCTATACAACATGATTACATTGTTGTCACCCCTCTCTCTAGAGGTGAAAGTACAAATTCAGGCAATATTCTGCACATATGATCAGTTTTTACTGTTGAAGAAATGGATAACTATGGTTCTTTCCTACCTCCCTCCTGCACATTCTATATTGTTTTCCCTTTGTTCTTCCCCCTGCCTGCTCCCCATTTCACCACTTTCCTATCTACCCCATTTTAACACCTATAATCTGGTCAAAAATAGAATCACACACAGCACACATAAGTAGCAGAAAAAAGCAATGGATCCCTTCACTTTTTGTCCTCTATGTTTGCTCGGAGTTTGGCATCGCACAACAATGCCAAGTGATGATGAGTGGGAGTATAATGCCATGGTTACCTTCATGTAATTGCGCTTAACCCTGCTGACCTTTGCCAACACACAGCAACACATATGAACAAATAATGTCACTGCCTTATTACTGTTTATTTAAAACTCTTTCATAGACCTGGATTCGAACTGAGCATCATCTGGGCTCAAAAAGAAATGTGCCAATGCATCTGCACTAGCTGCCACAGAGTCAGTTAAGCAGTATGTGTGTTTCATACACTCAGTACTTACTCTCAGACATTTAGCAATGTGGATCACCTTTTTTGCAAGTAATGGAAATGTGAATCTTGCATGCGCAAACACTTCGCCAACCATCTTGCAAACTTGCTGCTTGCTACGCTATGGAAAACTAAATATTATTATGTTTCAATGCTGTTTACTGTCCATTTCCTGTTTATGACATGAAATTACATGTAGACACATAACAAACCGAAGGCCCTATCTAGCAATAGGCCACATATTTACAATATAGCCATATGTTGCCTCCCCCCAAGCACTACAATCCTGGTGTCTCAGTACTTTTTTCACACATATATCAACTACACTACATAAATTAATATGTTGTGTGATGTGCAATGCGCATTATTCTAGTAACATGCAGTATTAGAATGATTGACCCATAAGCCTAAACAGTTTTATCCGCAAGGCTATGGAAGGACTCATTATTGACGTTATCCACAGGGACACAGGTGACCTTTTATACACTCGACCCAACCCATTTTGGTTTTGTCAAAGGTAGATCTTGCTTATTAAACCTAATGGACTTCTTTGATAATAACCCCAAAGACCTGGATAAGGGATAACAGGACATACTGCCTATGTTGATTTATCTGTCTGGGGATTGACCCATACATTACTACTTTGATAGCCAACTGGCTCACAGACAGAATGTGCACTGTCAAAGTCAGGTACTGCACCTCCACCACTAGACCATTTACCACAGGAATACCACAAGGATCAGTGCTGGACCGTCAGGTAAAGGTAGATGGCCTGTGACTTACAAAGTTTGCAGATAATGTCAATTGGGCACACTCATTTACAGTCCCCCAAGGATGTTAACATATTACAGAAAGGGCTGATACAGAAAAATGATTGGTGCCAAACTCACAGACTGAACCTTAAAGCAAAAAATGTCTCATTGTTTCCTTTTGCAAGGAAGTACCCCTGCTAATTATGATACACATAGCACCGTGGTAAGCTCAAACTCAGTGCCACAAGACTTGGGAACACATGTTGATAGCAATCCACACTTCACTCAGTGTGTGTCCATAGTTGTGAGACACACATTCTACATTGCGAATCGCATAAATAAAGCCATCACATTCAAGACCACGAAGGTCATAGCTCCACTGTACTTGACCCTTATCAGACCACTAATTGAGTTCAATGCTCCCTTTTGTCTGTATCTCACCAGACACCTACAGCAACTGGAGGAAACACAGAGGCTTATGACTGGGAGAATCCAAGGCATCCAAAATATGACAAGCATGGAAAGACCTGTCACTGTAATCAGTATCATGAAGAATGCTGAGAGGTGACCTATGCCTGGCCTACAGAGTAGTTTTAAACCATGCCCTACTGGAAATGCTAGACATCTGCAGATCAAACGAGACAAGAATAACTTGCTCCAGGGATCTCTAACTAGCCTGTGATATAACCAGAGCATGTTAGGGAGACAGCTATATCTCCCAGCGATTGCCACTCCTTTGTATTAGACTCCCACTGCATGTGAAGCAGTGCTCCTCAATGACCCTATTCAACCTTGACAACTGGATGGATGACTGTAAATTCACCCTGGGTTAGCACCCATGCCCCTCAAGGACAGGGGCAGTTGGTGCTGAGCACAAAATCACTCTGCTAACAATGACCATTTAACTATGCTCAATAAGGGTACTTGTGTTTTTTACATGGCTAGGCTTGTAAATGCCCTAAGGCCATTAACCTAGTAACCTCCTATGAACCTATGCAGGCCTCCCAACATCGTCTCTCCAACATACCCCACTGATATCACCCACTATAAGTTGTTCTGCAGCCTTGTAAAAGTCACACTTGTGCCATGGTGCTAGTGTAAAGTAGTGAATTCTGTAGTCTATGTACTTAGATAGGTAGGGGTTTTATTCTCACTGCAGTTAACTGGGGGGGGGGGGGTGCGCCTTCTTGACATTACAGAGAGCCTTTTACACCAGCATGTGGGACAATGTTATTGCCATATTCTCCTAACCAGACACTGCTGATATCATCAGCTATATCTGATTTGTGGATGTGCACTAGTCCCACTAGGGCAGGGTCAAAGACTGTCCTGGAGGCCAGGCAGAAGTCATTACATACTATACAATACAGATTACAGTGATATGGATTTCAGTCTACCCACGTACATTGTGGCATGATTTGTAGGCACTGTTTTCTTTGTGAGTAACCCCTGTGGTCTTTCCAGCTGCTGCATGTGTCTGGTGAGGTGCATGCAAAACAGAGCATCAGTGGTTAGAGTTTAGATTGCTATGTACGTGCGTTCCCAGTGCTTGCATCACTAGGTTTCAGCATTGCAGGACTCTTGTCGATGTTGTAATTCACTTTGCAGAAGGCCAAAAAAAAGACAAATTTTTGCATTTATTTGTAGACCGTGTGGCTTTGTCTCCAATCATTGTCTGTGTTAGTCCCTCCTGTAGTACGTTATCATTATCTGTGGACTCAGTGATTGCACCCAATATGCAAGAATCAGCAAATGTGGTAAGCCAAATGCTATATACTGTAGCCCTAACTGTCAAGAAATAGATTTTAAACAGTAAAGGGTCAAGCACAGATCCCTGGGGTAAACCAATGGTGACAGCTCTACTGGTACAGATTGATTCACCAACGTTCACAGAATGTGTTCTATCAGTGAACCAACTGGTTATCCCTCTAGTGACATAAGATTTAATCCCCAACTGGGAGAGTTGCTCAAAGATACTTGCCTGGAAGATTGTGTTCAAACCCTAGGCCAGTTGAGGCTGGATGGTATGTACTGTCTTATCTTCATCCAGGCCTATCAAACAGAATCAATGGGCTGTGACAACATCACAAATCACCTGTCATGTGATTTGTCACATACACATTCCTGACACAGTTGAATACACTCTTCAACACACTCTCCACACAGACTATGTTCCTGTAGAAGGGTGTAAATCAACATACATACATCTGGGTTGAGGGGGGACAGCACCCGATCCATGCATGTGCAGACACATCCGGACTGTCTGTCTGTGAGGTAGACCAACATGTCATCATGGACCTTTTTGAAATGGATGCTATTGAGATCCCAGCTGTGTGCAACAGACCTGCGTGAGTTGTTAATGCTACATTGTCTGTTACACTTGTTAGTTGTCCTCAAAGAGGACATTGAGGAATGCATGATGACAACAGTATCATCCTTTTGAACTTGACAAGCCCAAGGCATCTGACACAAATCCACACTGTGGTATTCACCCAACACTGTCAGATGTGGCCATACACACCTATATCACCAAGGGGGTAGAACACTGTATCACATAAATGGGATCTAAATATATCCTCACACAATCCCCTTATTATTCTAGCAGATTTCTAAAGAGCAAGTATGTCAAATCTGTCCCTATTTCTGGGTCATTGTCCCCCCATTATGTTAGCCTTTGTCCAGAAGTCTTGCACTAACAGATTGAGAGCTATAAAAACTATTATCTGTTAAGCCCTGGTGATCATTTTTGTATTCTACGCAAAATCCCATATCTTTAGTGCTCTGAGTTAAACAGGATTGCAATTCACGTTCGCTTACATGATTTCCTGGCTGGCAACACTATTGCCAGCCAAGAAACCTCACACATTTAAACGAGGCATGCATCATGAATATGCAATGAATGCTGCTGCTCACTGTGCATCACCATACACACATGTAAACTCCGTGTAGGCTTCACACAAAGCCTACATGGAATTTTCTGAATCCCAGGGGATGTCTTAAATTTTTAGCTCATTAATTATTGACATATTGTAAGTTATGTGATTTTTAAGTATTTCTTATAAGTGGAACATGTTAATAATGTTAAGCCACATAAAATAGACAAATGTGGTGGTGTAAATGCATTCCTCTTCATCCATGGGGTAGTGGCAGAGAGGAACTAATAAACATGCAAGTATAAACCAAGGATAAAAGTGGCATCTGCTGGGTTTCAGAGGAATGATTAGCCAGGCATTGTTTAACTTAAGTGAAGGCACCCAAACAGTTCCACAAAGATTGTTATTTATTTATTTATTGCAGATTTGATTTAATTATAGCTGTGCAAGTTTTGCTGTTAAATAAACATTCTCTTTCTGTCAACTCATTCATGCTTACTACACATTTTTATATTTCCATTTAGCACCCATAGCTCCTCAATGCGCCCTGAGTAATTTTTGGACAAAATGCATATAACAGAACAAAACTAGTATTGTTAATCTATGATGTCCTGCAGTGGAGATATTAATCACTGTTTGTCTCTTGTTATTCGTATTTTCATACTTTAATCCATACTTTCATAACTTAGAGAGATGCATTTTAGAAGGAGACATGGTGTGAAATAACATGATGAGACAGAAAATAGTGTCACTGTCAATGTGTAGTACACTGTACTGGAGATGCTTCTGGTTATTATAGCAATAACCCATGCCTGGGTGTGGGTAATGCTGGATTTACCCACGGTTGGTCGCCCTCGGGACCAAACAAAGCCAACTGTGGGTAAATACAGCATTACCCACACCCAGAAGTGGGTTATTGCTGTTATACCATGACATTATTTAAGAAAAGAAACTATTACTTTTCTTAAATAATGGCATAGTATAATGCCTGTTTACTGCCCTTCCGCAGATGTCTGGCATCCGCGGCAGTTCTGATGTACTGCCCGCCTGCGCAGTACATCAGAGCTGTGGGCAAAAGCAACGGAGAAAGCAAGATCTCCTTTGCTTTTTTTTTTTTACTGTTTCGCTATGTTAAATGGGTTTAACATAGCGAGACAGCTTTAAAATAAGCAACGGAGATGTCCGTTGCCTATTTTAAAACTGTCTCGCTATGTTAAACCCAATTAACATAGCGAAACAGTAAAAAAAGCAACGGAGATCTTGCTTTCTTCATTGCTTTTTTAAAATCTGTCTCGCTATGTTAAATGGGTTTAGCATAGCGAGACAGCTTTAAAATAAGCAACGGAGATCTCCGTTGCTTATTTTAAAGCTGTCTCGCTATGTTAAACCCATTTAATATAGCAAGACAGTGTTTTAAAAGTAAAGTTATACTAATGGAAAAAAGTCTAGGCGACCGGACCTTTTTCCATTAGTATAACTCGATTTAAAATGTGCACGCTGGCCAATCAGCGTGCACGTTTTGGGGGGATCATGGTATAATTGCTAGTAATTAAGAACACATGCAATGTCTGCATATAAGCAAGCGACTAACAATTTATTACAAAATATCAGGTGAAATTTTATATATCAAAGAAAATTGTCATTGATTCTTTCAATAGAAGTTTTACATCTTCAGTGATATTTACTTAGGTTCATGAGTTGTACTGTTTACAACATATGAAAATTTGTTAAATTTTAAAGTATAATTCTCCCTTTCAGGGCATTGTGATATACTACAGAATTGATGCAAATACTGTAGATGTGCTGTTTACTATCACTGTAAATAAAACTTTCTACATATAACACTAGTGTTTGCACTTTTTAAATAGCATTTACTGTTTATAATATATTCATATTAGTTCAGCTTATGCTTTTTTAACTTGATTTCTTTTCCAGAAAATTCTTGTGAATATAAGGATATACAAACATTGCTATTTCACAGCTCAGATGTACTAAACTGTGCTTACTTTGTACTACAGATGCTATATATGGGTTTGGTAGTCTTTTGTAGCATTGAGTTAATCTGTACACATAAACCACTCTAAGTTCTCCATATTTTATATTCTAGAATTGCTTTTTCTTTTAAACCCTGTATAAATACTGATCTGTCTTGTGACTTTGCTTTTATGTGTGCAGATTCAAACATGGCTGTCAATGTTAAAATACTTCAGGACCAATCAATGGGTTATACAAGAGCCTATCTTCCTTAGTTCTTGCCATAAACGCTTTGCTCTGATAGAATTTATCTGGTATTCTTTTAAATTTCAGGCTTTAATGTGTTCTAGGGGACATAGTATTTGTTTATTTTGTCTTCATTAATGTAACTTTCCCCTTTAGTCCTGGAGCAAACCCCCCCCATCATGCTCTTTCAACATTATGCATTTCTGAACAGCATCTTCTCTGGAAGCAACTCTACAGTCCATTTGCATCTTTATACATTTATTCAACATTCCTTGCATTGTTCATGGTAAATAGTTATTCTGAGAGTATGGGATTAAAGAAAATAGGAAACCATTCTTGAATGCACAAAAATTTGTTTAAAAAATAAAGTATAGGAAGTAGCTTATAATCAAATATGCTGTTTTTTTTTTTTTTTTTTTTTTTTTGCTGTTGTTTACTGTGTTTGTCTGACTAGGTTGTCAAAAAGCTCATTTCAGCAGAGGCCTGAGAACAAAAGCACCAATATATCATATGATTAGTGCTTAGAAATTAAAAAAATGAAGGTGAGGGAATGAACTAGATAGGGCATTGTAGCTAAAGGGTGGGCTATAAAACAGGTTCGTAGATGATTTTATATATATATATATATATATATATATATATATAGCTATCATAAGGTTTATATTAGAAGTATATAGGTAATTTTCAGGAGCAATTCCAGATACATGGAAGACGGAGTCATTATGGATAGCTGGAAGATAGGTAGAGTGATCACAACTTAGCAATGAAAAACTACAAGTTGAGTCAGGCTGCACTGGGTAATCTATGAGTAGATGAAGACTGAACATTTGAGCTTTATTTGCCAAAGGTTAAACCCACCAACAACTGGACTTCCTCCATAAGAAATCACTGTTTGCAATTTCTGACTACACTGATCCCCTTGTCGAGGAAATTCTGCCTCCTTCCAGTTGGTGTGACTGCAGTGTCTGTATATATAAGTTCAGAGTTCAAATGTACATGAGGGCTTACGGCAAAAAAAAAAAAAAAAAAAATTAAAAAGTGTTTTTGGCGAATGCAATTCAGGAATTCTGATCTTTGGTGAATTCAGGTCTGTCCACTCGTGGTTGTACTGTGTTCATTCTTTATTCCTCATTTTGTTAACTACCGCTTTTGCGTTTTATTTTAAATTAAACTGGAACAGATGCTTTTTAAATCTTAGCCACATTTCTTGTACTAGATGTAATGCTTTCTCTTATTAATGTGGGTAATTATAGAAAGTAAACTGTTATCCCGAATATTTCACTATTAGTGTTTCTGCATATTTTCACGATGTCACAATCCCTACTCTGCATCACTACACTCTATGTGGCAACAGATTCAGATACAATCCATCACAGCTGCATATTTTGCAAGGGTAAAACTCAGGTGTAGCATTACTGTACTGTGATTGTGAAACCCTTAAGATACTACTCTACCCTTAAAAGTCCCATTAGTAGTAATAAGTATGAGCAGGGCTTAAGACTACTTGTGCAAACAACTGCATTTAGTTTAGTTCAACTGCATGTGTGTGGTTCTAAAGCTACAGAAGTGAAGAATTCAGTGACAGGGAGCAGAAAATTAAACAAAAGAATTTTCCTAGAGTATCTATTTCTGGGGAAGTGTAATCTAAGAATTCTTCTGTTTCCTGTAAAAATATGAAGTTTCAGCGGCTGAATTGTGAGGTTAAAGTCACAATGACTAATTTGTACTTTGTTTTTCAAGGTCAGGCATTGTGACTGGACTGTCAGGAAGCTTGCATTACATATTTTTATGCAGACACTTACTGAACCCTCATAAAACACTGCATCCACATTGGAAGCTCTCATCTTTGCTAGCATAGAGAAAGCACAAATGCTTATTAGAGGGGAACAGAAATTTTATACTAAAAACTGTATAGAAGAAGAGGGAACAGAAAGAAAGACTCAACAAAATACATTTGAGCAGGAGTGGCCCTAGGTCAACTGGAACCCTAGGCAAAAGGGCTCCACGGCACCCCCCACCACACCACCCAGTGCCCCCATCCTGGTCTACCTACATCAAAAAAATACTGGAAAAGCACCCCTGCTAGAGTGGTGCCCTAGGCGGTCGTCTAGTTGGCCTATGCCTAAGGTCGGCTATGCATTTGTGGAAAGGACGCATGATACCAGAAGTTAAGTATCACAAAGGATCTGTCAAAGAAAATAAAATCTAATTACATGATACCCCTTTGTAGCCTATACAGTATAAATAAATGCCATAGTCACTTCTTCTGTGAGAATGTTTGAAGCAAAACATTTGCTAACAAAACAATATTACATATACTATCCAGTATAGCACTGACAGCATAACACAATTATAAACAATAACCAAGTTATGATTTCAGACCACATCATTGTTTGAAAACTCAGAAGTCTTATCCAAATCCAATTATTACAGCTACTAGAGTCAGACTCTTAAAAAAACGTATAGGAAACAACATTAACTTGAATGGCATATACAGGAAATTAGGTAAAAAGAACCAGAGTTCTAAATGGCATAAGCAGAATGATTAGCAGTAAGATAAAGGTATAAATAATTAATGCTATGTGTCGTACTGATAACAAAGCAAGTTCCTGTTCCTAATTCAAGCAAGCCCTAAGTCACAGGCAAAATACTGACATTTCATAGGTGTATACTAGGCTAATGGCCCTGGAGCCTTTACAAGCCTAGCCCTTAGGATTACCCTGGCATCGTGCCACCCATGAACACAAAGCATTTCTGAAATATGAAACAATGAGAGTTAGCGAGTTTCAGATTTAAGTTTAAAGACTGAACAGGCCTACTCTCCAATAGGTACCATGTACTTCAGAGTGGCAACATTATTCCAAGTATTCTCAGTAGAAGGTAGTATCCAAGTGGTGACACCCCAGTTACACATGTTGGGAAAGAATAGAAACAGAGTGAAATAGTAGAGTATATGTTAATTGTCAGTAGATATCTATACAGTGAGTGATTTTTTTCTCTACTGGTTAAAAAAGAACTTGACATCCACAAAAGTCAATGTTCTGTTCTTTTTCTCCAATTTAATGAGGTGCTCATGACCTTCCCTTTCTAATTAATCCCTCATCAGGCCCATAATTGAGTACAATGCCCCTTTCGGGATGTACCTTACCAGACACCTGCAGCAACTGGAAAGACCCCAAAAGCACCTCACCAAGAGGATCATAGGGCTCAAACAGATGCCATATGCTGCCCGGTTAAAGAAACTCCAGCTCTACTCAGTGGCATACCGCCTGTTCAGAGGCGATCTGTGCCTGACGTATAAAGCCATGTCCAACCCGGAATTAATGGACATGCTGCACCTCAGAAAATCCAAATCCCATCGAGCTACGAGCTCAAGAGACTTGAACCTCAGCACTGAAATAAATAGGACATGCTGGAGGGACAGATTCATAACCCAGAGGCTCCCTTCACTCTGGAATAAAATCCCAGTCCAGGTTAGGCAGAGTCCCTCACTGACTCTCTTGAAGAGGAATCGTGTTGAGTGGATGGGAGATCGTACGTTTAACCCGGGTATCACTTCTGTGTCACTGTTAGACAGAGGCACAGTATACTAACCTCGAAAAAGGGCATAGCAAAATTAATTTAAAATGGGTGGCGAAAGCCAAACACACTCTGGCTAGGCTTATAAATGCCCTAGGGCAGATAGCCTAGTATGAACCTATGAACTGAGGATCAGAGAAGGGGTCCAGAAAATTCATCTTAGTATCACTGCAAAGTTAGTAAGGCCAAGCCAAGAATACCTGCAGATGACAATGTCAAATTTCTCAGGCCTGGCAGCTCTTTTTGCTGTTTCATTCATAAAGTCAAAAAGGAGGTTGGTTAAATATTTGTAGATATTCACTTCTCCTGCCTTCTCAGGGAGAGACATACCTGTCAATCCCAGAGTAAATATGTGGATACCTATCCACCATCTAGGTTATGTTTAAAGGAAAACAGTTAGTTGCATTGTTTAACATGCCGGCATAGTTTATTACAGAGGCTTGGGAGGCACTGGATTATAAAACTGTCCCTTCACTGTTTTATTTGTCTGTTGGTGAAGATTGTAGGTCCCTAGTTTTAGTACTGATGGAGCCAGTGGATTTGCAGAGAAACAGGAAGTCCAGAACAATCAGGTCTCTAATGGCTTAGTAAGTGAGACAGAAATCTTCCCTCACAGGTCTATAAAAAAACAAATAAAGTCAATTGTCTCTGAATAGCCCAGGACTGAGATCTTTTTGATTGCGAAACTTTGGGGTATTTCTAACTTTTTGATATGCTTGCTGAGATACATCCTGAAGGCAGCATTACAGCTTAATAACTGATTTGATTAAAGCTAAATATACAAGACTGATCACCTTATTAGATCTTGATGATATTCATGTTTGAGGAAGTTGGGACCCAAGTCATAACTTTTCTTTCAAGGACCCATCTTGCAATCACTCACTCAAGTGCCTGGTGCATTCCATCAGTCAAGTCCTGTTGTAAATACATATCTGGGCACCTTCAGAGATAAAATGGTAGACACATAAGCACTTCAAAGAAGATATTAAACAATCATCTGTGATGCAAGATAGGAATGGGGGGGGGGGGCAAGCAGCTTGGAAAAAGTTTAATTTGGTCAGCAGTGCTGATGCCTATGTTATCAACCCTGCTGCCCACAGTGGGTGGATCTCGTATTATCTACTGAGTGGATAGCAAGGGAGCATATATTTGTTTTTATTGGGTTTATGTATTTCAAAATGTACAAGCTATGATTACTGCTATCAAAGCAGAAGTTTGCAGGTATGAGAATTTGATATTGTGATCCTGGTTGTGTTGCACTGGTTTCAAGGTTTTTCTGTGAAGCAGCAGGGAAATTATTGTTGCCTTTTGTCATTTTAAACATACGTGTAGTCTTACTGTACTATATTTAGCAAAGTAATCATTTAGTATGGACAGCAGGAGCACTCAGCACCTAAAGCTTTGTCTGACTGCTTGTTTTCCTCTACCGGTTCCACCACATACCTCTCAAACTCTTAGTACAAAAAAATCTGGACAAAGTCTCACAGAATGGGGGGACAAATGCCCAGGTATAGGGACAGATTTTAAATATTGCTTTTATAAATGGTGAAAGCTGCTGGATTAACATAATTTGTCTTAGCATGCAATTTTCTGAGGGATATAAAGTCTGAAACACAAATGTATATCATTATTTAGTGATTTCAGTCCTCAGATCATTATAGTGGTTTGACCAAAGATTACAAATTTTATGAGGAACAGACCAAAAATATGAGGCAAAAATCTGGACATTCTGTGAAAATCTGTTCAGTTGAGAGGTATGTCTCTCCTCCCTACTGGAGTAGTGGGAACATTTACTTTCATCACACAGATTCATCAATAACATGAGGAAAGGACAAAACAAGCAGGTGGAACTTGCTCACTGAAGTTCACAGGAAAGGCAGGCAAAAAAAAAAATCTATTACCAAAGATGAAACAACGCCTTACACATGTATGACTATACGTATTTCCTATTGTGTCTGAAGTGGTCACCCACCTCTGTTGACCATCATCACCTCATCCCTAGCAAATCCTCTTAGGTGGCCCTGGTAATATAAACAACACCTTTTTCACAGTATTAGCCCAAAAAGCTAATTTTGCTGGGGAAGTAATGTCCAACTAACAGTGCCTGCTGAAGGCATTTAGCGAAGACAAGGTGTCTTCAGCACATTAATCATCATATGAAACGTTTGAGAGATATTGTTGATGTGGCTAAGAATTTGGTAGACATTTAGGTTGTATTCTTTGGCTGCTTTAGTCAAGAAAAGGGAACTAGCCCTGAATATTACTGCCTCTGTTTGAAGGTTTAAGTATGCAAACTCTACAGGGCAAAGTGTGCAGCTCTGAGATCTTCCTACCTGAGCTCATGCACACTAAGAAATTGATCTTTCAGAACAGAAATTTTAGATCAACAGTGGGTAGTTTCTTCTGGAGTTTGGTACATCTTAAGGATGAAAAACAAGTCCTATGGGGATGCAGTCGTTGGTGGTCAGACGTAAAAGGTGACTCTAAGGATGTCTTATATGATCTTCATTAAAATAAAGGCTGCAGTTAGAAAGCCAGATTAAAAATGTGAAATTTCCACTAAACGTACTTTAATGGTGGAGTAACTAAGACTTATGCCAAACAAATCTGTCAAAATCTAAAGGCATCTGGTAGAGGTGCTGTCATTTGGTTTCCTGTACACAAACATCCCCACTTTTTCTTGTAGATTTTTCTGATAGATATTCTTCAATTCTCACAGAAACTAACTTTTCTTTTTTGGCAGGGGATGTTGTTGCTTTGGTTAGAATTGGGGAAGCCAAGCAGACAAATTCAATGTGTTAAGCTCTAGAAGTAGGGAGATATTTGCATTTTGCAAAAAAACAAAAATTGAGATACAGTGGTATTATCCTGTAGGTGTGGGAGCAGAAGTAGGAAGCAGATCTGTGTCCAAAAAAGAGACAATGAAGAATATCTTGGCTTGACATGCCATGACCTTATTTGGCTAAATCTGGATATCGGCAGTAGTGGTGGAAATGTGTACATGAGACTCTGTGTCACTGCACATGTCACATGATTGTGAAGGACTCAATGACATGCAAAGCATCTTGCTGGCAACAGCCTGTCATGGTACCATTCATGATGGAGATGGCAATCCTTGGGTTGTGCTCTACCACAGGAAATAACTGCTATCGAGTGTTCCCATCAAGAAACAGGGCTTCTCTATATCAAAAATAAGGTGTACCTCCTTGCTTGCTGATGCACCACACTACAGATATGTTGTCCACATGCACAATGAATGTTTATTTATTCATGTATTTATTTGCAGTTTGTTAACTGGGAAAGTCCATTGGGCCAAAACGAGCCTGTTTTCACAGGGAGAAAAGCTCCGTATACAAACATTATAAAGTTAATATCAACAAAGTTAACGAGTACAATACAATTTTCTAAAACACAGTAATATAGAAGACAGAATAATAACACTTGAGCAAGGTGGTGTAACAAAGCATTGAATTAAATTAAAACATAAGTATTTTGGAGTACAAAAGTATAATTTGGAGAGCAGGCATTTATGCACTTAAAGTTTCATGAGGTGAGATGGAGGAAGCATTAGAGGAGGAGAGTAGAACAGTGAAAGGCAAATAGGTTGAGTTATGAGAAAGGAAAAAAAGGAGGGAGTGGAAATGAAATGAAGGGAGTCACTAGGCTGAATTTTGAGAAGAGAGAAAAAAGGATGGGGAGCAGAAATGATATAGAGGTGGGGTGAGAGCATGAGCATTCCCATTGAGAAGAAAGATGGGAATGGAGCATGTTCTTGAAGGTGATATGGTTTTGGGTGATTCGAATGAGGGGGGCAAGTGAATTCCATAGATGACCAGGGGAGAAAGACAGGAAAAATTGCCCAGGTGCATGTAAGGGTTTGTACACTTCGAGGAACTTCTGGTTACTGAACCTCAGTAGTCTGTCAAGATGATGCAAGGTGAGTATGGAGGAGAGGAGAGGGAAGGGCAGTTAGAAGGTCTGAAAATGAGTTTGTGAGCAGTTAGTTGAATGCAAGAGAGATAGTGAGGGAGTTCCAGCCAGTTCAGAGCGTGGAGTGCATCACAGTGGTGGGAGGAGGATTTGTTCCCAGTAGCAAACTTAGAGATTTTATTGTAGCAGGTTGACAGTTTGGCTTTAGGAAGGATTTAAGGCTGGTGAGGAAAGGGGCTCCATACAAGAGAGAGAGGAGATGAGGCAGGAAAGAGAGTATATGTTTGGTTGAGGGAGTGAGATAATGGCTGTGATGATACATCATTCTGAGCTTTTGGTGTGTTTTCTTAATACTAGTTTGTATATGAATGTCAAACTTTAAATGTTAATCAATGATAACACCTAGAAGTTTTCTATGGGAGAGTATTTCAATGGGAATCTTATTCTGACTATGGAGAAGGAATTTTTATCAATAGAGTTGTTTTTAGATAGGGTAAAGATTATAATTTTGGTTTTGGATGCATTGAGAGCAAGGTGATTATTCAGCATCCAAGACTCGATACAAGAGTAGGCATCTTGTGTTACTTGCATGAGTTTGGGGAGAGATTGAGCATAGTAAATTATGGTGGAATCGTCCGCATATTGGACAAGTTTGATATTAGGAACGCACTGATGAAAATTATTAATGAAGATGTCAAAAAGTAAGGGACCCAGTATTGAGCCTTGTGGAACTCCTGTTGGAGTGTGAAGGAAGGGAGAGGTACTATTGTTCCACTCGATGGCATGTTGTTTATTAGAAAGGCAACTGGAAAACCACTTAATAGAGGGGGAGAGATTGAGAAGTGAGAGTTTGGACAAGAGAAGGTTGTGGAAAACAGTATCAAAGGACTTTGATAAGTCTAGGAGAAGGGTAGATACAATGTTGCCAGAGTTTTAGGCACAGTTAATGATGTCAAGGAAGGAGAGAAGGTTAGTGGTAGTACTATGTCCAGAGTTGCAAGTGTATGCATTTTTCAAGGACTTTTGAGATAGGGGACAGGATGGCTATAGGACAGAAGTTGGAGATTTCAGTATTGTTGCCTCCTTTGTGGAGGGGAATGATGAATGCTTTCTTCCAGAGGAGGGTACATAGGATTCTTGGACTGAACAGTTGATATGTATGGTGATGGGAAGGGCTATGCCATCAGCAGCTAGCTTGAGAATGTTAGATGGAAGGTTGTCTGGGGCTTGACAGCGTGGTTTTAGTTTTAGTAGAAGGTTATTTATGGTATGTAGAGAGACAAGTTGTGAGGTAAAGTGGGGGGAGATGAGTAGTATTGATGTCAGTGGGACGGTAAAGGGGGGGTGAGGAGTTGTGTTAATGTCAGTGGGACTAGAGTTGAGGGTGTGGGATGAGGGTGGAGTAGAAGTGTTACTGGAGAATGATGTGGTGAGCTTGGCTATTGAATCAATAAAGAAAGAGTTGAATTGGGTAGATAAGATATGATCTGGAGAGTTAGGGTCAGGGCAGGGATTGTCTTTTTTGCCAGGAGAGAGGAGAGCAGATATGCTGTTCCAAAATATTTTGGGGTTGGATCTATGATTGCTTCGAAGCTTGGAGTAGTAGGACTTTCAGTCTAAAGCAATTTGTTTTTTTCACTTTATTATGAAGTTGCTTATACTCATTAAGGGTGTTAGATGTTTTAGATTTATGGTAATGCTTCCAAGATTTATCTCGGAGATGGATGAATGTAATAGTTGCTTTAGTTATCCAAGGGGTGGATTTGGTTTTGATTCTTTTAATTCCGGGGGGAGCGAAGCTATCTAGTAGATTACTGAATGTAGTATTGAAGTATGTAACAGTGTCATCAAGAGGGGGGGGGGGTTTACAGGGTTCCAGATCATAGATTTTAGTGAGTCAGAGAAAGCTAGAGGGTTGAAGTTTTTTAGGGTACGAGTTGTGATGTAGTTATGTGAAAATGTAGGAAGGATGGTGAGTGACGAGCAAAGTCAGGGAGATGATTGTTGACGGAGTTGGGTAGGGTACCATTGTCAGAAATGGAGTTGGGGTGATAAACTAATATCCAGTCCAGAATGCTACTGGATTTATCTTTATTAAATCTAGTAGGAGAGGTAATTATTTGGGTGTAGTTGTATAGATTTATATTCTGAGGTGACTGAATAGAAATCCAGTTTATATTTACATCACCTAGGAGTACAGTTTCATTGCTTATATTGGATGAGAACCAATAGGTTATCTTCAAGAATGGGGATGTTATTTCCTGGTGGAATGTAGAGGGCAGCTATACATATGTTTTTATGGTTATTAATTTTTAGGAGGGCCAGGGTTAGTTCAGCTGTTACGAATTGAGGTATAGGCTTGGTAAAGGCTGTCACCGTTAGGGAGGAAGAGAAAAGTAGGGCTACTCCACCACCTTTCTTTAGAGTTCTGTCACTTCTTATGATATTGTAGTTGAGAGGCGTAATTTTGGAATCTTTTATGTGGGGTTCTCACCATGTTTTGGTGATAGAGAGAATGTCAGGATAGTAATGGGATAGCCAGGCATGAAGGGTAGGAAGTTTATTGCATAAACTTTGGGTGTTAATGGTTTGTGGTGGGGTCCCCTGAAATGCCTTCCAGAACAGGCATGTTGCTTTTTAATGCTGTAGTGTTAATATGGGACTGTGATTCTCAGGTATCCAAGCAACCTATAGTCCGTCTTTGATAATACCCTCATCCTAGGGTAGATACATCTGTGATGGCTACTTTTTTTTTGGGGGGGGGGGGGCACTCGGAAGGTGTTGTTTACAACAAGGATTTTTGAGTGAAGCCACAACTCTCTTAAATAGATGGACTGAGAAAGGGGTGCTTACGTTGCCTCTGCTGTGCATGTGTAGTAACCATTGCAAAATTCCAACACACAGTCCAGAAATGAGAATCATTGTTGCCATATAGCTCAGTACTCTGAGGCAAGATTAATCAGTAGGTTATATGCAACTGAGGTTTGCAAGCAAGTGAATCTTATCCAGAAGAAAAAAAGCCAAGTGAACTAGGCTTGAGGGTAATAACCATCTAGGTTGGCTGAAATAACCTGACCAGAGATGTCCACTGCTTGAACAAATATGAGAGTCTGAGGGAAAGAACAAATCACCCATTTATAGGAAAATCAACTCTTCTGTCTCAAGTGAAACCTCAGTAATACACTCGGTGAACACACTGGGGCTGGTGATGAGATAATCTCCAATGCTGAAATGCAGAAGCTTTTTGAAATAATTCCTAATCTTTATGTATGGTATGCATCGTGACAGTCCAAAGAGCATATTCTATCACCTTGCAGGAGGCCTGCTACTAAAAGTTGATTCCAAACATTTCTTTGATGATGAATTGGTTAAAACTGTTCAGTTCTAGTATGTGCTTGAAGTATCTTGTTGTTCTAGCACCAAAAAGAACAAAGAAGAATAATTTTATTTTTCTATTCTGGTCTGCTGGGACCTAGGAGACAACTCTTTTTGCAAAAGGGCTGAGAGGCCCTCACTTTATACTGACCTTTTGACAGATCAGTATTTTCATAGCCTCTGAACACTACATCCAAAATCTACATCTCCTTTGTAATCCTCAATCACAACAGGTGGAGGAACAAGCATTCTCTGACTCCAGAGTGGGGCAGTGAGGGAGACCCTCAGGAGTGTTGCTATCTGCCCTGGAGTTGACCACATATTTTGGGTAGCAGTCATTATCTTACCCTCCTTAGGATGACCTTGCTAGAGGGTGCATTGCTGAGGCTGGCTGCAAACATTCTTCCACTGCGGTTGTCTGTGTGCCACATCATAAATAAATTTGGCACTGGCAACTCTGCATTCTATTATATTCACACTGTGGAAACCAAAATGCAACTCCAGCAGCCAAGAGGATATTGCTTTGCTCATCAAGGTTACTGAGGTGCCACCTTACAATACCATTAAACAGGGTGGGCCCTGTAAAAAAAGATGCAAAATATTGCTCGATATCACCACCAAATAGTAGAGGCCTTCTAGGAAAGTAACCCAAATCTAATAGTTCTGGTGCTGCTTATACAGCAGACGTGCAAAAGGTTCATCAAAACAGGGCCCAGGGGTGTCTTGTATATAGGAAAAGATCACCTCTGAGAAGTCTGTATGATACTGAGTAAAGAGACAGGGCTTTGAGGCAATCAGGATTACGGAGTAAAGAAACAAGCCTTTGAGGTGATCAGTGGATATTGTATTTATTCCCTGTATTATTTTTGTAAGGAACATTTGTGGACATTCCAGTTGCTGCATGTGTCTAGTCAGGTACATTCCGAAGGGGGCAATTGATCTGATGAGAGTAGAGTAGAGTACAGTTGCACGAGGACTTCTCTGAACTTAGATGCTCTGCCTTTACTTATAAATTGAGCCACAAAGAATTTTCTTACTACCTTGGACAAATGCTGGTTGAAGGCTAGGTCACAGTCTACACAAGCTTCCAGATTCCCGACTACTGAATCAACTTTTAAGGGTGTTTTATTGCCGATGTAATTAGCTGGAGTTGTAGACTTCCCAAACATGTACTATAATGCATTTCTTGGTATTCGTTTTTAAGCTATAGTATCATAGGAGGCTACTAGGCCAACAGCCCTCGGGCCCTTACCAGCCTAGCCTACTTCAACAAGAGTGTCCATTTAAAGAAGACACTAAAATCAGCACCTATTGTCCCTGTCCATGAGGGACACAGGTGGAACCCCTGGGATAAATTTCCGATTACCCATCCAATCGTCCAAAGTGCACTTAAATAGGGTCAACAAGGGTCTCTGCTTAACATGACTTGGAAGCCTGTTCCAAAGGTGAGGCAACCTCTGGGAGACAAATCTATCCATCCAGCAGGCTCTGTTGATGTCGCATACCGGGTTAAGGTCCTTAGAGTGAATGACCTGCATGCCATTTGATTTGCAAATGTACAGCTTTCCCATTAAAGTAGGGTCAGGGATTGCCTTATATGCAAGGCACAAGTCGCCTCTGAGTAGTCTGTATGACACAGAGTATAGTGACAGTGATTTCAGCCTGTCCACATATGACAGAAGCTGGAGACCCTGAATTTTCTTTGTAAGGAGCCTTTGTGGTGTGTCAATTGCTGTAGGTGCTTGGAAAGATGCATACCAGAGACAGCACTGTACTCTATTATTGGCCTGATGAAGGAAGAGTACAGGGGGGTTATAACCCTCTTTTTTTTTATATATAGATGCAATGTCCTTACTTATAAGATGAGGCATATAAAATACCCTTCTGTGGAGACATGGTGATCAAAGGCAAGGTCACTGTCATCTTGTGTGCCCAGGTCTCTCACCACTGAATGGGTGCTTAGGGTATCATTATTGATTGGGTAGTTTCCAGGACCTTTCCGAAGGGGATAATGACACTTTTTTTGGCATTTAGTTTAATGTCCATGACTTTGGACTCAATGACCGCTCCCAGTTTGCAGTCATCAGTAAACTTTGTCAGCCACAGACCTTTAGTTTTTGCCTGGACTTTGGTTACACATCTGTTGAAGGAGGTGGAATCGGAATCCCCTATATTGACTGTATGAATTCTAGAGAGTCAGTTTGCAACCCATCTGAAAATATATGGATTGATACCAATGGGATAATGCCTGAGTGGGGGATTGTGTCAAAGGCCTTGGCTAAGACTAGGTAGGCCGTATGCACGGATTTACCTTCATCTAGGGCTTCAATGTCCATCAAGTTTAACAAGCATGATCTCCTCTTAACAAAACCAAACTGGGTAGGATCAAGCGTGGCTTTGGCACAAACATTTCTCTGTATTACACCTTCCTGAAGGGTGCTCTCATCTTGGGGGGATTCAGTGACTGCTCCCAGTTTGCAATCATCTGTAAACGTAGGTAGACAAAGGCCTTTTCATATTGGTTTGGCCATCTCTTTGACCAAGAAACCTCAGTGCTCTCCCTCTGAAAACAATGGAACATTAAGTTTTAAAAATTTTTGACATGGAAGTTCAGATAACATTCTCACCTCCAAATCTGAATCAGAATTCTGAAAAAAAAAGTATGTATATTGTCGCATTGCATGCCTCTCTGGATTCAATTTCTTGAATCTTCAGGAAACAAGAATCCCTTTTCTCTTTCTTGAAACCACCTAATAAGAAGAGTCAATTGCTTGTACAAGATCACCGGAGCCATACTCCCATCCAGTGAAATTGGAACAGGAAAAAATATAGGAGTTGAGAATTTTTTTTTTTCTTTTCTTCTTTTTGACAGGAAAATTAAGGGAAACAGGCAGCAACAGCTTCCTCAGGGATGGGCACAACATTCTGGTTTAGATTCCATGTCTCTTCTGTCAACACACACAAAAGTGGCACTCCTTCGCAGGGCTGGCACAGGGAATAAAGGTGTACAAGTTTGGAAGACTATCAAATGGTTAAAATGCTCTTGTCAACCATAAGATGTGGCTGCAGATAACTTCAGTCCCAGTAGAAGAGTATTCACAAACTAGTATTAATGTTTAGGTCACCTGCTTCTCAAATGAAACCGTGACCAACAAAAGCCAAAAATATAAAATATATTCTAAACAAACCAATCAGCAATAGAATATTAAGAATATAATCCGTTTGGGGCTCAGAAGAGGACAAGAATTTCCTCTCCCGTTTATAATTCCAATGCAGAAAAAGCAGTCAGCTCTTAGCTGGTATGCTGCTGTCTTGAAAGCGATTTCTCAAACAATTGTAATAAGTTTTCTTTTTTGTTCTGGTTATCAGGAGCATTTTAAATGCTATTTACTACAAACTCATTAGTCAGGTCTTGTGATGGCCCAATATGTCCAGAAACTTCTGTGAACTGTGAATGTTGTTGTGTTTCCCAGTTAGGAGTCGCCACAGCGGAACTCTGGTCCGCTAATGATTGGTAGTTGATTTTTACGTGCAGAGTTACCAGCCCCGACGCACAACCTTCAACAAAGGTACACCCATTCACGCATGTCTCCATGCAGAAGACGCTCTAGCTAAGAATCGAACCGGACAGCGTCTTACTGTGAGGTGACAACGCTACTGCAGCACTATCACCGCAGGTTCACCTCTGTGCACTGTGAATGACAAACAAACACACCCCAAAGTTTTTTTTTCTTTTTAACCCGAAACCATATGCTTTACGTTTGTAAAGGAATGTAGAGAGAGATATGACAAACAAGTTAGGGCACAAAATTTCATAATTTGAGTCAAAAACCAAGGAAAGGCACAAAATGTGGAATCCGAACTCTGAGAAAAATTCCAAAGACAATGATGTTTATTCAGCCCGTTTAAAAAAGTTTTGTCAAGATCTGGCAAATGTAGCTTGGGAACATCTTTTCTGTTGCACAGCAAAATAAAGCTGGAGCAGAGGACTGCCACAGAGTATAATGGGATGGAGGAGAGACCCAAGAAGTCTGGGAAAGTTCTGCATGTCAAGATGCCACAATACCTACCAACATTAGTCCTAGTCTTAATGGGTTTAACTGCTTGTTAGTGAAGAAAATACTCAGCATCTGCAAGCTACTCTTCTAGAAGTGCTGTTGTGCAGATGCTCGACCTATGCCTGGTACTGCAGAGGACCCTTCTGCGGGTCCCAGCATTAACAGTTACTGATGGCCACCTTCTTACTGGGTATAAAGTGGGTCAACAAAATACTTTCATTATGGTAACCTCAAGTGGGCAGAATTAAATCACTATCCCTTACTGCAGTTTTCCAAAATTGCACTCTGAGAAATAAAAGCAGTGCTAATGCAGATCATGACCTGTAATTTGACAGCCGAACAAAACAGTTTACTGACGACAGCAAAGAAAGTCTTAACTGAGTGAGCAATCAAAACTGGTGGGTTTCAGGGATGCTCATTTAGATAGGCACTGCATTACATCAAAAAGGCACATGGGTGCTGATACCGATCACTTTCTTTTCAAAACATGCACAGCAAAAATACAACTGTGTAAGATAATGAAAATACCCATGCGTGGTCAAGTCAGGATGAAGTGTGCCCCTTCTCCCACAAGAAGACTAAAATAATACTGCCTCACACCACTGGAAATGGCCACATCTACACAAAGACAGCAATGAATGTTGTTGGCATTTATTTCACTCTTTACTTTGAGTGCATTCCTAAGACATTCTGCCACTAGTCAGTGGTCAGTTCCTCGAATATATAGTTTCAAAACTCATCCATAATTAACCCTAGCAAAATAGCAATAAATAGGCACTCCCATTACGGGAAATAACTTGCAATAAAATGCACATCAATACAGAAGTATCAGATGCATTAATGATGCTATCACAGTGCTTAAAGATTGGATTAAGCAACTACAGCAAAAAGTAATCACATGCATATTTTCACGTTTCTTAACATCTGCTACTCACTACCAAGGCCTTGGTGGATAGATAGTTCTACACCTTAAAATACTTTTTTTTTTACATGTGTGAGAATACATTTTTCTCCTTACAAAAAGGATCCCCACACTTTCATAAAAAAGAAAAACAACTTTGCCATTCATGTGGTTTGCCATTTCAGTGCTTACCAATGTTGCATTTGCATGAAACCTAAATACTTTTGACATTTTGTTTTCTCTGAGGATCTCACGTCACACAACCCTCACTACAAAAGCTCAGGAAAAGTCTGCATAGCAAGGTATTTGTTGCATTGCCACAGTACTCTCCCACTGCAGGCATTCACAGTTAACTGAAAAACAAAACAATGAAATGAATTATAACACTTCAGAACGCCTTAGAAGAAGTGAAGGTGGAAGAAATACTGGAACAGTGCAGTAAGGTTGACATCAACAAGTCATGGGAAAAGGCAAAGTAGTGGTACATACATACTGTAACTACCTGTTTATCCATTCTACACAGTGCATCTTTTTCTCATCTTGTTGGAACTGAGAATTATAGTATTGTGGGGGAAAAAAAAAAAACAGGTGGGCATGTGTGCAGCAAAGTATACCAGGTAAAGGAAAACTATACAAAATTAATAAACTGAAAAAGAAAGAACTTCACCAGGGCAACTACGTAAAACTAAATGGAACAACTGGACATCAGTCAAGCCACTCAAAACGATAGCAGATTCAATCCTGGAAGATGCGTATGCACTAGAGTTAGGAGGATGCATTTCATTAATATGAAAATGTACAAGTGAAATGAAAATGTAAAGACACAGTTAATTAAGAAATAGCTTGGACATCACATGACATTACCTCATTGAAAGAAAACGCATGCTTGTGTTTGCAAACTTTAAATGTTTATTGAAATTCTAGCAAAATTATCCAGATTTATATATAAATATAAACATTTCAGAATATGAGACTAAATGCCACTAATGTAAGCGGCAATCAACTATCAGCTCCAAAAGAAGCTACAGTGTTCTACAAATGTGGCCTGGAATTGTGAAAACAAAAACACACATACAATAAAGTGCATTTAAAAACAAGTTTCAATTAAGGAGCAAGTTGACTTCACAAACAAAAGGTAAACTTTCTGTGCTTGTTAAAAGTAAATCAAGCAATGAACTTTCAGACATACATTTTTTCCCTTTCATGTTGCAGGTAATGGTGAAATGAAAATTATCTAACGTAATAGTGATACACATCAACTGAAAGGCATTCGTAGCACCATAAATGATACGTACCCAATCAAAGCTACATGTCCTTTAAACAAATTAACCTTAGTGTTCTAACAAAATATTTTTGGTTGTATGCCAAAGGAAGCAAAGGAAGACCAATGTCGAAAATGATACTGACTCATTTTAGTGGCAGATCCAGCTTACTGAATTAAATATTCCATATTCTCACTCTGGATTTAAAACACTTTAACAAAGTATCTACTACATCATTTTCAGGTAACCTCAAACATACCATTAATATGGCAGAAAATGGACAGTGATGAAATTCTTTTTGCCAAGAAAATGGCCAACCATGACAATATATTTTTTTTCAAAATAAGATTCAAGAACCAAGCATTTCCCTTCCTTCCTGTATTATACTCTGCAGGCTTACCTCTATTATAAATTTTTTTTCTACCTGATGCAACAGAAAGGTGCTTGTCTAGGCCCAGCTGCACTGATGATGCTTATTTTCACACTTCTCAAATAAGCATTTTTCAAGAAGAAAGTTATGACCTCCCCAACCCTGATGATTACCACAGCCACAAGTCGGCAGCTATGAACTAGGTAGGACAAATACATCTTAAGAGCTGCTAACTTTGTAAAAAACAGGCAAGGAGGCAAATTATCAAATACAGGGAAACAGCAGTAACATACAGTGAAGAAACTGCAGCCATTTGATATGTGTACTTGTAACCCAAAAATACAGTTGAAAAGGTACTCAAGGTTGATTAAAACAACCATATGCATAGTTAGCTACAATGTAGCTTATTTTATAATACTGATGGAAGTGATGCACAGCATTATGGCATGCATGCCATAATCACAGGTCCCTTATTCTTCATATTTGTTTCCACTACCTCATCACAAAATTCAGACCTCTGTGAAACTAACAAAAATGCGTCTGAATTTCAAAAAAGCAAAACTGATAAAACTCAGTTATGACAGGTGGTGATGCTGTCTAGGTCTCAAAACCATCAAGTATCTGGACGCCAAGTATCAATATATAGTACACCATGCAATGACGGCGCAAATTCATCGCTTTCGTTTTTGTTGCCTCAGCATTTTCCTTCGTTTAAGTATCATTTCATATAACTTTTCAAGTCCTTCTTTAAGGCCTTCTCCTATTATTGCACAAGCAGGCTGCAGATGCCAAGGGGTAGTGCAGCAAAGTTCATTTAATGCTAAAAGCTTCTCCACCTCAGAGAGCGATAAGGAATTCCTCAAGTCCTGTTTGTTAGCAATCACGAGTACCGGTACGCCTTGGTTTTCAGACATTCTGGTGATTTTATGTAGCTCAGTTTTGGCTTCTTCCATTCTTTCAAGGTCTACAGAGTCTACCACATATATAATGCCATCAGTGCAGCGTGTATACGACTTCCAGAGAGGTCTCAGTTTTTCCTGGCCACCAACATCCCAAAAATGGAAAGTGACTGTTTTAGAATGTCCCAGTGTGACTCGGATGCGTTCTGCGTTAAATCCTTTGGTTGGCACGGTGTTGACAAACTCATTGAACTGCAAACGATATAAAACTGTAGTTTTTCCTGCACAATCCAATCCCAAAATGACAATATGAAGGGACTGGAAGGATGGAAGACTTGATAATATAGAATTCTGATCCGACAGCCCGTTCCCCATATTTGAAAGTCTGGCTTATTGAGTTTTGTGATCAGTTCCACGTCGTAAGCAAATCGGTCTGGAAACCGCAAAACTTTTTTTGCGAAAATAATCTGGAAAAAAAGGAAAGAAAGAGAGCAGGTCAAGCTTGGTTAGATGCCAGCAAGGTGCCACCAGACATCTGCATCCTGTACTATAATAAATGCTAACAGAGCCCAGTAATGCAATGTATCTGTACCACGTTTAGGGACTACACCAAACGGTCTGTTCACACAAATAAGTAGTGGTTATGCTTGTGGCAGAAAATATGGCATGACAGATAACTTTTGTATGAAGTTCCAGAAACGCTCTTAATAAATATACCACATACAGTTACCAACCTAATACCCGCATACAATAATACTCATTAACCTAACCCCTTTATCCCCGATCTCCCATACAATATTAAGCCCTTACTAGACCAAGGAATCGTTCCTTTGAAGTACCAGTCCTGTGAACAAACAAAACACATATTAAGTATAACCGAGGGGGTCACAGACCAAAAACAACAGAACGCCCTCGTTTATTTTCAGACATATTAAATGCAAAAAAAGAAAATACAGATATTTAACCACAAGCTTTGCAAAACGCTTACCTTGCTCCTTGGATAAAATGTATAACGCACACCATAATAGAATATAGAGCTAATCACGTCCACACAAATCTCAGACCAATATAGCACAAGTCTTGCCTGCAAAGAGTAATAAACAACACTCCAGTGTGTCTCACAACAACTGTATCACTGATTTTTTTTCCCCTGTCGTCAAGCTTAACACCAGAAACCACGCCCATTAAGGAGCATTAACCCACCTAACCTGAACTAAGACTGCATCTTTCATTATGAGTGGCCGGAGTCACCATCAATCAAATAAATCAGAAGCGCGCCAGAAGGCACCACCTGTTGATGGCAGAGGGAAAAAAAAAATAAATCTACTAAACAACTAGCCTTTTCAATCAGTATTGCGGGCAATCATTTTTCTGCTTATGACTGCAAGGAACTTTAAGACATTAATACCAAGCACACCAGTGTGTCTAGCTGTAAGCTTCTAATGATTCATTACAATGCAAACAGAATGATATTTATATATGAATTTACCCACAGCAATGACAAACAAAATGTCAGAAAAAAGAAATCACACCCACCTTTCAAAAACACCAGTTTAAAATGTGTCAGAAACTGTCAGGCAAGCAATAAGCATATGATACGACACATATTCAAGAAATATATTCTGTAACATTTCTGTAGAACATGCGCTAAAGACTAGCAAACCATCAGTCGTAAACATACTTCCACAGCTCCACAACCTTGCACCTGTCTAACTGTTACACGGCGCCACTCAGTGGCCCAAATCTTTCACAACAAGTGTGCGTCATTATTTACTTTTAACTCCATTGGATAATGGTCTTACCGTATGCCACAGACGGCAATGCTGCTTGTTCTAGAAGAGGAAAGTGGCAATATACGTGCATCTTTATTTCAAGGAACTACGGAGAAGTTAACTGATAATGAAATTTTGTTGAAAGGTATATGTCTGTTGCCTGACTCATTTGGGGGCTTATGCCTGGAACTTGTCAGGGTTTGAAACTGCAAACTTGAGTTCCGTGTAAACATCAACGTCTCTCTCATAGATTATTTTAGGGCCACTTAGACGAATGTCAATTTCTCTATTTTGGTTAGTGGTATGGTTTACGACTTTACGTACAAGCAAAAACATTAATTTACTCGAGTAAGTCAAAGCTCAAAACTTCTTTTCTGAGGACTCGGGGACATGCTTGTTTTACTGTTGCTGTTTGATTGCTCAGACGTGCCCGTAATGTACATGTTTGTTACTCTAAACTGCTGTTTTCATGTAATTTGTAGCGTTTGTATTAAAATAATCAGATACAAGGTATAGAAGGGGGTTGGGGTAGTGACGTGCAAATTTTCTAAAGAAGTACGACATTTTAAAGTTGACATTCTGACTGACTGAAATCTTGATTTACCAGAAAAAATATAAAAAAAGACTGACCAAAAATGAACTGGTTTGAATTCCCTCGTAACCTAAATTACACCCAACTATTATTTATTTTATTTTACATGTGCTGACCGGGATGGTCCGAGTGGTTACATGTCCATTTTCAGCGGAGGCCCGGTGAGAAAAGCTCCAAGATAATAATTCCCATAACAGATTACAGGCATAAGCAGTACCAGCATTTAGCACATATAGTACTAACTTATTAGTATGTTTGAACTAGGAGTCTAGTGGATGATCGCAATGTTCGGGTGCTGCTGTAGGGTCTGATAATATTTTTTAGTGCAGGTGTATCTTTCTGGTTGGTAAAGGACTTTATGTGCCACTATTAGCTGGTTGAACTGCAGTAGGCTTGGCAGTTCAAGCCATCTAGGCAATTTAGGTTGTGACAGTGGTGTGTCCAGTAGGCTGTGCCAGTAGCAAATCTGGCAATGTGGTTATAGCAGGATGATAGCTTATTAAGATCTGTTTTGTTTAAGTTGGAAAATAGAGGTGAGGCATAGAGAAGAGTTGATAGAATGATGCCACAGTACAAAGACAAAATGATCGATTTTAACAATTGGCTAAAATTTTGGTGTCATTCAAAGGGGATCCAGTGTCTGTCAGCCTGGGATGACATGCTCGACAAGCCACGTTGCTTCGCTGGGGACGGCTTGCACCTGTCACCACTGGGCTTTCGGATATTGGCAAAGGCTCTTGCCACCCCCATAGTGCCTTTTTAAGGCAAGCTCAAAAGTCAAACCCACCCCCATAGACAGCACAAGGAACAAGAAACTAAGGGTAATGCTGCTAAACGCCAGAAGTCTTAACCTCAAGATGCACGCACTCGAAGCTCTCCTCAGTATGGAGAACATCGATATCTGTGCAGTGACAGAAACCTGGTTCAAGGCTCCAGAGAGCACCCCAGCACTACCAGGCTATACCTCATATCATGCTTTTCGGCCCCAAAACCCGGACCGAACCACAAAAGGAGGGGGAGTTTCCATATTTATCAAGGATATCCACACCTCCAGGTTAGTGGCATTGCACGAAGTATCGGAGACCATCCATGTGCAACTAACAGTGGGCAAGACTGCTTTTCAGTTTATTGCATCCTACAGACCACCCTCTCAAAGTCAGGAATCCCACTCGGCTTTCCTGAAAACATTGGAGAACATGAAGGTCTCTCCGATTATATTGGGCGACTTCAACTACCCAAACATTGACTGGGCGCACTACTCAAGCCCCAGCACCTTAGCCCAAAGGTTCCTGGAAATTATAAACTCAAATGCTATGGAACAACTAGTCACCACTCCCACAAGAGGGGACAACATACTAGACCTGATCATTACCAACATGGGGACTCTATGCTCCACACCAGAAGTATATCCCTCATTGGTAAGATCAGACCATAAATTAATTTCACTGGATGTCCACATCCCGACCCCACCCCCAGCCCAGAAAACCACAGTGAAAAACTTCTCAAAAGTGAACTTCTCACTTCTCAAAAACCAAGTGGAATCCTTCAAGGCCCCAAGGCCAGTGGAAACTACGGCCCAAACTGCAGAATCCTATATAAACGCATTCTACGGACATCTCCAGGAATGCATGGATCATGCTATCCCAAACAAAACCAAGACCCAATCATCCAAAGGCAGGCGTCCAGTCTGGTGGACCCCTGCCATAAATAAACTGTACAACAGAAGGAGGAAGCTACTACATGATAGAGCAAAATCCCTAATAGGGAAGGCTTCTCTGATCAGTACTAGCAAAAAATTATGATCCCTCATAAAATCCTCCAAGGCTATCTTCGAGAGAAAAATTGCACAGGACACCAAAGACAATCATAAGGCTTTTTTCAGTTATGTTAGAAACCTGGGATGCAACTCCCAGACTTGTTCTGAGTTGATTCTAAACAACAAAAAATACACTGAACCCACAGACATCGCCAATATCCTGGCAGACAGGTTCAGTGCAAACTTCACCACCCCCTCCCCCCCAAAAGAGCAAGTATCTATCCCAGCAGAGGGCTGCCTCCCAAACATCTCTGATGCTCAGGTGAAGGCTGCCCTCTCCAAAGCAAAAAAAACTGCTTCCATGGGACCAGATGGCGTCCCAGGTTGCGTCCTACATGAACTCCAAGAGGAACTAATCCAACAAATAAAACAGCTATACAATCTCAGCCTCAATACAGGATATGTGCCCACAGAATGGCGTACAGCAACAGTGGTCCCACTCCACAAAGATGGAGCCTCTACGGACCCTGGAAACTATCGCCCCATAAGCCTGACTAGCTTAGTCTGCAAGGCTATGGAGAAGATCATCATGGAGCTCATAAACAAAGACATTGGGGACCTACAGACACTAGATCCTACCCAGTTCGACTTTGTCAAGGGCAGATCCTGCCTTTTGAACCTGGTTGACTTCTTCGAAACAGTCACCAAAGCCATAGATGAAGGGAAGGTAGTCCACACAGCCTATCTGGACCTTGCAAAGGAATTTGACACAATACCCCACTCGGGCATCATAGATAAGCTATCCAGCTTAAATATAAACCCCTATGTCACAAGATGGGTCGCAAACTGGCTCAAAGACAGAACCCACAGAGTAAGAGTTGCTGGAGCCATGTCAGACTCGAAACCGGTCACAAGTGACGTCCCACAGGGTTCTGTCCTGGGACCACTCCTGTTCGGTATATACTTTTCCGAGGTACAGGCAAACATGGGAGGACTATGGCTCACCAAGTTCGCAGATGACTGCAAACTGGGCGCCATAATCAACTCTCCAGCTGACACAAACATCCTTCAGAAAGGTCTCACAGAGACAGATAACTAGTGCCAGCACCATGGTTTAAAGCTAAATGCCATAAAATGTATAGTCATACCCTTTGGCAAAAACAATGTGCCCACAAATTACCACATAGGCGGAAACCCATTAAGTACAGAGAAAGTTATTAGGGACCTGGGGACCCAAGTTGATAGCAATCTCTCCTTTGAAAACCACATTGCCAAAGTGGTTAGAAAGACCTTCAACATAGCCCACCTCATCACGAAGGGTTTCACATCTAGATCAAGAGAGGTAATCATGCCCCTTTATTCATCCCTCATCAGGCCCATCATAGAATACAATGCCCCTTTTGGGATGTACCTTACCCGACACCTGCAGCAATTAGAAAGACCCCAAAAGTATCTCACCAAGAGGATCAAGGGTCTCAAACAGATGCCATATGCTGCTCGGTTAAAAAAACTCCAGCTCTACTCAGTTGCATACCGCCTACTTTGAGGCGATCTATGCCTGACATACAAAGCTATGTCAAATCCAGAATTAATGGACATGCTCCATCGCAGTAAATCTAAATCCTTTAGAGCCACACGCTCGAGAGACTTGAACCTCAGCACAGAAATAAATAGAACTTGCTGGAGGGACAGGTTCATAACCCAGAGGCTCCCTTCGCTCTGGAATAGAATTCCAGTTCATGTGAGGCAGAGCACCTCACTGAATCTCTTCAAGAAGAATCTCGATAGGTGGATGGGGGATCGTAGGTTTGTCCCAGGGATTACTCCTGTGTCACTATTAGAGGCACAGTAAACTAAACCTTAAAAAGGGCACAGTATACTCAAATCAAGGGGTGGCGTAAGCCATACAGAATCGGGCTAGGCTTATAATTGCCCCAGGGCAGATAGCCTAGTATGAACCTATAAGAGGCAATTGCAGTTCTAGCAAGTGGGGTAAGGAAAAGTTTGATTGTGTAAAGAGAGCAAAGTTTTTTATTAATGGTTTTGATAGTTTGATTGATAATGCACATCAAACTTCAGGTTGTTATCAACTATGACACCCAGTAGTTTAGTTTGGGCTTTGGGGAGATGATAGTGCCATTGTTAGCAGTTATGTTGAAGGATGGCAAGGGGGGATCCTGCATGTGGGGGAGAAGAGGAGCAACTTACTTTGTTGGGGCTTAGGATCAGATGTTGATTGGAGAGCCATTTTTCCACTGTATTGAAGGTATTTTGGGTTAATAAGAATAAAGTAGCTGGTGAGGTGTCAGAACAAATCAAGGTGGAGTCATCCGCAAATTGAATGCAGGTAGCATCTAGGATGAATGAAGGTCATTGATAAAGATGCAGAAAAGAAGGGGTCCTAGTATCGAGCCCTGGGGGACTCCTAATGTGATGGGTAGGTGAAATAGCTTGTCCTGCCATAGGACTGCCTGTTGCCTGCCCTGCAGGTAGGATTGAAGCCACTGGAGTGCATGGTTGTTTAAGGAGAAGGCCTTCAAGGTATTTATAAGCATTTTGTGGTCAGTTACAGCACAAAGACACGAAAATTACAGAACCAACTGATATTGCCAACATCCTGTCAGATCGGTTTAGTGCTAACTTTACCCCCCTCTCACCCCCTAAAGGGCCCATATCTATACAGGAAAAATGCAGAGTCCCTGTAATCACAACTACGCAGGTAAAAGGTGCACTCTCTAAAGCCAAAAACACAGCATCCATGGGACCGGACAACATCCCAGGCTGCATTTTACTTAAACTTCAGAACGAACTGGCTCCCCACTTAAGTACCATGTTCAATAATAGCCTCGCATCAGGCTTTGTGCCCACTGAATGGCGCACAGCAAGAGTTATCCCACTCCACAAAGGGGGAGCCACCACTGATCCTGGAAACTATCGACCTATTAGACTGACGAGCCTGGTCTGCAAGGCCATGGAACGTATCATCATGGAACTCATAAACAAAGACATTGGTAACCTCCAAACTCTGGATCCCGAATGTGAAAGGCAGATCATGCCTCCTGAACCTGATTGACTTCTTTGAGGCAGTCACCAAAGCCGTGGATGGGGGTAAGGTGGTTCACACAGCCTATCTTGACCTCCCCAAAGCTTTCGACACCATCCCCCTTTCTGGAATTAAAGCTAAAATTCACTAAACTAAGTATAAATCCCTACATCACAAGATGAGTTGCCAACTGGCTCACTGACAGAAACAACACTGTAAAAGTTGCAGACTCCAAGTCTGACCTCAAAGCAGTGACAAGTGGAGTACCACAGGGTTCCGTCCTGGGACCTCTCCTGTTTGGTATCTACTTCTCTGAAGTACATGCTAACACAGAAGGCCTCTGGTTAATGAAGTTGGCAGATGACTGCAAACTAGGAGCCATAGTCAAGTCATCCCCAAATGATGTAGACATCCTACAGAAGGGCCTCACTGAGACAGATGCCTGGTGTCAGAGCCATGGCCCAAGCTCAGTGTCAAAAAGTGCAGTGTCATCCCCTTTGGTAAAAACTCTGCCCATGAACTACAACATAGGAAGCAATCTACTTAACACCGAATGCGTGATAAGAAACCTTGTGACCCAGGTGGACAGTAGTCTCCTCTTTGATAGTCACATCGCCACAGTAGTCAGGAGGTCCTTCTGCGTGGCACACCTCATCATAAAAGGGTTCTCATCCAGGAAAAAAGAGGTAATTGTTCCCCTCCACTCGTCACTCATTAGACCCATTATAGAGTACAACGCCCCTTTTGGAATGTACCTCACATAGACCTACTAAACCAGCACTGGCAAAAAATACACATAAATACACAAAATCATACTCGGAGGCTCTAAATAAAAACCTGCAAAAGCATCAGAGAGCTCCAAAGCAGACACCCATAAAACCTGCACCTCCCGTCACAAACCAGACAACACATAAAACACAAAATCAATGTGCCACCCAATCACAGCCCTTAAGGCAAAATAACATACCTAACACACTAGTAATAGGTGACTCAATAGTCAGGCACACTGACGCCCCACTCACTAGACTGGATAAGGAGAAAGTTACTGTTAGCTGCCTGTCGGGAGCCAGAATCCGCCACATAACACAAGCACTAGGGTCACTCCAGAACAAGTACAAATATGACTCTGTCATTGTTCATGTTGGTGTGAATGACCTGAGCCATACCTCCCTGGACTACATGAAAAGAGACATGGAAGAGCTCTCTGATCATGTAGCCCAGGTGGGTATGACCCTGACCGTGAGTAACATCCTGCCCTCACCAAGAATGATACCTCAGTATAAAGAAAAAATGATCAATTTCCAATTGGCTAAGCTTCTGGTGTCATTCAAAGGGGATCCAGTGTCTGTCAGCCTGGGATGACATGCTCGACAAGCCACGTTGCTTCGCAAGAGACGGCTTGCACCTGTCACCCCTTGGCTTTCGAATACTGGCCAAGGCTCTTGCTGCCCCCTTTGTGCCTTTTTTAGGCAAGGCTCAAAATTCAAACCCACCTCCGTAAACAGCACAAGTAAAAAATTGAGGGTTATGCTACTCAACGCCAGGAGTTTAAATCTCAGAATGCATGCGCTCGAAGCACTCCTAAGTATGGAGAACGTCAACATCTGTGCAGTAACTGAAACCTGGTTCAAGGCTCCAGAGAACACTCCAGCACTACTGGGCTACAACTCATACCACACATTTCAGCCACAGAACACGGACCGAAACACAAAAGGAGGGGGTGTATCCATATTCATCAAGGATACCCACACCTCTAGGTTAGTGGCGCAGCATGATACCTCTGAGATCATCCATGTGCAATTAACATCGGGCAAATCTGCAATGCAAATTTAGCCTGCTACAGATCACCCTCCATGACCCAGGACCACCACTCTGCCTTTCTGGAGATACTGGAAAACATGAAGGTCCTACTGAACACCCTGATCTTAAGAGATTTCAATTACCCTACCATTAACTGGGAAAACTACTTGTATACAAACTCCCAGGCTCAGCGCTTCCTGGAATTTATCAACTCAAATGCCCTGGATCATCTGGTAAACTCCCCTACCAGAGGCCACAACATATTGGACCTGGTCATCACCAACATGGGCGACAGGTGCTCCGTACCGGAGGTCAACCCATCACTAGTTAGATCAGACCATAAACGTATCACCCTGGATGTCCACACCCCACCACCACCCCCAACCAAGGAAACCACAGTGAAAAACGTTTCTAAAACAAACTTCACCTTACTTAAGGCAGAGGTGGAAAGTTTCACAGCCCCCACGCTAAAGGATAACACTGCCCAAGATGCAGAATCATTTACAATTGCACTCTATGAGCACCTACAAGGATGCATGGATCGTGCCATCCCTAGCAAAACCAAGATTCACACCCCTAAGAGAAGGAAACCAGTCTGGTGGACCCCTGCCATAAACAGGTTATACAACAAAAGGAGGAAACTAGTTCAGAAAAAAAGCAAATCCCAAGAAGGAAAGACATCCCTGATCAGTATCAGTAAGAAACTAAGGTCCCTCATAAAATCACCCAAGGCTAACTTCGAAAGAAAAATAGCCAAGGATTCGAAAGATAACTACAAAGACTTCTTTAGCTTTGTCAAGAATCTAAGTGGCAACTTGCAGATATGCTCTGGGATAGTGCGAAATAGCACAAAATATACCGAACCTGCTGATATTGGCAACCTACTGACAGATGGATTCAGTGCAAACTTCACCTCCCTCTCACCTTCAAAAGGGCCCACAACAATTCCGGAAAGTGTAGTGTCCTGGAAATCACAGAAGCACAAGTGAAAACAGCCCTTTCAAAAGCCAAAAACACAGCATCAATGGGGCCAGATGGTGTCCCAGGCTGCATCTTGCACGAACTGCAGAACAAACTAACCCCCCACCTAAACATGCTGTTCAACCTCAGTCTCTCCTCAGGTTACGTGCCCATAGAATGGTGCACAGCAATGGTTATTCTGCTCAACAAAGGAGGGGCCACAACTGACCCTGGTAACTATCGCCCCATAAGCCTGACTAGCCTGGTCTGCAAGGCTATGGAACGCATCATCATGGAACTCAACAAAGACATTGGAAACCTCCAAACACTTGACCGGACCCAGTTCAGCTTTGTTAAGGGCAGATTATGCCTACTAAACCTGGTTGACTTCTTCGAGACAGTTACCAAGGCCATAGACGAGGGAAAGGTGGTTCACACAGCCTACCTTGATCTCGCCAAGGCGTTCAACACCATTCCTCACTCGGGTATTATAGAAAAACTCACCAGCCTGAACATAAACCCCTATGTCACAAGATGGGTTGCCAACTGGCTTATAGACAGAACTCACACGGTAAGAATAGCGAGTTCCAGTTCTGACTCTAAACCAGTCACAAGTGGTGTCCCGCAAGGCTCAGTTCTGGGACCCCTACTGTTCGGCATATATTTCTCAGATGTACAGGCAAACACAGGAGGACTATGGCTAACCAAGTTCGCCGATGGCTGCAAACTGGGAGCCATAATTGATTCTCTCCGGCTGACACGGACATCCTCCAAAAAGGCCTTACTGAGACAGACACCTGGTGTCAAAGTCATGACCTCAAGGTAAATGCCAAAAAATGCATAGTCATCCTGTTTGGGAAAAACAAAACACCCACAAATTGCCACATAGGCGGCAGCCCCTTAATACAGAAGAGGTAATAAGAGATCTGGGGACCAAGGTAGATAGTAATCTCTCCTTTGACAATCATATTGCCAAAGTAGTTAGGAAATCCTTCTATGTGGCCCATCTAATTACTAAGGGGTTCGCATGTAGAAATAAAGAGATTATAGTGCCCCTCTACTCATCGCTCATCAGACTCATCATAGAGTACAATGCCCCATTTGGGATGTACCTCACAAGACACTTCCAACAGCGTGAAAGATCACAAAAGCACCTCACCAAGAGGATTACTGGCCTCAAACATATGTCCTATGCAGCCCGACTGAAAATCTCCGGCTGTACTCAGTGGCATATCGCTTACTCAGAGGTGATCTCTGCCTGACTTACAAAGCCATGTCCAGCTCAGAATTGATGGACATGCTCCACCTAAAGAAATCCAAGTCACTGCAAGCCGCATGCTCTAGTGAGCTAAACCTCACCACAACAATAAATAGAACATGCTGGAGGGATAGATTCCTGTCACAGAGACTCCCCATGCTTTGGAACAAAATTCCTAACTACATTAGGCAGAGCCCCTCACTAACACTCTTCAAGAGAAGCCTTGACGAGTGGATGGGTAACATAAAGTACACCCCTGGGATCACTTCATTGGCTCTGCTTGACAGAGGCTCAGTTAATTAATCAACGGGGCGGCGAAAGCCGACACACTCTGGCTAGGCTTATAAATGCCCTCGGGCAGATAGCCTAGTGCCTACCTATGAACCTCACAAGACATCTGCAGCAGCTGGAAAGGCCACAGACGTACCTCACAAAGAGGATTACTAGCCTCAAACAAATGCCCTACACTGACCGCCTTAAAAAAACTCCAGCTTTACTCCATAGCGTATCACCTACTCCGAGGTGATCTCTGCCTAACATATAAAGCTATGTCAAACCCAGAGCTGTTGGACATGCTACACCTAAAGAAATCCCAATCCCTCCAAGCTACACACTCTAGGGACCTAAACCTTGTCACCACAATAAACAGGACATGCTGGAGGGATAGATTCCTGTCCCAGAGACTTCCTATACTCTGGAACAAGCTACCCATCTATGTCAAGCAAAGTTCTTCATTAGCACTCTTCAAGAAAAATCTTGCTGAGTGTATGGGAAATAGGAAATACACCCCGGTGATCACTTCAGTGTCTCTGCTCAACAGTGGCACAGGAAAATAACTTTCTTGGGTGGCGTAAGCCATGGAACCTTGCTGGCTAGGCTTACATAGGCCTTTGGGCCGATAGCCTAGTACCTACTTATGAACCATGTCAAAAGCCTTGGATAGATCTAGAAAGAGTGCTGAGGATAGTTTATTATTGCGGTTGTGATTAATGATGTTAGAGAAAGAGAAGAGGGCAGAAGTAGTACTGTGGTGTGGCTTACAGCCATGCTGAAAGTTGGACAACAGCTTGTTCTGTGTGAGGTAGTTTATGAGCTGTATGTGTACACACTTCTCCATAATTTTAGCTAGAGGTGACATGATAGCTATGGGTCTAAAGTTTGACAGTTCAGTGGAACTGCCTCCTTTATGGAGAAGTATAGAAGTATGATATGGGAGATTTTCCATATAGTGGGTACAGTAGCTTCAGATTTATTTCTGTTGATCAAGATTGAGATGGGGTTTGCTATGGTGTCAGCAGCCTTTTGCAGATAGTCTGCTGGGAGGAGGTCAGCAGCCAGGGTGGTGGGTCTTAGTTTCTTAAGTTGGGCATGAATAAGTTGAGTAGGAATAGGTCGGAAGGTAAAGTATGTTTGGGTACTGGGTGTGGCTACATTAGAATTAGAGCCATTCGAAGAGAGTTGGCTGGCTAGAGACTGAATAGTCTCCGTGAAGAAGCTGTTGAAGTTATTAGCAATGTCTACTGAGAATTTTTGTTGGGAAGCTGAGGGGGGTGGAGTGGCAGTTTGGCCTGGGTGGAGTAGTTTGTTTATTCCTGCCCAGAATTTTTGAGGTTTGTTTTGGTGTTTTTGCAGTAGATGGGTTCTTTTTGTGTAAGGTTATGGATTTTTTGGTGTCATTCCTTAGCTGTCTGAATCTTAGTTGATCAAGCGAGGCTTTTTCAGTAGGTGGCCCATGCTTTGTTTCTGAGTGAAATTTTGGTTTTGGTATCTTTAGAAAGCCATGGTGCAATATTAACTTTGGTTCTAATAGAGCGGCTGGGAGCATGGGAGTTAAGAATAGCAAGGAATTTGGTGTTAAAGTATGCTACTGCTTCATGTAGTCACCCACAAACTGATCCATAACCCAGACAGTTGCCCTTCACTTCACTTCGGTCCACTAATAAGTAGCTCTTAAGTATATCTAAACCCAACAAACGAGCTGGACGAAGCCTTTATTCCTAAACCATTGCCAAATTATGGAATGCTCTGCCGTCCTCTATCGCTCAAGTGGACTCTAAAAACCTTTAAATCTGCACTAAAAAGCCACTACCTCAATAATCCTGTCTCTTCTTATGACCATTTGTCTAAGCCACCATAAACTAACTTAAGCATCCACTTTTTCCTTTCTTCAAATTACATCTTGCATTTATCTCATTGAACCTTAAGAACTCCCTCCTTAACAGTTTAATCTCTTTTACTTTATCTCACTAACTACTCAAAATCCTAGCTCTAGAGCTACATAATTTAGTTTAAAGAAATGTTTGCCTTGAAGCATTCTACTACCTGAATGATCTTTGTGTCAATTGATTGCATGTTATCATATCAATATGTTAATGTAGTTTGTACTAAACATTTGAGCTTGTCTATACTATTCAAATAATATCTCTACATGAACATTTTTGTATCTGTAACTGCAGCTTTTCTCCCTGGGCATCCACTGAAAATGGGTTCCTGATCTAGTGGACTTTCCAGGTCAACGGATGTCAGTAAATAAATAAATTATGAGGACAGCATAAATACCAGGCAAAAACAGGAACAGTTGAGATCATAAGTTCTAGCGTGCTCTAGTAGTGTCACATCTACTACTGCTGGCAAAACTAAGTGATCTGATAGTGTCAGTTTTATCATCTCCTCCTTACAGATGGGTTACGGATCCGATCCTCGGATCCGACTCGGCCATTACTAAGCTTGTGGCAAGCAAAGAAGGTCTTGGACACTCCCCTTACCAACAGTGCATCTCTTCCTGTTCCCTCAGGTCTTGTTTGCTGCTTCGCAAAAGACGTGATCCTTCCTAGAGATCTTGGATAGTCAGTTCGTATTTCTTTGATTATTTGCTTTTTTTTCCAATCCTTTCTCAACCTTCAGTACCTTATTGTTATACCTTTCTCCCCTTGTTAACAAATTGCTTGGTATTTTTCCTCTGGTAACCGCTTTTTATTAGGTTACTTATCTCTCTCCCCTTTAACCATCATTTTTATTAATATATTTTTTTCCTGCCTTCCCTTACCTTTTTAGGTAAGGCTGACTACTGCTGCTAGTAGTTTCCCCCTTACCTTTCTTGGTAGTCTTAACTGTCATTGTTAGTACTTTCATTTTTTCCCCTTTTTCGAAAAAAAAAAAATCTTTCTCTTTTGACTTTATCTGTTTTCTTTCGTCATGTCTGAAAAACATAAGCAGGCTGGCTTTAAAAAATGCTCCAAATGTGGGCATAAAATCCCACTCAGCGATTCTCACGACCTTTTATTGTCTAGGTCCTCTACATCTACAGGAAAACTGTTCTATTTGTCATTCTTTCAACCATCGTACGTTGGTTGAAAGAAGAAACTAATTTTGAAAGGGATGCTTCCATCTGCCTTTGAAGAGGCCATTTCTGTTTCTTCAATTAAGCCACCTTCTAAATTGAAGTCAGCTCATTCTTATCCTACTTCTTCCTTGTCCATTAGATCAGGCGATAAGGGCAAGAAAGGCCTTCTTCCACTCCATCGGATTAATCGGAGCCAAAGTAAAAAATCATTAAGCATGCCGATACAAACGTGTCGGGGCCATCGGCTCTGACTCCTGTCAAATCGGATCTGATATTTGTGAGTCATCTGCTAAAGATGCAGCAGATCCATTGGTACTGAATCTAACAAAGAGTGCCTTTAGACCTTAATCTGTATTCCTTGGACCAGGTACTCTCCAAGCTATGACCCTGTACCCTTCAGAGTTCCTTCTCCATTTTTATCCAAGCCGAAATCTCCCTTAAAGCTCTTCTTCTTGTTCTACCAGGAGCCTTACTGAGAATGACATGGAGTGCTTGGTGCAGAAGATTTTGTGGATACAGGGCATAACTAAATCACCCTCTGCCCTGACTCACTCTGCTCCGGGGCCTCTTGAGTCCATTACTCCCCCTTTTGGATCCTCCTACGACTTCAGAGCAAGTTTCGGAGCCCTCAGATCTGATGCGCCCAGTACCCTTTAGGGTAGATCTGAGATTGTCTTCTTCAGATCAGGCCTTGGCTCTGAGCTCTTTAGTTTTCTCCTAACCAGAGAGCTCCCAGAGCCATAGTGACCCTCACAGTCCTCGAGAGCGTTTGACTCCCAGGTTTTTGGAGCAGTCAATACATCTCGGAGCCTCTGCACAGGTGAACTCTGCTCAAGTTTCTACCCAAGGCAAGCTGTCTTTGGGGCTGGAAGAGTCTTCGGCTGACAAGCATGTTTTGTCAGGTCCAGAGTCCTCTTTCCTCAAGAGCAGTCAGCCTTTGGGGCCTTGGAGAGGGTAACTGCCACCACAGTAAAAAGGTATCTTCCCCTTTGGATCTTCAGCCCAGTCAGCATTCCCTGTGTACCCCTTCCGACCAGGACTCTCCACTGGGACAGCAAGACCTCGAGCACCAAGAGACCCAGCGGGTTCCCCCTGTCTCTTCAGATACCTCCCCAGAGTCTCCCACTGAGAAGGTTCTTCGGAAGAGACTTTGTAAGAGGAAAAGTTTGGCCTCCACAGAGGAGTCTGCCACTGAAGACACCAACCTCAATGAAGCAGAAGGATCCCCATGGCTTCACGGTCACCTCCTGAGGACGGGTCCTTTGGGGAGATTTTAGAAATACTGAAACAGTGAGGTGACTGGTAGTCCAGTAATCCTTCAGCTGAGGAGTCAGTGTACCTGGCAGCTTTTGGTTCTTGCCTGTCTTCTTCCTGGGTTACTCCACCTGTAAAGACCCTCCACTTGACCAGTAATCAAGGAGCCTCAGTCCTCCCCACTGGCATCAGTGGGGGACATTCACTGGGACGATATAAGGTACACATACAGTATTTCCATATGCAGCTCTCTGCATCAAGTGCAGTTTCCCTTAAGAACACATAGAGACCACAGTCAGTCCGGGGCTGGTTTTTCCAGATCCCCAATAAGACTCCCCACTGGCATAGCTGTAGAGTTGAGATCTCAACTGAGTGACCAGACCATGACCTCCAGCTCCCTCTCTGTCCAACCAGTGCTTCATGTCCCTGCCCAAGTAGCTGACACACACACTGTTTGAGGTTTGATTTACACACACACACACACACACACACACACCTGGGAAAGCTGGCAAAGGTTTACTAGCTATGCCCCCTTCTGCTCCGACAATCGGGTAGTTTTCACTGCCACCAGTCACTCCTGTTAGCTACCTTAAGGCTTTTCCAAAGGTACCCAATATACAGAGTGATATTAATATTAATACAAATGGTAGTTTGACCAAGATCAAGGCTATTAGGAGTTGCCCACACAGTGTCACCAAATAAATATGCAAGTACTCTCAAAACTTAAATAGCTCTGCAAAGATCAACCACAATGAAAGGTTTAAATATATTTAATAATAAATAATGAAAGAACAAGACAATACTAAGTATATATTCACAGTGACATTAGCGTTCAAAACCACATGAAATAATTAAAACAACATTGCAGGACAGTCTCAAATAAATAAAGAAAAATATCTAAACTAAGCTTCACTATATTCTTGACTGAATCTAAGAGAATTGTACTATAACCTAAGAATTTACTAAGAGCAAGGCAGATGTGGTGAATGGATCTTCTAGTTGTCAGGTCCAAGACAGAATACAGAATGCTCTGTCTCACTAAGAGACTTCTCAAATGAATATCTCAAATATTACTGTTGGGATAGCTTGCAAAATGACATCACTTCTTGCCATCTGACTTCTAGTTCCTACGCCAAACCCTCCATTGCTGGCAGCTGGTAGCATTTAGCATCTATGTGTAAAAATACATAGGTAAAGGCTTTTGCTCAGATCTTTGGCAGATGCTGGAAGTCATAAAACAATTGCATTCTTCTATGCTTTCAAGACTAGTAATTAGTTCACCCTAAAGACAATACAGAAATATTTCTAGTACAGACTTTGTCTCTAGCTGCACTAAACACTGTCAGAGAGCCTCTTTATTGCATAACCTATAAAGTAATTTAATTTCAGATATTTTCTAAAGTTTGCTGGACTGATGTCAACCCTCCAGTTTCCTCTGTTAAAACGGATGCATTTAAACAGTTACAATAGTGCATGTACATTTCTGTTCTCTTCCAGTAGGGCACACTCTGAATACATTTCAAATACAGCACTTTGCAAATACCTTTTCAACACAAACATCTGTAGAGAGTAGTTTGATTTACACATGACATACAGTTCTAGTACATTTGTAACGCAAGTGTCTTGTATGATATACAGTTCTAATACATTTGCCATATCAGTATCTTGCATAAATTAGTTTGATATTCACAAATGACATATAATTATTTACAAAATTCCAGCTATCTGTTCTGGCCGTATCTCCTTTCATCACACTGCCCACAGATGAGTTCATAGGTTTGATCTCTCGGTGGGCGTGGAGACCCCAGATTCCATAGAACCTGTCCCCCGGAGACCAAACAAGATAATTACAGCTCTGTCAGATAAAGCCTTCTGGACTAAGGGTGTTGCAGTAGATGCCATGGTCGTGGCAGCATTGACCAAAAAGGAACTTTTTGATGAGAGTTCTACTATCCATCCTCCTAATAAAGATTCTAGGATGATGGATAGATGTGGGAAGCATGTTTTCTCTTCAGTGACATTTGCTTTGTGACCACTGAATTATCTTTCCCATTTTACAAGGTTGCAGCGGGGTCTAATCAAGGAGCTAACAGATACCCTGCAAGGAGCAGTAGTTGAGGGGGTACAGCAAAAGGTATCTTAACAGCTAGTGACCCTACACTCTATAGCTAACTCTTCCATGAGGCTTATTGCTCACACAGCTGAAGGAACGAGTAGGGCATTCGGTTCTGGTATTGCTATGAGGAGGCATGCCTGGATGTGCCTATTTGACATTGCGGAGCCGTTCAAGTCTTCCTTTGTCAATGTGCCTTTTGATGGTTCTTCTCGTTTTGCACCGAAAGTTAAAGATACCCTTTCCAGGTGTGAAAAAGAAGGTAGAACTCTGCCTGCTATGGGCATACATTTTTCTGCCCCCCAAAGACCCTACTCTTAAAGGTCAGAGAGGAAGCAGGAAGATGTTGTTCAAAACATCTCAAGAGTTCATACCAGGACACACATGGAGATTTTCCCCTCAGAGGCAGAGGGGGAGATAGTAATAATGAAAGACGCCGCCCTCACAGCAGAGGAGGCTTGCAGAATCAGAACTCCTGAGAACCTTTTTTTGGGAAACTCTTCCAGCAATCCTGAAAGGCGGCCTAATTTTCCACCCCTGGAGGCAATCGGGGGTTGACTAATACTGCACTGGACCTGGCAAGATATAACTTCTGATTTGTGTGTGCAGAGGATTATATCCAGAGGCTATCACATTCACGTCAATCAACCTCCTCCTCTTTTCAGCAGAATCCCAGATGTCCCACCCAGCCAAAGGGAGCAAGCAGTTATTCAGATTAAAAAACTGCTAGAAAAAAGAGTTATCCAAGAGATCCCCTCAGCCAGAGAAGATTGGGAACTTACTCAATGTCCTTTTTGGTTCCAAAGAAGCCAGGAGACTGGAGGCCGATTCTGGATCTCATCAAGCTAAACAAGTCAGTTTGATGCAGCAGGTTCCGAATGGTCATGGTTCAGGCCATACTTCCCATTTTGGGAAAGGATGAATGGATGTGCTCAGTGGATCTTCAGGACATATACTACCATATAAAGACAGACAAGTGCTTCAGAAGATACTTGCACTTCTGGTTGGGAACCAGTCATTTTCAATTCAGGGCCCTGCCCTTTGGTCTCACCACAGACCCCAGGGTGTTCACTAAATGTATGACAGTGGTTGCGGCTCATGTGAGACGACAAGGATTCCGGGTGTTTCCTTATTTAGATGACTGGCTCATCTTTGCCCCTACCAGGCGTCTAAGGTTAAATGCACTGAACTCAGTTCTTCAGCTTTGTGTACAATTGAGTATCACAATAAACTAACAATAATCAAATCTGGAACCAGTACAGACCTTGGAGTTCATTGGAGCAGTTTTTGACACTCCTCAGATGATTGCCAAGCTTTCAGCATTGAGTATTAACGATCAGATGACAAACAGGTTGCTTCAGAATCAGAAGGTAGCCATGCGTCACGTTCTTCAGGCATTAGGATCAGTGGCTGCGGCAGTAGTACTAGTACCGTTAGCCAGATTCCAAATTATATTTCTACAGTGGCTTCTGGCTGTTTAATACTTGATTCTTCATCAGTCCACATCTCACCAGATTCTGATAACCAACGCATGCAAGAGATCCCTTTTTTGGTGGATGCACTCAGACCATTTGTTGCAAGGCGGACCTTTTGTTCCCCCACAGCCGCAGGCCAGGGTGACTACAGATGCCTCCCAAATGGGGGGGCGTTATCTTGGGAGGACGGTCCAAGGGACCTGGTCTGCAGACGAGGTGAACCTGCACATCAATGTCCTGGAGATGAGAGCTGTGCTCCTCGCATTTCAAGCTTCTCTCTCTCTCTGGATACAGTTGCAATTCAATCAGACAACATGTCAGTAGTCTAGTACATAAGCAAACAAGGGGGGAACTAGCTCTTACTCTCTATGTCGAGAGGCTGTCAGAGTGTGGCAATGGGCAATCTCCTCCAACTGTTTCCTCTTAGCAATGCACATTCCGGGAAAATCCATCGTGATAGCAGACAAATTGAGCAGGTCCATTCTCATACCCCATGAGTGGTCTCTCAACCAACAGGAAGCGGAGGACATTTTCCACAGATGGGGCCAGACTTGCTGTGACCTTTTTACTTCTTCCCTGAACAACAAATGCAGCAACTATTTTGCAATAACCCTCAATAATTGGAGTCCCAGAGAGATGCTCTCACACATGATTGACCCCCTGGTCAACTTTATGCCTTTCCCCCACTTCCACTGATCTCCAAGTTCATTCAGAAAGCAAACAGGTTGAAGAGAACAGTAATCCTCATTGCCCTGTTCTGGCCTCATCAAATTTGTTTTCCCTTTCTTTGGCCTCATAGCTTTCAAAACTTGCTGTCACACTCGACAGGAATGATTCACCTCAACCTACACAATCTCAAGCTGGCAGCTTGATTTCTCCAGTTCCACTAATTGCCAGACAACCTATGCTCTCCTTGCCAGTTAAACATGTTTTATTGTCCTCATAAATTGTCTGCCCAGAAACTGTACAAAAGTAAATGGAAGAGATTTGTGATTTGGGCTCAACAGCATAATGTAGATCCTATTACAGCCCCTGTTCACTTTGTGCTGAATTTTCTGGCTCACCTTTTTAAAGATGGGGCATCTGCCTCTACAGTCAAAGTTCAATTAGCAGCTATGCTTGTCTTCCATGTTGTAGAGGATAATTTGTCCCTAATTTCCCATATACTTTACAAAGCCTTCTTAAAAATGACACTTGTTAAAACCACCTCACAGAGATCCTTCTCCCCCATGGGACTTCAGTTTAGTACTACGTTACATTGTACAATCGCCCTTTTAACCCGCAGCCATCTGTAATATTAAATTTATTTCCTGGAAGACTATCTTTCTAGTAGCAATCACATTGGCAAGGGATATTTCAGAGATCCAGAGCTTATGCTCGCATTCTCCTTACCTGCTTTTTCATAAAGACAGAGTCTCACTGTGCACCAACCCTTCCTTTCTCCCCAGAGTTGTTTCTCAAACAAATATCAACCAACCAGTCTATCCACTTGATGGTTTTCTTTCCCAGCTTCAGCAACAAGGATGAGTATGTTCTGCACTTGTTAGATGTGCATTGACAGTTGCTGTTCTTCCTTCATAGAGCTAAAGAGTTTCACAAAACAAACCAGTTATTCATTGCTTTTGCGGGCCCTAAGAAAGGCTCATCAGTCTCCAATGTTATCTTATCAAGATTTATTTATTTATTTATTTTCCATTTGTTAACCGGGCTAGTCTAGCTGGATACATGTCCATTTTCAGTAGAGGCCCGGGGAGAAAAGCTCCACACAAAATTTAAGCATACTAACAATATACATTTAGTAGATACATATCCCTATCAAGTACCACAATACTGTCTCCTTTATCTGCAGGCCTAATCTCTATTGAGTGCATATTTATTTATTTATTTTATTTTCCATTTGTTAACCGGGGCTTCCTGATTGCATTTCCTTTGTTTACACATCAAAAGGTATTGATCTTCCCAAGCTCATTCAAGCTCAGTCCACTAGGGCCATGGCCTCATCTGCTGTTTTTCAAGTTAACGCCTCCATGAATGACATTTGTACAGCAACTACATGATCAAGCCATCATACCTTTGTCTCCCACTATAAGTTGGACATGGTCTCCAAGGGAAGAGCCTCCTTTGATTCTATGGCTTTGAAGAACATTCTCCCTTGAGTCCACCCAGGAGATAGGAAACTGGGAACTCTGCCCCATCTGTGAGGAGGAGATGAAAAAATTGACAACATCAGATAAAGATGTTATGTATTCACCATAATGTTCCATCTGAATTGTCGATTTTTTTCATCTCTCGTCACATTCCCTCCCTCCAACCCCCAGTCTTGGTAGAATAAGAAGTATGTTTTTATTATTGTCCCTGCCGAACTGGCCTCTTCATTCATCTTTCACTCTTTACTGTTTATACCTGGGTTTATTGCCTGTGTGTGTGTTATGGCAAACAATATCTGGGGGAGCAGGAAGAGATGCATTGCAGGTAAGGGGATTATACAAGAGCTTTTTTGGTCATCATGAGTGTAGTAATGGCCTAGTCAGATCTGATGATCAGATCCGTAACCCACCTGAGAGGAGAGATGAAAAAAATCAACAATACAGATGGAACATTATGGTGAGTACATAACTTATTTTTACTTTTACAACAAGTTATTGTGACATTAGAATGAGTATATTTAACATGCATTTATTTGTCTTTGTTAACCAGGATAGAGTAATGAGTCACACGGACCATTTGAGATTCATACCAGGGGCACCATCTGGTTAAGTGGCTAACACAGAGTCAAACCATGGATTGATGTGCTGGGATTCAAACCCTGAACTATGGGAAGCAGCTGGTTAACTGCTCATATAGTATGGAGGCTTATACTGCCAGTTCAGCAATGTGTGTATGTGGAGGAAGGGGGAGATCAGTACACAGAAAAACAATTTATAGTTTTGCTGTATAGCTTATTGATTTTGCAGGAATGTACCACCCATAGCTCTCAACCTCAGCACAAAAAAAAAAAAAAACTGGGCAAAGCCAAAAATTAATGGAAGACAAAGTCCCAAATACAGGAACAAAATTTAAATATTCTTTTTATAAAATTAGAAAGTTGTTAGAATAACAGGTCTTCTGTTACCATGCATTTTCTGAAGGATATGAAATCTGAAATTTAAATGCCTGTCATTGTTTAGTGAATTCAGTCCTCACCGATTTGCCAAAAAAAAATCAGATTTTTATAATGAACAGACCAAAAATAATATTTTACACAATCAGTGTGAGTACAAATTATGAGATCAAAATACTTATGTAAATTGCAATATGAGAATTATACAACTGTATAGAAAAAAAATAGATATAGATAATTTTTCAAGAATGGCTAAGTCAGTTGTATATTACATAGTTAACTGAGACTTTTTTGAATTGCAGAAAGAGCAGTTTAGTAAATGATTATGGATTAGTAAGAGGGAGTTTAAATTCCAGTAGAAGAGGAAGGTAGCAAAAGACTGGAGTCAATAGAGAGTAGATGGGTATGTGACTTCAGGAATGAATGTGTGAATTTAGATAACGTGTAGTTAAGAGGAAATGTACTAGTAAGGGTGGACAAAGAATGATTATTTCAGCCTGGAGTGGAGCAGAACAGGTGCTCTTCCATCAGGTTTTTAAAAATGTGGAGGTTAGATGTAGATCTAAAGGTCAGTTAAATGGAGTTCCATTTTTTTTTTTTTTTTTTGCAACTGAGCAAGAGTACAGACTATAGCCAGAGGATTTCTGAGGTTTAAATATGCTCAGGGTTGTATATCAGAAGAGCAAAGAAATCTAATAGGGTGGTAGGTATGCAGAACTGAATGTAAGGGAAGGAAGTTATCAGGTTATGTATATTGTTACGGGAGGTGACAAGTTATGAGAAAGCTAAGTGGTGAGGTAGTTCTAGCCTTTTCAAAACCTCGAGGGCTGTACAGCGGTGGGTTTAGTATTGGTTAGTAGAGGCAAATTTAGTGACTTTATTATCAAGCTCTGCCTTTGCTTATGGCTAAAGATTGGTGAGACAGGGTACTGTGCCATAGCAATGTGAGCACTGATATATTCTGAAACATCTGTTTTCTTCTCCTGTCCTGCATTAGTGCCCCCTCAGTTTTAAATGATGTGCACATCTGTTCAGAAGTTTCCCTCCATGCACTTAATGTACATATCATTTACAGTTGCTGCCCACAACTGTATATAAGTTGTCTTTAGAGGAGTATTCCTATTTCTAAACATGTTTCTTACAGATCTGTATAGTTTGTAATCATGCTAATTACTGCTTAATTAATTACTTATCATTAGTAGAGAGATCTAGGGGCGGCCACGGTGGTGCAGCGGTTAGCGTTGATGCCTCACAGCAAAAGCTTCTCCGGTTCAATTCTCGGCTGGGGTGCCTTCTGTGCGGAGTCTGCATGTCCTCCCTGTGGTCGCGTGGGTTTCCTCCTGGTGCTTCAGTTTCCTCCCACATCCCAAAGACATGCAGTAGGTGGACTGGATACTCTAAATTGGCCCTAGGTGTGAGTGTGTGTGTGTGAGTGCCTTCTGTGGAAGGTTGGGTACCAGGCTGGCAATTCGACACCGTAAAACTCCCCTGGCAATCATGAGCGGACAGATGATCCGCTGTGGCGACCCCTAAAGAAAAGGGGGGAAAAGGGGGAAAGGAAAAAAGAAAGAAAGAAAAAAGAAGAAGAAGGAGAAGATTAGTAGAGGGATCTAGACATTTTAGGTTGTATGAGCAATTGTGTTTCTGAAAGCTGCCCTGAAAAATGTTTTTAGATGAGTTCATTTAGTAAGCCTGGCTAGAATCTTGCTCTTGCTAATTGTAGGGCAATTATTGAGATCACAGGGTTGTGATTTAGACAAAAGTGCTGCCCACTGTTTGGCAGACTGTCAAAGAACTTCAGAGAAACAAGATGTTTAGTAAAACAGCAATACTGTGTGCAAAGGCCCATTTCCCCCACTGTTATGTATTTATGCTGTGGTGGTACTTTCCGTTTTACTTCTGGGAAATCCACAGTACCTTCATATGGAAACACTTATTTTATGTTGTGCAGGGCATTGGGTAAGTTATTATTGCATTCTTTATTGAGTTAGCCTGGGGTCAGGTGATCCTCAGTCCCTGTAAATGTCACACAATTTGATAGCAGCATGATGTTAGATTACTGCATAGTATTTTGGATGACTGATAAATACCCAATGTCTTGGCATTGCGTGATCAACAAAAGAGAAATTGTCTAACAAAAAGGGTACACAGCATGTGGATATTTTTCTTGTTTTTAGTGGATTCTTCTTCCGTGATCTCTGTTTAAAGCTGGGTGCTTAAAGTGTGAACTACATTACAATTTCAAGCCTCAAGACTAGCCACATAGAGCAGTGTGATGTTTTACTGTTGTTAGGCAGGCTGTATTTCTAACTGTGCTGTTTACTAATTGCACATGTACCTCACTGGTATAATTGATCTGTTTAACATTGTATAACACAATATTTGTGCTTTCAGCTCAAAATTAGTGCCAATTGTTTGCAAGGCTGCTTTTGTGAAACTTCAATTGCTGGCTGGAGAGCCATGCTTTCTGTATTCCTCTTCATGCACAACTAAGCAGTGCTAATCTTGCCTATAAAACACTTTCTTCTGTGTACTGCCATTAAACCTTAGGTGTTAATGTGCTTCTCATGTCCTCTGTAGTTCCATAGACTATGTAGTATTTACATTTCTTATATAAACAAAGTACATGCCCTTCCAGATAACACAACAGTCTTGCATAAAGTGCCTGTGTAGGTTACCAGAGCAGCATAATAAGAAAGTACAGTTTTGTACCTACCATAAATGTAGATGTCCGATAGGTATGCATCTGTAGTCATCACATATGGGTTGTCCTGCCTCAGGCAGCCCTTCGGTCGGCCGGATTCCAAAGTCTGGGTCCGGCGTTGGCTGATGTCGCCCTTTCCCCGACGTCAGAGCGCCTGGGGTATAAAAGCGTCAGCCAACGCCATCTTCCTCAGTGTTTCTTGCCCCAGATGCCAGGTCCCCTCAAAGGAAGGCTAAATTTGGAGAAATGCAATAAATTCCAAACATGCACAGAAATATATATATATATATATATATATATATATATATATATATATATATATATATACACCATAATAGATAACCCCAGCTAGCTATGAGAGGGAAAAGTACCCAATAAATACCAAAGAGGGGAAGGAGGGAGGGTAAACCTGACTGCAGATGCATACCTATCGGACATCTACATTTATGTTAGGTACAAAACTGTATTATGTCCTTCAAGGATGCATCTGCAGTCATCACATATGGGTAGAATACCATAGCCAATCTGGGGGGGAGGATCTATGTAAAGGATGGTGTAGCTAAAATGCCCTGCAGGACTGCCGTAGCAAAGCCTGCTCTGGATCTGGAATATAAAGGTAAATTGTAATGCTTGGAAAATGTATGCATGGAGCTCCATGTAGCAGCTTCTAAAATGTCCTTGGTAGCCACCCCTCTTAAGAAGGCTGTGGAGGTGGCTGTGGCTCTGGTGGAATGAGGTCTAATGTTAGCTGGCACAGTTTTTCCATGAAAGGAATAACAAAAACGAATGCAATTCCCTATCCATTTTGAAATTGTCTGTTTGGAAATTGCTTTTCCTTGTGCACCAGCAGCATATGCTACCAACAGCTGGTCAGTTTTTCTGTAGCTTTTAGTTCTGTCCAAGTAGTAGCGCAACTGTCTGTGTATGTCCAGGGTGTGCAGAAGTTTCTCCCCTTTGTTTTGTGGATTTGGAAAGAAGGTAGGCAGGTGAATAGTTTGGTTTAATGAGACCCTGGATACCACCTTTGGCATAAATAAAGGATTGGTTTTCAATGAGACTCTGTCCTGATGAAAAATAAGAAATGGCTGTACTGCCATGACGGCCTGTAACTCAGATACTCTTCTTGCTGAGGTTATGGCCAGAAGGAAGGCGGTCTTCCAAGACAGGAACTGTAGTTCTGCAGATGCTGCTGGTTCAAAGGGAGGCAGAGTTAGTTTTTCCAACACGAAGTTAAGGTCCCAAGTAGGCACTGGAGGTTTCCTTGGAGGATTGATGTTTTTAATTCCTCTTAGAAACTGTCTTAGGAGAGGATGAGAAAAGACAGGTGGATCAGTATTGTACTCTGCTGAAATTGCTGAAGCATTAATTTTAATGGAAGAGTAAGACAGGCCATTGTGGAGCATTTCTGCCAAGTATTCCAGGATATGTGCCATGTTCATCACTGTTGCATCTAGGCCCTTTGTGGTGCTCCAAGTGTGAAATCTTTTCCATTTTGCTGAATATGCCTTTCTTGTGGAAGGCGTGGGAGCTTCCATGATGATATCCTTCACTCTCTTGGATAGCTTATCCTGAGGAGGAGTCAAGGTATTTTCCAGGCTGTTAGTTGCAAGGTTTTCAGGTTGGAATGCAGAGTTTTGTAATTGTGCTGTGTCAGGAGAAGTGGCCATTGAGGAAGAGGCCATGGTTTCGTGCGTGACATGCTCTTTAACAGTGGGTACCAGTGCTGTCTTGGCCAGTCCGGAGCTATCAGAATCACTTTTGGGTGCTCTGTCCTGATCTTCAGTAAGACCTTGGTCATTAATGGAAGAGGTGGAAATGCATACACTGTTAGAGTTCTCCAGCTGAAAGATAGGGCGTCCACTTTCCATGCTTGTGGGTGGTATGTCCTTGAGCAGAATTTCTTCAGCTGATGATTGTGAGGGGAGGCAAAAAGATCTATGTCTGGCCTTCCCCATGATTGTGTTATCTGTAGGAAGATGTCTGGGTGCAGCATCCATTCGTGTGCATCCATGATATTTCTGCTTAAGCTGTCCGCCAGTATATTGTCTTTTCCTGGCACAAACTGGGATTGCAGGTCTATATTGAGTTTCAAGGAAAGTTCCCATAGATTCATTGCCAGTCTGCAAAGAGGGTAGGAATGGGTGCCTCCTTGCTTGTTTATGTACCACATAACTGTGGTGTTGTCTGTCCTTATTAGCAGGTGGCCTTGATGCAGAAAGAGTTTGAAGGTCTCGATTGCATGTATCACTGCCAGCATTTCCTTTTGGTTTATGTGCATGCGTAGCTCCTTTTGTGACCATAGTCCTTGAATACATCTTGCCCTCCATGTGTGCTCCCCAACCGTGGTCTGAAGCGTCCGTTGTAATGGTTTGGCTGGCTATTGGCTTGCTGAAGGGCAGACCCCTGTTTGACTGGCTTGCTTGAGCCCACCACAGAAATTCCTTTTGGAGGCATGGAATGAGTGGGATCAAAGTTTCTAAACTGTGACTGTGCTGAGTCCATAAACTCCTTAGGTACCATTGTAGTTTCCTCATATGCAGCCTTGCTTGTGGAATCAGAAGAATGCAAGATGCCATGTAACCCAGGGCCTGCAGGATTTTCCTTGCAGTCAGCTGAGTTTGTCTTGTCAGATTCTTGAAGTAATCCGGTAGTTGTCTTTGTTTTTCTTCTGTGAGAAAAGCCATTTGGGTGGTTGTGTCTAGATCCGCACCCAGAAAAGTTATTCTTTGGGATGGAACAAGTCTTGATTTGTGAATGTTGACTGTATATCCCAAGGCCTGCAGTAGGTGTGGATGGCATAATTCAAGTCCTTTACCAAAGTTTGTTGGCTGTCCGCTTGTATAAGGCAGTCGTCCAGATATGGGTATATTTGAATCCCCTGAAGTCTGCAGTGTGCAATTACTGATGTCAGGCATTTCGTGAATACTCTGGGCGCAGTAGATAAGCCAAAGGGCAATGCTGAGAATTGATAATGCTCTGAACCTGCAAGAAATCTGAGGTGTCTTTTGCAACTTTGTCTGGTAGGGACATGCAGGTATGCCTCCTTGAGGTCTAGAGTCACCAGCCAAGACCCCTTGCCCAGCATGGGAAGGAGTTGCTGTAGAGTCAGCATTTTGAATTTTGGCACAATGAGATAAGTATTCAGTGCGGACAAGTCGAGAATAGGCCTCCATTGATTTTCTTTTCTTGGAACAAGGAATAGTCTGGAATAAAATCCTTGGCCTTGTTCTGAAAGAGGAACCTTTTCTATAGCTTTCATTTGCATTAATTTGGAGATTTGTTTCAAAGCCTCTGCCCTTTGATTTGGTGGCAGGTCTGGCATGCCTTTTCTTTTTGGCAATGTGTGAAAATGGAACCTGTATCCTTTGTCTATTATTTGCAGTGTCCATTTGTCTCTTGTAATACTGTGCCAGTTTTCTGAGAATAAAGAAAGCTTTCCGCCCAAAGGTGCTTCTAATTGAGCCCTGGTTGGCGGAGTCAAAGCAAAGTCATTGAGTCTGTCCTTGTGCAGCAGTTGTAGGTCCTGCGCTACCTCTCTGGTTGGGAGGCTGCCATTGACGTCCTCTGTAGGAGCCTCTAGCTTGCCCTCTACCTCTGGCATGCCTGTTCTTGCCTCTCTGAAATCTTTCTGTGTCCGGAAAGGACCAATTCTTGGTAGGCCGATTTCTGATGAATCTTGGTGGTTGGACTTGCAGAAAATCTATGACTGTTTGTACAGATTTTGCCTTTTCCTCAAATTTCTTTAAGACCTCCTGAGCAGTGGAGCCAAGTAACTTTTGCTTTTCCAGTGGAGCATCCAGAAGCTTAGCTTTAACATGGTCTGGCAGAGATTGTTCCTTCAGCCAAGCATTCCTACGTATGACTGCACCTGTCATAGCTGACCTACATGAAGCTTCCAATGCATCATAACCACACTGTAAGAAATGGTTGCTAACCTGCTGGGAGTTATGTACCAGATCCTGAAGTGATTTGCGATCTAGGGGTTCAGGTGAAGACAGTTTCTTATGCAATTCATCTAACAAATACTCTTGGTACTGTATCATATGAAATTGACAATTTAATGCCCTCATAGAAAGAGTAGCAGAAGTATACACTTTTTTACCCATGCTCTAAAGCCCTGGACTCCCTTTCAGAGGGGAGTGGATTTTTAGTAGTGGTAGCTGCAACCCCTTTAGGGCCCTGGGAAATAGTTTCTGGATCAGCAGAGTGGGCCTTGTAAAGAAAAAGATGTGAGTCCGGGACCCTGTAGTACCTATCGGGTTTGACAGGGGCCGGAGGAAGAGTGTCAGGGGTTATGCTAGACTCAGAGTACACATCATCAATGACATTCAAAACAGGAGGAATAGCCAAAGGTCTATGCTGAGGTAAATGCAGAAAAGTTCTTAATCTTTTCCTGGAATCAGAGAATTCCTGGCCCTGCCATTTAAAATGCTCTCTCATAGTGTGAAGGGTCTCCCCGAAGGATAGTTCTTCAGGAGGGGAGGCCGAGGGGATTGATTACTCTGCATCAGAATCCTCGTAGGCCGAAAAAGCCTCCTCCTGGTAGTCCGAGAGAGCAGAGCCATCAGAGGCCTCCTCTGAGGAGTGGGGATCAGAGGGCTCAACCCTGGGCCTTTTATCTAGAGGAGGTTGAGAGCCCCTGTCCAGATGGGGTTGAGAGCCCCTAATTAAGGAAATAAGGTCCTCTGCTAAAGTTAGAATCTGTGAACTTGTAGAGGGTCCCTGAGGAATAACCCTGGGAGGCATAGCTTTTGCATGTTTAGCATCTTTAGCCCTGGTGAATGCCTTTATGGACATGGATGCAGGAGGCCTAGCTGCACCACGTGCTGGTGTAGTTTTGTCTAGAGGAATGGTGTCGGAAGTTTCCAAGACACCAGTTTCTGAAGGAAATTCAATAACCGACTCAGCAGGGGCCTCCGGGGCCGAGGTTGTCGGTTGAGCGGTTTCGGGGTTAGAAGTACCAAGGACTCGGTTTCAGCCGAGACCGAGACACTCGCGGTAGGCCTGGCCGTGGTTTCAGCCGAAACCGCGGCCCGCGTGTCGGTCCTTGTCCTTCCGTTTCTTTGTTAAATGTGAAGTCGGAGTCTCCGACGGCATATTGTATGAAAAACTAGCCCCAAAAAATTCCTCTGCAAACTCCGCCCGACGTCTAAGAGTACATCGGTTGAAGGAAGCACAGGCTGAACAGGCCGAGACGTTGTGGTCTGGGCCTAGGCAGGGGAGGCAGTAAGAGTGGAAATCCTTATAAGATATTTGTTTCCCACAAGTTAAGCAATTATTAACTTTATCTGACATCGACTGAGGCAAGAAAGAGTCCCCAACGGGGTACTTAGCTTTTGAAGTCTTCGGTAGCTGAATTACAGGAGCTGGCCGACCGGCACTTGCGAACTGCTTCTGCTTCGGGCACCACGTGGCAAGAAAGACTGAGGAAGATGGTGCCGGCTGACGCTTTTATACCCCAGGCGCTCTGATGTCGGGGAAAGGGTGACATCAGCCGACGCCGGACCCAGACTTTGGAATCCGGCCGACCGAAGGGCTGCCTGAGGCAGGACAACCCATATGTGATGACTGCAGATGCATCCTTGAAGGACATCCTTAGTTACCAGGACAAATTGGAAGACCTCGGTTTGTATTCTGTGTTCTAGATTCCTGAGTAGTGATCCTTGCCTTGTTTAGAGAGCCCTTCTCCCATAGCCCATTAAGTCAAACAGCTTAACTAATACTAGAACCAGAGACTTAAACCTTCATCAGCAGATAAACATAATGTGATGGAGCGATATATTCAGCCAGCTCCTCTCCTTTCTCTGGAATAAACTTTCTGTGCAGGGTAAACACTGTGATTCAATATTTTCTTTCAAAATAAACATTGCCGACTGAATGAGCACTGTCCAGTTCACCCTAGGACTAACTAGCCATTGATGTTGTAAATCTTTATTCATTCCTTACTGATAGGACTTCAGTTCCATCCTCGGAACCAACACGGCCGTTTCCAAACTTGCGCCAGCCAAAAACTCTCAGCTAGGACCTACCCATAATGCCCCTCTCATAGTTGCTCCAGATCTCGTTTGCTGCGTTCCTCGTCAGACATGCCTAGCCATCTCTCTCAAAGCTAATTGGAAATTTGTGATATTTTGCATAGTTTCTCTTCAAACGTTGTCATTTTTTAGTCAGTTTAGCCTTTTCTTACTATTGCCTATAACCTGCTTCTATTTCCTACCCTCTACCTTTGGTAGTTTAATCTCTACCATTGTTGGCACTGTCCCTCTCTCCTGCCTTTGGTAGGCCTTTCTTTACCACTTGTGGTATTTTTAAATACCATCGCTGGTATTCTCTCCTTTCTTTCCCTTGTTGTTTTTTCCTTTAGAATAGCCCTTTGTTGCCTGTACTATGACAGACAAAGTTAAATTGGGGGTTTAAACAGTGTGACAAGTGTGGGAGTAAGATGCCCAACCCGGATAGCCATGCTCGATGCGTTTACTGTTTGGGCGTGGATGATATAAATAATGATTGTGACACTTGTTCTAGTTTTAGCAATCGCACTCTAGCAGAGTGTAAAAACAGACTAATTCTTAAAGGTTTAATCAAATCCCCTTTTTCAGAGGTATTATCTGGGTCGGAGGTCTCACCGCCTCCTAAGCCAAGAAACACAAGGAAAAACGGAGTCACTCGGTTCCTACATCTCCGTCAGTTACAGAACCGAGTCAGCTCTGTGGTTCCCTGACGCCCTCAGCACAGACCTCTTTGACACCAGTCCCTATGTCTTCTCCCTCGATGCCATCTCTGATGTTGACTACCTGCTTCAGTGCCTTCCTTGGTTCCGACACTGGCTTTCATGACCATACCTGCTTTGGCACCATCCCCGGCCACGGTACCCACAACTTCTTCAACTCCACAGACTATGACCTTGGTGCCTAAATTCGAATATCTCCCAAGAACCAGATACTCTCCAATGTACGACCCTTTTTTGGGGCATCGGTTTAGCCCCTTTCTTGAAAGACCTGATTCTCCTTCAGCAGCCTCCTTTAGATCCACCAGGAGTCTTTCTAAACTAGATGTAGAGCAGGTTGTGGACCAGCTTCTGGCAGCTAGGGGATTGCCCCCTTCAGCTAGACCTTCCGTACCCTTTGGCTCGGAATCCTTCACAGCATATTCTCCTGTTTATCCTCCTCCAGCCTCTACCCAGGCCCCAGAAATCTTGGAACTGATGTCCACCCCGGTGTATACTGTCTTGGCGCCAACTGCAGATTTTTCCTTGTCAGCACTGACCACCCTTGCTGCATCAGCTCCGTTGGAGCCGGTGCACTCTCGGAGCAGTATTTGGACTGTCGGCACTTTGGTAACTAGCCCGGCACCTATTTTTTTGCTGGTGCCATCTATGTCCATGGCTTCAACAGCTTCCAGTCCTCTTGGAGCTCCTCACCTGGAGGTGGGCTCCTCAGGGCAGGGTGTGACCCCAGTTCCGAGGTTGTCCTTCTCGGTTCCAGGCTCCCATCTCTCCTTGGGCGGGCCTGCTTTCCAGGTGATGGAGAGGGTTCTTGCCTCCGCAGGCTCGCAGTCAGCATCAATGACATCGGCACCAGAACCCCCCCCCCTCTAGCATGCAGCTGTCCCAATCACCTACTTCGAGATCCCGGGCATGGGAGCCGCAAGACCTTCCTTTGAAGGGAACCATTTCTCTGGAGTCCTCCTCAGAAGATCCCACTGGTGAGCCATCCCAGAAGAAATGGTGCAAGAGGAAGCACCTTGATTCCCCTGAGGAATCTATCATTGAGGACACTGATTGTGATGAGGGGGAAGAGTCCCCACGGTCTCCCCCAGACGACGTCTCCTTTGGAGACATTCTTGAAATCCTCAAGCATCAGGGAGATTGGAAGTCCTCTAAACCTTCTTCTGAGGAATCAGTGTTCTTGCAGGCCTTCCGTGCCCACCATCTACTTCCTGGGTGACCCCCACCTGTGGATGACCTTATTAAGCTGATCGTGCAGCATGCATGGAAGGCCCTGAACAATGTAGAACCTGTCCCCCGGAGGCCGGACAAAATTCTATCCAGCCCAACTGGTCCAAGCAATTGATGGTCGATTCCATGGTCGTGGTGGCGGCCACAAAGAGGGAACTAGCAAAAGATAGTTCCACTGTCTGTCCTCCAAACAGGGAGTCTCGAGCCATAGACAGACTAGGGAAGCAGACCTATGCTTCAGCTACCTTTGCCATTCGGTCGCCAAACTATCTGGCACACTTCACTCGTCTCCAAAGAGACCTAATTTCTGAAATGTCTTCCTCTTTGGTGGGGGTACTGCCTGATGAGGTGCGTGACACTGTCACCTTGCAGCTAGCTACCCTAGAATCTATCTCGAACTCCTCAATGCGTTTGATATCTCACATCACCGAGGGGGCAGCTCGAGCTGCCACATCAGGCATTGTCATGAGACACCATGCTTGGATGCGTTTGTGTGATTTCGCAGACCCCTTTAAATCTTCCTTCATCAATGCGCCTGTTGACGAATCTGCACTTTTTGGTCCCAAAGTACGAGACGCACTAGCATGAAGTGAGAAAGACGAAAAGACGTTGTCTGCTGTGGGCATACGTTTTTCCACCCCCCCCCCCAAGGTCCTACTCCAGGAACCAGAGGGGAAGAAAATTGTGGTTCAAGAAATCCCAAGGATCTTTTCATGACACTCGTGGTGAGCAATCCCCCTAGGCCAGAGGTGGCAACTCATCTGGAAGATGCCCCTTTCAGGGTAGAGGGTGGTCCATGTAACCAGGGCGCTAGAGATTCCTTCTCTGGCCGACCCTAGCAGCACTCTTGAGCAGCGGCTCTGGAAGCAGTTGGGGGTAATTTTTCTCTGCACCTACCAGCCTGGCAACTTATTACTACCGATGTTTGGGTGTATAATAATATCCAGAGGCTACCAGATACCATTCAATTTAAATCCCAGACCCACTAAACTAATCCCCGATGTGCCACCCAATCAGAGGGAGGTAGCAGCCTTTGAAATAGGAAAGCTGCTAAGAAAAACAGTCATCCAACCAGTCCCACCAGACCAGGGAGGATCCGGGTTTTACTCAAGGTTCTTTTTAGTGCCAAAAAAGACAGGGGACTGGAGACCAATCCTGGATCTCAGCCTATTGAACAAATTTATCAAACCTCAGAAATTCCGGATAGTCACAGTACAGTCCAGTCTCCCCTTTCTAGGGAGGGATGTGCTCTATAGACCTCCAGGATGTGTATTACCACATAAAGATGGATCACCGCTCCCGGAGATTTCTCCGCTTCTGGCTGGGAGCCAATCATTACCAGTTCAGGGCACTGCCATTTGGTCTCTTGACAACCCCCCAAGTGTTCACCAAATGTATGGCAGTTGTAGTAGCTCATCTTTGACTACAAGGATTCCAGGTGTTTCCGTATCTAGACGATTGTCTCCTTACTGCCCTGACCAGGAATCTTCTAATCCGCAGTCTGTCTTACACTCAAGGCCTCAATCTCCGCTGGAGGATTACAATCAACAAGGACAAATCTCAAATGTCACCAACAAAAACACTGGAATTCATTGGAGCAGTTTTCGACACAACATCCTGTCAAGCTTCCCTCCCTCCTCACAGGCTTTTGAAAATAAGATACCAAATCCAAGCCCTTCTTCCACAGACTTTGTTACCAGCATGCCTTGTACTGGAACTCTTAGGCTCCATGGCAGCTGCTGTTACTCTAGTACCACTGGCGAGGTTGCACATGAGAATACTACAGTGGCTCCTTTCTTCACAATGGTCGATCTAAACTCACACACTCGACCACATGATACGTCTTACAAACCTTTGCAAGAAAGAATTGCTATGGTGGATGAAGTCAGAATCAAATCTTTGGTGTCGACCGTTTTGTCTCCCCAAGCCCATACCCACGGTGACCACGGATGCTTCCCTGTTGGAGGGGGGCATTTCCAGGGAAAGACTGTCCAAGGCACCTGGTCCCCCATGGAGGCCAGTTTGCACATAGATGTCCTGGAACTGTGTTGCAAGTGTTCCATAAATCCCTCTCTTCTGGGACCATTGCAATTCATTCAGACAACATATCAGTCGTCTGGTATATCAACAAGCAAGGTGGAACCAGGTCTTACTCCCTGTCGGGAAGCCATGAGGATTTGGCATTGGGTGATAGCTTTCAACCACTTTCTTATAGCAACGCACATTCCTGGGAGTTCCAACCTTGTTGCAGACAATCTGAGCAGGAACATCCTGATGCCTCACAAGTGGTCCCTCAATCCTGTAATAGCGGATCAGATTTTTCACCGCTGGGGCAAGCCTTGTTGCGATCTGTTTCCTTCCCCCTTAAAAAACAAATGCAGAAGCTACTTTTCCCTGATCCACCCTTGGGGGAACCCCCGAGGGATGCTCTAACGCATGATTGGCCCCCGGGTCTACTGTATGCCTTTCTCACATTTTCCCTCATCCCAAAATTCCTCCAGAAAGCTCAAAGGTTGAGAAGCAAAGTGATCCTCATTGCCCCTTATTGGCCCCGTCAAGTCTGGTTTCCATTCCTGTGGCCTCATCTGATTCACAGCCTGTGGATCCTGGATCATTTCCAAGGTTTGCTATCTCATCCTCAGGGACTGAGTCACCCAATCTCCACAGCCTCAAGCTCACAGCTTGGTTCCTCCACTTCCAGTGATTGCTAGGCTGCCTGATATCTCAGCTCCCATCCGTGAAATTTTTCTGGCTTCACAAAAACCTTCTACCAGGAAAATTTGTTCTAGTAAATGGACTAGGTTCTCTATTTGGGCCAAAGATCAGAACTTAGATCCTTTCTCTATGCCTATTCAAAAGATCCTACAATACCTTGATGACTCTCCTATATGCAGGAGCCCCAGCATCGACAATCACTGTACATTTAGCAGCTATCGCAAATTTTCATAATGGATTTAATAATTCTTCTGTTATGTCACACCGCCTGTGCAAGACTTTTTTGAAAGGAGTATTACACATTAAACCTCTTGTAAAGCCCCCCATATAACCCTGGGACTTGACCTTGGTACTTCAGTCACTAACAGGCCCTCCTTTTGAGCCTTTTCATTCTTGTGATATAACGTTTTTGTCATGGAAGACTCTACTTCTAGTACCACTTACCACAGCAAGAAGAGTATCTGAGTTGTAGGCCTTGATTTTCAAGAGACCTTACTTGAACTTCCATAGGGATAGTGTCTCTTCGTACTCACCCTTCTTTCTTGCCCAAGGTCATTTCTGGATTTTCCATTAACCAATCTGTTCACCTGCCGGTTTTCTTCCCTCAGCGTTTAAACAGAGGGGATTACCTTTTGCACACCCTTAATGTGCATCGCCAGCTTCGTTGTTATTCGGAGAGGACTAAATCTCTCAGGAAAACGGATCAATTGTTTGTGGCCTTTGCAGGACCCAGATTGGGTAAACCTGTCTCCAAAGTGACCCTATCCTCCTGGCTTAGAAACGTCATTGCCTTTACCAGCAGAATAAGCTATTCTTACCTTCCAGAATAAAGGCTCATTCTACTAGATCGATGGCTACTTCGATAGCTTTTCATTCCAGAGCCACTATGGATGATATCTGCGCAGCAGCCACTTGGGCAAGACCTCATACCTTTATCTGTCATTACAAATTTGATTTGGCCTCCAGGGGATGAGCATCTTTTGGTTCCATGGTGCTCAGAAATATCCTTCCTTAGGGCCACCCAGGACTCAAGTAGCTGGAGACTCTGTCCTATCATTAAGGAATGAATAAAGATTTACAACATCAGATAAAGAAGTTATGTCTTACCATAACGTTCCATCTGTGTTGTAGATCTTTATTCATTCATTACTTCCCACCCTCCTTCCCCCTGCCTGGACTTCTGGTGGACTTTAGGAACTCCTGGTTAGGGCAATTGCTCAGACAGAGCCTCCTACTGTTTTTCTCTTAGTATCTCTCTTATATAGGGGTGGGCAAACTTGATCTGGAGTAACTATGAGAGGGGCATTATGGGTAGGTCTTAGCTGAGAGTTTTTGGATGGCGCGAGCTTGGAAACAGCCGTGTCGGTTCTGAGGACAGAACCGAAGTCTTATCAGTAATGAATGAATAAAGATCTGCAACACAGATGGAACATTATGGTGAGACATAACTTCTTTTTTCCTTCCTTGAGAAAGAAAGTAAAGCTTGCTGCTGTTGATTGACAAGTTATACATGGCGTTTGGACTATTATTTATTTGTAGTTGTTAACTGGAGTGGAACACCGATCCACATAGATCCTCTTTAGTCTTAGCCTGGGGGCAGTATGTGGTTAAGTGACTTTGGGTCATACAGTTTGACTGATGGAGATGGAGGCAATCAAATACTGCACCATAGGAAGCAGCTCATTGGCTGCTCATTATCTAAGTATCCTGTATAGACTAAATGGCCTTACAACTCCTGTGAACTAAGCACTACTATATGTAAAGCTAATAATTGTGCTTTTCATTATGCACACGTCAACATTACCTACACGAATGAATTTAATTACCATAAGTATCATGCACTACAGTGTTAATTAGATGATTATGTTTAAGTAGCATGCATAATGCTAGATTTTGATGTACTCTGTCATCTGTTTCAGTGCTATGACAATGGGTTACATAAAGCTGTGATGGTATTTTGAGGTAGGCTTCATATCTGTTCACTTTATTCAAATAACTGGTGCTACCAGTTACCAAATGCTTATTATGCTATACCCCATGTAAGTAGTTTTAACAGAATATTGTCCATTTTATATCTGCTAATAATTTCTGTATCTCATCTTGACTGATATTATGTTTGCTTTGAATTACACTCTCCACAGTCTTCTTGTTCTGATAGTAATGATACGGTCTGTTTGCTGTGGCTTCTCTTTATTTCTCTCTTTTCTCTATCCTCATATCCCCGGAAAGTCTAATTTATCTGCCTAGTGTTTCTTTTCTAAGTCTTCCTCACTGAAAGAAATGCAGCTGAGAACACACTGCAAAAAATGTGCCCCTAACCCAGGGAAAAAGGAAAACCTAAAACAAAACATAAGCCCACTGCTATTTTTATATGCTTGCAGCTCTCTGTAATGCAATGCTGTCTGACTTTGTCAAAATATTACATAATTGGTCAGCAGTGCTAATGTCCTCTCCCCTCTTTTGAACTATTTTTCTTGGGTGGTAGATGTCATTTTATGACTTGGTCGTCAGCAACACTTATTTTATGTTGTCAAAGACATTATATATTTGCTATTATGTAGTCACCCAGAAGTTCAATGATTTGAGCTCTTGTAAACATCACACTTGAACAAAATAGTAGCACACTCTTGCACTACTGCATGGAATGTGACTTTTTGCTCTTGTTAAGTCTTCTCTTTCACCTCATTTAATTAATAACACATGTAGATACCTAACCAGCCTTGCCACTGTGTGAGGAACAATACAAAAGGGAAACTGACAGAAAGGATAGACAGCATGCAGATATCCTTTATGAAGTGGATGCCACCTCTGCATCTCTGTCTAAAGGTCCTTGCCCCTTGGGTGCTTGTAGTGTGGGCTGTACTCCTAACTGAATCCATAGGACTAGCTGTGTAGAGAAGTGAAAGTTTGTTGTTCTTAGGTGGGCTGTATTTCTTACTCTGCTTTTAATTGATCGTACATCTATCTAATGGTCCAGTTAACGCCACTTAATATTGTATAACACTGTATTTGTCCTGTAGCATCAAAACTGGTGCCAGTGTGTTGTTAATGTTAGTTTTGTGGGTCAGCTCATACTGATTGCCTGCTGCTGGCATAGACTGGCTGGAGAGCTGTGCTTCCTTTGTTCCAATTAGTACACATTGGCATCAGTCTTGTCTGTAAAACAACTCTTACCTGACTTGTTTTTAGATTATAGTTGTTAAATGTACTCGTCAGCTGTCCCAGCATTCAAGGATGTGTATGATTTGGGATGAAATATTTGCTTTCTCCTTCCCAATCCATCAAAAATTAACAATTTTGGGAAAAGATTGGTGGACTGAACTTTATAAATAATGATAATAATTAGATTTATAGACCTTTCTGTTTTACATTTTTTTTTTACTTTTTTCTTCAGAAAATGCACATTAATTCATATTGTTTTTCTCTGAAAGCTTCTCAAGATAATATTAATGTTTTAAAATGTGTCTCTGATACTCCCTGATTATTTCAGAATGTGTCCCTTATTCTGAAAGCATGAACTTGAGAAACATGCTCATGTCCTCTGTAATTTAATTTCTTTGTGTCAGGACATGCCCTATAAACTGTATAATATGTATCTTCCTTATCTAAAAGTAAACTATATACCCTTCTAGGCAATATAACAGTCTATATGTAACAACTTTGTGGGTGGCACTCACATTGTTGAGCACCACTACAGTTACTCAGAAATGTACATGTTTAAAGCAGGTAACTAACAGTCCACATAATAGGATCCACACAGTAGGAGATAATGACAACATACTCCCCAAGAATTCCTTATAGAATTCTCATCTGTTCCCTCTCTATACTGTAGTATGCCAAACCCACCCTAAACCCATTCCCTCCTGACCTATCGTGTTCATGTCTGTTACTTCCATACATCATTGCAAGTCAGATATTGGGGCAGGGAAATGAGTAGGGCATGTGAATAAAACAAAATCCCTTTGGCCCAAAGTATGATGGGATGCCTTAGTCTCATCACAGGCAACAGGAGGGTTTTAGATTATGGATGTAGGAGTCAGGAGTGACTTTCAGCGTCTGTGATTGAGGAGAAGCTTCTGAAGATGCCTTGTATAGATCTCCCCTCAGTAACCTGTAGGATTCAGAATACTGGGGTAGGGCTTTGAGGCAGTCTGCATAGGACATGTTATTTACTCCCTGTGTTGTTTTAGTGAGGAACTTCTGTGGATTTTCCATTTGTTGGATGTGCCTGGTTAGGTACATAACAAAGGTGGCATTATGCTCAATGACAGATCTGAATGAGCATGCAAATACAGTGGAACAACAATCTCATTGGACCTAGATGTCATAACTTAAATTGCACAACATAGAATGATTTCTTCTCTACCATATGCACACATGATGGTTGAAGGCTATATTACAGTCTGTGTGTGTCCCCAAGTCCCTTACTACTGGGCCAACTCTTAGGGATATGCTATCAGTATGGTAATTACCAGGGGTGGCCAACTTTCCGAAAGATACTATTATGGATTTCATGGCATTTAGCTTTACTCTATGACTGTGACAGCATTTATTTGAATGTGTCAGCACTTCTTGAAGAAAATTAGTGTCTGTGGAGGATTCTGTGCTTGCTCCTAATTTACAGTTGTCTACAAATTTGGTCAGCCAAAGGCCCTTGTCATTGGCCTTGATTTCAGAGAAGTAGATGCCAAAAAGGAGTGTTCCCAGTACCAATCCCTGAGGGACATTGGTGGTGAGTGGTCTCTACCCATCCTTAAAATGCACACAACCCAACCTCATATATTGCTAATTCTTCAGTAGAAACACAACAGAGACATCCCTTGTATGGCTAAATGTATTTATTTCATAAAATTAAAACAAAATGCTCCCCGACTACTGTGCAGCCTATAATTCTGAATATATAGTGCTACATTCACCTCCCTTTTAAACATTCCCCATTTTTTGTATATTGAATCTAATCCAAGACCTCAATTAATATCTTCCTTTAGCAATGTTGCTCTCCATCCTAACATTAATCGTGCCATCAGAATTACTTGTCTCAATACTGGTGCAAGGCTATTCTTTTTTAAATACAAACTACCCTGATATACATGCTGTGTCTGAATTAAACCTTAGCATGTACATTTCGTTAGTGTCAGAACTGGGAGACTACCTATGTACTTGATAAAGCAGATCTGAAAAGTTTCTCTTAAAGGTCAGAACTCTTCTCATAATGACCTAGACTGTAACTGGGTAACAGTTAATCTAAATTACTGCAAATGTCATCAACTCACATTAACTGGAACCTACTTAACACCACCAGCTAACCAGTCCAAATTTACTCAACTCATAAGTTACATTCTATTAAAATCCCAATTTTCTGACATTGTAATAGTAGGAAACTTTAATGTTAAAAAAGAAATCCATAGTATCCCTTGAAGTCTCAGAAAAACCCAGTATGCAACTTATACCGGGTCCAAAACAAACCAAGAAGAAACTTCGCAGTGTGGAAGGTGTGATGTTCACTTCCTGAATTATGTTATGCAATAAAAATCAAACTGTAAAATACGTGCTACAAAGTAATCAAATAGAAAAATAGTAGGTAATCCACAGATTAGTTAAAAATGGAATATCCTTTATTGAAACACACAAGTGATCGTAGTTAAGTATAATGTAAAGCATCAAAAACATGTCTTGTTTGGCGCAAGGGAGTAGTTACAGTGGGTGTTTCTGTTAAGACCAATAAAAGCATTAAAATCATTCATTTTGCCAAGTTCCCTTTCCCCTTCCCCTTAATGCCATAGTGTAAACAGAGACTGTGTTACCTAAAACTGGCAAGCTAGAGGCAAATTGCAATCTAAGACCAGTTTATTAACACTTTGTATAGGCTAGCCATCTAATCCAAAACAACGTGATTTTATTATTAAATGCTCAACTTCTCAGTCCTTTTACTCCCTATTCACAGTCCCTGCTATGAAAAAAACAGCAATACAGCAGTTAAAATATTTTAAATCAACTGCTTCTCTCCATTAGAACAGTACCTTACTGTACTGTGGTGGTTTTACTTTTAAAAAACTTTTATCCCACCCTGGAAAAGCTTGCTGCAGTCTCTAATTCATTGATGTCATCAAGGCCAATGAATACAGATAGTTTTCTGGCCAATTCCCTCCTCAAACTGATATCACCACGATCGTCCTAAAACCCACCCATGCTGTGATGTCACAGCTCCCTGGTCCTTCCCCTACCCATACAGAAAGTAAAGGCTAGAACAAGAAAACAGTACATGAGTCAAGTCTCCTGCTGTGATCTGTGAATCACACCACGTAACAGCTGAAATCACTCTTAGCACTTTGACAGCTAGGGAAGTTAGGTATGAAGGGGGGGGTGGGAGATGAGTTGAAGTAGTACAATTCAGGCATCACAAAAGACTGCAATTTAGCTATTCTAAAAAGCAACAGCAGTAAAAAGCACTTTGAAAGTCTGTTCTGTGGCATTTGCACTGTTTGTGTTTTAAGTAGTCATTGAACAGCATGAAATGTTACTTAAAACTAACTGACTGGAAGACAACAGTGTATGCATGTAAAATCAATGCAGTGAGAGGTGCTTTAGGAAGAAAGAGGCTTGTGTGATGTAATTTTTTTTTTTACAACTGCACTGTAGGACACCTAGAGGCAGACTAAACAATCCGGATCACTTCAAGATGCTAAACTCCATGGGGTCAGACTCAGAAATTATGTATGTAAATATTTAAAAACCTGTAAATAGTCCCAGAGTGGTGTTAAAATGTAGGAAACACCAAACCATGATGAAAGTCTGTGGCTGCGGTTCTCCTTTAATGAAGACACTAACTAAAAAAATGGCTGACTGACTAACAAAAAGATCTACCACTAGACATCTAGCAGAATAAATATTAATAAATTTACAACTTTTTAACAAAGATTGCTTTTGTATCATATAAATCAGGTTTGTGTGTCAAAAACAAATCATAATATAATGAACACGAGTATAGATATACAACTGAAGTAATCCGGGGTGGTGCAGCAGTAGCGTTGTTGCCTCGCAGCAAGAGGTTCTCCCGTTCAATTTTCAGCGAGTGTGCAGGGAGTGCCTTCTGTGTGGAGTCTGCATGTCCTCCCCGCGGGTCGAGAAAGACATGCGTGAATGGGCGTGCCTTCGTTGAAGGTTGGGCGTCGAGCTGGCAACTCGGCACTGTGAAAATCTACTGCCAATCATTAGCGGACCAGAGTTCCGCTGTGGCGACCCCTAACCGGGAAAAGCTGAAAGACAACAACAACCTAGATATACAACTGAAAACCTAAGTAGGATGAAAAACATAAAAATAATTGCTAAGCTGGAAATACAGTAATACATTTAAAAAATGAAGCACTAAGGCAATGGGGATCTGTTTAAAGTGTGGCATCTAACTAAGAAAACACTTAGTTTGAGTGTGGAAGAGTGCACTCAAGAGTAATTGCAACCTTTAACACAGAAAAAGACTAGGCCAATGCACATTGTGTGCACTATCAGTGAAATAAGTGTTCAGTTTAAAATCTAAAGTAGTATTTACTGTGGAACCATCAAAAATGATTACTGTATACATGAGCCACCTAAAGTATGTCCTTTATATCATGTAAGTTAGTGCTAAAAGAAGTAAACAGTTTTGATATTTGATTTTAAACACAATCTAAGCAAGTAATGTCAGCATTAATCAGTCCCATATCAGTCTTTTAAAACAGTGGGGCAGTTTTCTGAGATCTAGTGTGCTTTTTATGGAGCAATAATAATTAGTCCCCAGTTTTCTAAAGGAGTTCAGTTTCAGCTGCCACATTAGTTCACGTTTTCTTTAAAGGATTAGGAATGTCTCCCTCCAGTTCCAAAAGGTCCACATGGTCAATACTTTCAATTTATAGCCAGTGTGTCATTTGTGTAGCTGTAGGTGCTGAGACAGTGTGTTATTTTTCCACCTGGCTGTAATTTCAGAAATATGGCCAAAAATCCTTCTTTTAAGTCTGTTGAGCATTTTCCCCACATCGAATGTTCCACAGTCATTGCAGCTAACCCTGTAAACTACCTGCATTGAGTTACAATCACTTCCTGCATTGGTTTTAATCATTTTCTTTAAATAGGGCAGAAAAAAATGTCTCCCTCTTGTGTGTGCTGACAAAAGACATAGTTGGCTCCACATTTATTGGTGCATGTATCCAATGGTTTGGGCCTACCTTCAACCCAACTTCTGATGCTCCTGGATTTCCTATGCACAAAGATAGGAGCTTCTCCAAGGATGTCCATTAAATATGAGCTGTCAGTAATTATGATCTAATTCGCTCTAATAATATTAATGGTGCTGAAATAGTCAACAGTATAAGTCAAGATACAACTGTCTTTAGATCTATTGTCTGTAGATTTCTTTAACACCCTCCTATAATGCCTGTTAAGTGCTGGTGCATTTGTACTTTTTAGTTCAATTATAGGTTCCAAAATGCTTCTTAACGTATTGCTTCGGTATCCCCTCACCAAAAAATAATTTCTAAGTTCATTTAGGTTCTTAAGGAAGGGTTCCATTTTTGTGGTGATCCTAGCCAACCTGTAGCCTTGGGACTTAACAACGTTATATTTCGTCGTGGTGGGATGCAGACTATTATTATGGAGCAGGAGGTTTACTCTGGGAGGTTTTCTGTAAAGATCTCTGTCCGTTTTACCTTGGTCCAAGTCTTTAGTAATCTGCATAGCTAAGAAGACTACCGAGGTGAAATGCAGGAAGCTGGTGGTTTGATTCAGATAGCTGATAAACTCTTCTAATTTAGCACTATCTCCTTTCTGCACAATAAAAATGTTGTCAATAAAGTGCAGATACACCATGATATGTTACATGTATTCTCTGTTGACCCGCGGTGGTGGTGCTGTGGTAGCATTGTCGCCTTACAGTAAGACGCTGTCCGGTTCGATTCTCAGCTAGAGCATCTTCTGCGTGGAGACATGCATGAATGGGCGTACCTTCGTTGAAGGTTGTGCGTCAGGCCTGGTAAGCCGGTATGTTAAAATCAACTGCCAGTCATTAGCGGACCGGAGTTCCACTGTGGCGACCCCTAACTAGGAAAAGCCAAAAGACACATACAATTCTCTGTTGTTATAAACATAATCCTTCTTCCACTTGCCAAGGGCTATGTTGGCTAGGCTAGGGGACATAGCTGCCCCCATGGCTATACCAGTCTTTTGTTTATAGTAATTTCCATTAAACATAAAAAAATTGTAGCTACACACCATATCTTTAAGTTTATCTGTTCTTTCATGTTGTGTTGGTGTACCATTGTTGTTTTTCCTGTAAGAATCAATCACTGTTTCAATACAATAATTATGTGGAAGTACAGTATATAATAATTTTACATCTGTTGTTAATAAAATACTGTCAGCAACAACTGTAACTTTTTTTTAAATTTTCCCTAAAAAATCATTAGAGTCTTTTATGTGTGAGAGGTACCTGTCAGCCAGAGGTTGTAACAAAGCATCGAGGTAGATGGCAGTAACTTCGGTCAGGAACTTCAACCGGTGGCCTGTAAGGAGGGTTTTCTCTCTTTTTTTATGTGGCTTAGGGATTCCAAAGAATTTAGGCAAGGGGGGGGACATCTGTCTGTAGATAGTCAAACAACTTATCTGTTAACAAACCATCATCATAAAGTACAGTCATATATGTATACCAGTTGTTGTACTATATCTTAATTTCTTCTAAAGTTAAAGAATTATAATAGTTTGTGTCACTCATCATTTCTTCTATCTCCTGGTTACAGCTGCTGGTATCAGTAACAACACTTCTCCCTTCATTGTCAGCCTTCATAACCTGTCAAGACTTATTTCTGCATATCTCTAATAATGTTTTTTTTTTCCTCACCTTTGTTAAGGTTGTAGAACTTTCTCCCTGCAGGTTTTTGCAATACTTTCCTGATGTCTATTTCACATTTGACTTCAAAGGCTGCTAAACTTTGGTGTAAGGGATGGCAGTAATTACTGGGTCTTTTTATTATTTCTTCCATAATTTTTTTCACAGTGGTATTAGATCCCCTCCCATACTCATTACAACTACCCAAGGTCTGAAAAAAATAGTTGGTGATTCCACACTAAAAGATTGGTTCCATTTAGTATCTATATGAGACCTAATTGAGACAGTCCCTTCAATAACCAAGTATTTATGAAGTCTATAAGATAAATACTTTCATAAACATCTAGATTACAAATTATAACCTTAAGCCTATAGCTAACAAAATAGCTGAAGACTGTTTAAAAACGAATGGATAAAGTATAGTCCCGATGGAAACCTTCATCTTTTAGAGCAATGCAACATAAATTCACTCTACTCAGAAATCAAGCAAGACAGTGACAGAAAGCATACTTTATGAGAATCACAATCCACAATTCATCTTACTCAAAATAAATGTTGGCATCTGTTTAATAAGGTAACTGAACAATCCACTCAAAAGGACTTCCACAACCAGGACATAATGACAGCATCCAATGGAACCTTAACTCCCCAAGAATCCTTTACAGAATTGTCATCTCTTTTCCCCTTTCCATACTGTACTACACCAAATGCTTCCTAAGCCTATCCCATTCATCCAATTCATCCTCTGACTCTTTTCATTTCCAATTTAAAGCCTTCTCTTTTAAGGACATGAAAAGCTAATTGACCAAATACCCTTATTAAGGACATGAAAAGCTAATTGACCAAATGCCCTTAAGTGCCCCTATAAGCCTATAAGGGCAGATAGGAACTTCCATGGTTTCTTCCACTCCATAAAGAACATGCCCTTTTAGTCTTTAAACACTAAAAATGTATGCCTAACTAAGAACTCCTTACCCAGAAAGTAAAAACTTGCCATCATAAAACCTATCCCCAGTCTGAACAATCTTTACACTGTAACCCTTGATAACATCTTTGAAAAACAAATTTATATGCAGATATCCAAATACATTCAAACTTATCACATCATCATCGTTATTTCTGATCCAGCAGGAGCACCAACACTGTATACACACACACATACACAATACCATCTGTAACACCAACACTGTATACACACACACACACACACACACACGCACGCACGCACACACACACACACACACACACACACACACACACACACACACACACACACACACACACACACCATCTGTAACCCAGACAAAGCCTTTTAGAAACTCTCACTTTATTGACCTCATACAGACATTTGACCTAATTGATAACTCCCATTCCTTTATGGTCATTTGTCTCAGCTGAAATTGGTTTTAATGCACTCCTGCAGTTTATGAACTTTATAGAAAATGGAACTTTAAAGTTGAGATAGGGGACCACGCTTCCCTCTCTACTGCTCCACTAAAAGTTCCACAATGATCCATTTTTCCCCCATTCTGTTCTCACTGTTCATAATCAAACTGCTTGCCAACATGGCCCACTTTCTAATTATCCACTGCATGAATGGTATTGCTCTATATAAAAAAAATCTTACAACACCTCTAACACCTATCAAAGCTTGATTAACCAATATAACCTCATGCTTACAAAGTGTATATATATATATATATATATATATATATATATATATATATGTGTGTGTGTGTGTGTGTGTGTGTATATATATATATATATATATATATATATATATATATATATGTATGTATGTATGTATGTGTGTGTGTGTGTGTGTGTGTGTGTGTGTGTGTAGGTTTTCAGGACTTCCATTAAAGTATCCAAGCCCTCTTCCTCCCAAAAGTAGACTTGACAACCAAGAAAATTTTGAGACAATGCAGAATTACAGATACCTTAGCATATGGCTTGACCATAAAGCTTAGCATTCAGTACTATATTGAAGTCACTACTGCTAAGGTTAACAAACTAAAAAAAATACTTCCTCTTCCCTACAGACAGATTATCAGTAGGAAAGGAGTCTTTATTCCACAATGTGAATATAGATTCCACATTATTTCAACACCATCAAAAACAAAAGATATCTCTGTACAAACAACATCTAATAGAATCTGCGATTTCACAATCCTCTCCCACATGGAAAACTTCTCAGAACCACACTTGCAAAACCAAACTGGCTTCCCATCAGACACAATTCACATTTTCTGTTTGCATCCCTAGTCTTTAAACTGCTTAATTTATTTATTTATTTTTTTACCACCAGACTGAACAAAATTGCTTCCATTTACAAAGTTAAATCTCTACCCCAAACCACTCTGAAACTATAAACTCTCTATGATAATGTTCACTCCATTAATCATGCCTTCTCCCTACTAGCTTTTATAACTTGAAAATCCCTACCCACTAATATCAAGTCCATTCTATCCTTCCAGAATTCAGAGAGCAACATAAAATATACCATCTAATGTTAATCTTTGTTCATGCCTTACTGATGGGTTATCAGTTCCATCCTCGGAACCGAGCGGGCCAATATCAAGCTCGCGTCAGCCAAAACCTCTCGAGTCAAGGTCCTACCCTGAATGCTCTGCTCCCTGTTACCTCAGATTTCATTTGCCGCATTGCTCTATAGCCGTGTCAAGCCACTCTCTCAGTTAAGTGTCTAATTTTTAGAAAGTTTGATGCATTGTTCTTACTTTTAAAGTTTATCATATAGTTTCTACTAATATTTTCCTACCCTATCGTACACTGTAGACTCTCTCCCTTTAGTATTTTTCCCTTTATTACCCTTTTCTTACCTCTGAGGTAATTCTTCATTACCATCATTGGTAATCCTTCCTTTTCTCTTCTTACCCTTTTGGGTAGCCTTTCCTCTTCTTTTTGGTACTGTTCTTCTTCTCCACATCATTATGTTGGATAAGGAAAGTAGCGTTGATTTTAAGCAGTGTAAGGATTGCAGACATATGTTACTGCTTTCTGATGGCCATGACTTATGTGTCTACTGTCTGAATGTCTCCCACCTTACTGTGCATCCTCCGTGTGGGATTTATAGAAATCTTTCGACCAAGACTCTTAAGAGGAAGAATAAATTAATATTGAAAGGTCTTCTCAAATCTCCTTTCTCTGAGGCTATTTCTGGGTCGGAGGGCTCACCCCCTCATGTTAAACCCCATAAGAGGCATTCTTTCTCATCGAGGTCGCTCCCTTCTTCTCCCTCTGGAAATCATTGGGAGTCGACTCATAAGAAGGTGAAATTGATTACTACTTCGGCGCTGTCACCTGTGACCACCCCCAAATGATTTTGGCTCCTGCCTTGTCTTTCTTATTGACACCGGCACCGGAGTTCCCGGTGCAGGCAACTACGGCTCCAACAGTTTCGTCGCAGCCCTTACCAGCACCGTCCATGCAGGTACAGTCCCCTTCAGCACCATTGGTACAATCCCCTTCGGCTCCAACTATGACGTTTCTGTCCTCCACAGTGCAGACATTTTCGGCACCGACATGTTCTGGGCCAGGCACTCCTCCTCTCCTCCCTCTTATACGCCACCCCAGTTCGTACAAATATCCAGGCCTCCACTCTAAACAAACTCCAACAGATTTATCATAAAATAGCCAGATTCATTACTAACTCCCCATACAACTCACACCACTGCATTTCTTTAAACTCTCTTCAATGGCTTGAACTTCCCCAATTTCTGCTATCTTATCAATTTCATATGCTATACTCTATTCTTTATAATACCTCCTGCTGTCCATCTTTATCTTCCTTAGACTCCATCTCCATCCAATCCCGGACCCTCCGTACTACTAACCAACAATTACTTGCTTGATGTCTACCACCCAAAAGGGTCAGTAGGCAAACTACTCTACAAACACTGCCTTGTCCCGGCTTGGAACAAACTTCCCCTTGACTTACGTTCAATCTCCCACACCTCACACTTTAAAAATGAACTAAAAGCTTATTTTCCTCAATTCCAAGACCTGCTTTTGCCATGACCCCACCTAGTCTTCCTTCCCTATATGTACCCTCAAAAGGTCCATACTTACTACCTCATTACACCTCTCTCTCTCCAATGTGTCTACTATGCATTTGCATTCTTTTATACAAACAAAAAAATTTTATTGTTGACCTATTGAACTATATCAATGTAAAGTTATGTTACTAAGCTTCTTTTTAATGCAACTTTAACTTTATGCATGTAACCCAACATATGTGAATCTTTTTGCTATAACTGCTATTATATCAGTAATGTTTAAAATTGTACTTGTTTAAAAATGTACTACTGGAGCTTTTCTCCTCGGGTCTCCCATTTTCAGTTGGAAAAACCCGGTTAACAAATGTCAATAAATAAATAAATTCTTTGGTGCAGTCCTTCTCGGCACCGTCCTTATTACTGGTACAGACACTTTTCTTGATGGCACTGTACCCATCAGGGCAGGCCTTTACCTTTATGGTGCAGACACCTTCAACTTCTATGGCGCTGACGTCGTCAGGGCAGACTACTTCCACACCATTTTCTTCAGTGCAGACGTCCTCAGTTCCGGGCTCTGCACCTCTCGAATTAGCAAGGACCAAGTATTCTCCTTCCCTGGATCCATTCGCTGGTAGTCAATATAGTTCTTTTCTGGAAAGGCCAGAATCACCATCAGCTCTCTCTCTCAATGAAGTCAAGCAAGAGCCTCTCTGAGCAAGATGTGTTGTGGCTTGTTGACCAGTTGCTTGAGGTCAGAGGTCTCTCTCACCTGTCGAAGTCCATGTTCCCTCCTTCAGATGAACGTATATCTCCTCAAACTCCAACATACGCTCCTCCTTCAACTTCTACCCATTATTACTATATGCCTATTACTCCAACAGCAGCTTCCCTTCCTCCGACTCCAGTAGTGGATCTCACTTTGGAACCAGAGTCATCCTTGTGACCCTCAGTGCACTGGACATCAGTCTTTTAGACCAGTGGGGGAGGGCATTCCTGGTTCCACGCCGATTTTTTTCTATGGTACCCTCCAGGAATCCTCTCTCTCTCTCATGGTTCACAGTCGTCTTGAGACTCCTGGTCTGGGGGTGAGCTCTTCGGGACGGGGTGTGACCCCGGTTCCAAGGTTGTCGTGCTCAGTTCCGGGCTCCCATCCCTCCTTGGCAGGCTTGCCTTCCAGGCCATGGAGAGGGCGCTTGCCTCCGCTGGCAAACCCCACATGTCGGAGTCCTCTCCTCCCTCTGTGCCACAACAACCGGGCACAAGGGCTTTAGGTTTCTCCTCCTCAGGAGACCCCCCTCTTTGCAGTCTTCCCCAGAACCTCCCATTGAGGAAGTACCCCACAAAGTTTCATGCAAGAGGAAGCACATGGAGTCCACTGAGGAGTTATTGACTGAAGATGCAGATTTTGATGATTGGGAAGGGTCCCCATGGTCACCCTCTGAGGTATTCTTTGGTGACATCCTCGAGATCCTTAGACAGAAGGGTGACTGGAAGCCCTCTAATCCTTCCTCTGAGGAATCCGTATTCCTGCAGGCTTTTTGTGGCTGGCCCCCTACCTCCTGGGTCACTTCGCCGGCCAATGAGCTTATCCAGCTCTCATCATCCAGCACGCATGGAAGGCTCCTGACACCCTGGAAGTGATACCAAGGAGACCGGATAAAATATTATTGCCCCCAGCTGAGCACCCACATTGGTCACAAGGTCTTCCAGTAGATGCTATGGTGGCGGCTGCAACTAAGAAGAATTTGGCAGAAGAGAGCCAAACTGTCCATCCACCCAACAAGGAGTCCCTGGTGATAGAGAGACTAGGGAAGTTTGTGACTGCTTCATCGACCTTCGCGGTGAGGTCCTTGAACTATTTGGCACACTTTACCAGGATTCAGAGAGACCTTATCAATCTGCTCTCTGAAACCTTGGCAGGAGCTATTTCTGACAAGGTCCGTGACAACGTGGCTTTTCAGATAGCCACCGTAGAATCCATTTCCAACTCTTCCATGCTTCTTATTTCTCACACAGCGGAAGGAGCGGCGGGCGCGGGGATAGTCACCAGACGACATGCCTGGATGCACCTTTGTGACTTTGTGGACTCCTTTAAGGCTTCCTTCATGAATGCCCCCATTGAGGTCACTTCTTTGTTTGGCCCTAAAGTGAAAGATAGGTTGGCAAGGTGCGAACAAGATGGCAAGACCCTATCTGCCATTGTTGTCAGACACTCCACTCCTCAAAGATTCACTCTAGAAATCTGAGGAGTGGGAAGATGTGGCACAGAAAATCACAGGGCTATTTCCATGACGCACGTGCTGAGTTCTCCCCTAGAGACAGAGGGGGAAACTCCAATGGAAGACGCACATTTCGGGGCAGAGAAGGTCCACGTAACCGGGGTTCCAGAGATTAGTTCTCTGGCCAACCCTATCAACGCTCCTGAAGTATTTCCTTACTGCTCACCTCTGGAAGTGGTCGGGGGTCATTTTTCCTTGTACCCCACTGCCTGGAAAAATATAACCACTGACTCTTGAGTACAACGGATAATATCCAGAAGCTATCGCATCCCCTTCCACCCAGTCAAAGGGAAGCAGCAGCACACGAAACTCAAAGGCTGCTACAAAAAAGAGTCATCCAGACGGTCCCCCCAGACAAGATAGGATCCAATTTTTACTCAAGGTTCTTTTTAGTGCCAAAAAAGACTGAGGACTAGAGACCAATTCGGGATCTCAGCACACTGAACAGATTTGTAAAAACAGAGAAATTCCAGATGGTCACGGTTCAGTCTATCCTTCCTCTCCTGGAAGAAGATGATTGGATGTGCTCTGTAGATCTTCAGGATGTTATTACCACATAAAAATGGACATGCTCAAGAAGATACTTCCGCTTCTGCATTGGAGCCAGTCACTACCAATTTCGAGCTCTGCCCTTCAGTCTCTCTACAGTCCCCAGAGTGTTCACCAAATGCATGGCAGTGGTTATCGCTCACTTGTAACTTCAAGGATTCCAGGCATTTCCATATTTAGATGATTGGCTCCTCACCACCCCACCAAGCGTCTACTGGAAGAAGCCCTGCGCTAAACTATCCTCACAGCACAATGCCTGGAAATTACTGTAAACTGGGAGAAGTCCAACATGGCCCCAGCTCAGTCATTGGAATTCATTGGGGTACTGTTGGACATGAGAAATTGCACAGCATCTCTTCTGGACCACAGGCTTCAAAGAATAAGACAACAGGTTCAACTGCTGCTCTGTCATTACAAATCTCCAGCTCGATCTATACTCCAACTCTTGGGGTCAATGGCAGCCTCGATCACCGTTGTTCCTCTAAGCCAGATTCCACATGAGGCTCCTTCAGTGGTTACGTCTCACTCAGTGGTACCCTCTACAACATCCTTTGTCTTTTCAGATAAGTGTAACTCAGAGATGCAAGCAAGATTTACTCTGGTGAATGTCTCTAAAGCCCCAACAATGCTCTCACCCCTACAGCCCCATCAACCAATAGTGGCAGTGACCATAGATGCCTCCCTGATGGGGTGGGGGTGCTATGTCAGGGAAACTCAGTCCAAGGCACCTGGTCAGAGACAGAGGCCGTTTTACATAGCAATGTCCTGGAACTGAGGGCAGAGCTACTAGCGTTGCATGCATTTCATTCCATCCTTCTGTCAGGGTCTATTGTGATCAATCAGACAACATGTCAGTGGTCTGGTACATCAACAAACAAGTGGGCACCAGATCTTACCCATTATGCTGAGAGGCCTTGAGAATATGGCAATGGGCGATAGCTTCCAACCACTTTCTAATTGCAACACACATTCCCAGGAGTGCCAACGTGATAGCGGACAAATTGAGCAGGTGCATTCTGCAACCTCTTGAGTGGTCCCTCAATCCTATGATAGCGGTGAGAATCTTTAACCGCTGAGGCCAGCCTTGCTGTGACCTATTTGCCTCCCCAATCAACTACAAGTGCAGCAACATTTTTGCCCTGATCCCCCCCTCGGGGACAGTCACCGAGAGATGCTCTAGTCCACGCTTGGCCCTCAGGTCTACTTTATGCTTATCCTCCTCTTCCCCTTATCTCCCAGTTTCTGAAGAAAGCACGAAAGTTGAAGAGCAAAGTTATCCTCATTCCTCCCTCCATATTGGCCTTGACAAGTCTGTTTTCCCTTCCTCTGGCCTCACCTGCTAGATCAACCATGGATCCTCAATCCATCCCCAATGTTGATCTCCCATCCACAGGGTCTGACTCACCCCAATCTAACAACCCTGAAACTGACAGCTTGGTTTCTCCACTTCCAATGATTGCCAGACAGGAAAACCTCTCATCACCAGTGCGCAATATTCTTATTGCATCTCATAAATCATCTGCCAGACTAATATATCTCAATAAATGGAAAAGGTTTTATCTATGGGCAGCGAGTAAACAATTAGACCCCTTGTCAGCCCCAGTTTCGGTGGTTTTCAATTACCTATCACATCTTTTCCACTCTGGGGTGTCTGCCTCTACTATTCTTGTGCATTTAGCTGCCATTTCAAATTTCCACATTGGTTTTCAGGATTTTTCGCTTATGTCACATAGACTCTGTAAAACTTTCTTGAAGGGGGTTATCCACTCAAAACCTCCCTTTAGAGGACCGGTACAACCTTGGGATTTGGCATTGGTTCTGCAAGCTCTAACAGCTCCCCCTTTGAACCTGCATCTTCATTTGATGTAAAATATCTCTCTTGGAAAACTTTATTTCTGATTGCAGTCACATCGGCCAGATGCTTGCCAGAACTTCAAGCCTTATGTATCAAACCTCCCTATCTTATCTTCCATAAGGATAGGGTGTCGCTGAGAACTAATTCTTCCTTTTTACCAAAAGTGGTGTCAGAGCGGTCTATCAGCCAATCTATTGACCTTCCAGTGTTCTTTCCTAACCACTCTAACAAGGGAGAGTATTGCCTGCACTCATTGAATGTTCATAGGCAAGTACGATATTATCTGGACAGAACAAAATCAACTTGTAAATCAGACCAACTGTTTCTGGCTTTTTCTGGACCTAGATGAGGTCATCCTGTTTCAAAAGTTACATTGGCTTCATGGTTGAGAAATTGTGTTACCTGTATCTACAACAAAAACAATGTCACCTTGCCTCACAGAGTGAAAGCACATTCTACAAGATCTATGGCAACTTCAGCAGCTTTCCATGCTAAGGCTTCCCTCAATGATATTTGCTCAGCTGCAACTTGGGCCAAACCTCATACCTTTATTCTTTATTACAAATTGGACTTGGCCTCTAGAGGTAGAGCTTCCTTTGGCTCCATGGTGCTCAGGAATGTCCTTCCATGAGGGCCACCCAGGAATACAGGTAGCTGGGGACTCTGTCCCATCAGTAAGGAATGAACGAAGATTAACAACATCAGATAAAGAAGTTATGTCTTACCATAACGTTCCATCTGTGTTGTTGATCTTCGTTCAGTCATTGCTTCCCACCCTCCATCCCCCATCTGGAGGTTCCTGGTTGATCTCATATACTCCTTTATTGTAGGTCTGTTATGACCAGAGGTAGCCTCTACTTTTATCCATCAACTTGCAAACTCAATCTGAGGTAACAGGGAGCAGAGCATTCTGGGTAGGACCTTGGCTCAAGAGTTTTTAGCTGACGCGAGCTTGATATTGGCTAACTCGGTTCCGAGGACGGAGCTGATAATCCATCAGTAATGACTGAATGAAGATCAGCAACACAGATGGAATGTTATGGTAAGACATAACTTCTTTTTTTAGAGACACTAGATGAAAATGCTTCCTCAGCAGCAGTGAGACCAAAACATTTCTTTCTCATTCGTTTCTAGCTGTTCTGTAGTTTCTCTCTCCTCTTCTGTCTTGCCTTCTAAATCTTATCAGTCCAACCCCTGCATTCATTCCCCTTTCCCTCTACACCATGCTGTCTTCTCACTACTACTTAGGTCAAAATTTGTACTATTTATATGTCTTTATAACTATGCATTTATTGAAAATGCAGTAGTAGCTATTTCATGTTTCACTACAATTGTAGCCTTTTCATATTGCACTAACGAGTATGTCTTATATGGAAAAAAGTACAGTGGTGTAAAATGTTACCATAATGGTAGATGTCCTTGCCTTCACCGCTGCAGTATTCATTACAAATGGGGATTCCCTGCTGTGAAGCCCACCATTCCGCTAGGTTACCAAAGTCTACCATTGTTTTAAGGCACGCTGAACATCACCTGCACACACCTTTCGTAGCAGAGGCCATAAAGGTGATGTTCAGGTGTACCATCATCAAAACTGAGTGCCCCAACAGGAACAGTATTCCAAAAAAGACTAGGGGGGTGTAGGGAGGGAGTGAATACTGCAGCGGTGAAGGAAAGGACATCTACCATTATGGTAAGATTTTACACAACTGTACTATGTCGTTAAATTCACAGCTGCAGTATTCATTATAAATGGGAGAGTGTCAAAGCTCAAGAAGAAACTTGGGAGGAGGAAGCAGCAGCAGAGCCCTCTAAGAATCCATGAAGAATGGCATCAGCAAAACCATATCTAGCTCTGGAGATACCATCCAGCTGGTAATGTTTGGTAAATTTATGTACAGAAGTCCAGGTAGCAGCTTCAAGAATAGAATTAGTGTGTAGGACTTTGAAAAAAGCACCAGAATAAGCCACAGCTCTGGTAGAATGAGCCTTCATAGAAGAAGGAAGGCTTTTGCCATGAAACGTGTAACAAAAGCAAATAGCCTTTGAAATCCATGAGGAAATAGTTTGCTTAGAAACAGCCAAACCTAAAGACCTAAGATGAAATGAAACAAACAACTGGTCAAATTTTCTGATGATTCAGATTTTATTTGGATAAAACTAAAGCTGTCTCTGCACATCTAAGGTATCCAGCACCCTCTCACTGTCAGATTGCGGAGAGGGGAAAAAGTAGGCAAATTAATAGACTGATTAAGTGACAGCTCAATAACCACGTTGGGCATGAAAAAGGATTAGTACGCAGGGACACCCTATCTTTATAAAATATCAAAAAAGGTGGACAAGCCATAAGGGCTTGCAACTCAGACATCCATCTGACAGAAGTAAGAGCTAACAAAAAAAATAAAAACTGTCTTTCAAGAACAAGTTGCAAGGATGCTGAAACAGAGTCAATTTTTCCAGAACAAAATTATGATCCCAGGTAGGAGGAACATGCTTCCTGGAAGGTGTAATATTAAGGGCACCTTTAAGAAATTGCTTAGCCTCAATTCTGGAAGCTAACAGGGGAGTTAAAGGCAGACAAGTAGAAAGCGCTGATAAATAGGCCTTAATAGAACAATGGGCCAAGCCAGTATTGATAAAATAAGTAACAAAGGGCCACATCTCCAAAGGCATGTTTATTTCGATTTCTTTGCAGGACACAACTGCCCAAAGAGGGACTGTCTCTTGCAAAGTGGGACAGGTGATAACCCTAAATGGCAGGCTGTTGCCTAATGAGACGAATGGAAGAATGAATGTACAAACAATACCAAATGTGAGTTTATATTTATAGTATAAATAGAAACAGAGAAAATAATGCTTTGGCCAGCCACATTAGGGACAACCCTGGACGCCACTTTAAATTTAAGGTGATCGACTAGGTGATGGAGGGCCCTAGAGGTGGGCATACATCCCTTTTACTCGAAAGACAAGAGTTATGGTGGCAACCTACCTTAAATGCACATAGTTACCCAGGCCTTAATGAGCACTGTTCTGTTATGTGTTTACTCAAGCTTAAAAGTTTATTATGCTGAATGAATGTATGAAATTCAGTATAGAATGTTCTTATAAGATAATATAATATTTTATGTACTTATAGGTTTATATGATTGCACCTTTTTGATCGTTTTTTATATATTAATAATTCTCCACTTTGTGCTTAAAAATTCTTTTAAAGTATATGTAAATATTTAATTCTCCAGTTTGTGCTTAAAAATTCTTTTAAAGTATTTGTAAATATTTTTATAAATATGTATATGCCTTTTAACAATCAGTTTTAAACTTGTGATGTAATGCATTTTATTGGTCATGTGATTTCTTGGTTATATAAGGAGGGGTTTTGAATTTGTCTGAAGAAGTTCATTTGATTTGAGTGAACAAAAGCGCTCACAGATTAAAGTTTTGATTTGCCTTTGGAGCAGTGGCCCTTTGTTACTTATTTTATTAGTGCTTTATTTGTTGCTTTTTTGCAAACCAGTATTGAGCAACTCACACAAATAAGAGAGAACCAAAGGAACATCCAGAGAAAGTGGGTTCAGGTCACAAGAAAGACACCAAATAGAAAACCTCTTCCATTTAGACAAGTAGGATTTCCTAGTAGTAGGTTTCCTGGCCTTCTGCAGGACCTGCAGCATGTCCTCAGAAAAAGGTGTCTATGAGGGATCAAAGAAGGATCAAAACCCTATCACCCACAGTGTCAGTTGAAGTGTAGACGGGTGGGGATGGATGAGAGACCCCTTGTCTTGTGTGAGGAGCTCCACCCTGTGAGGTAACTTGTGATGATTGCCCTTGGCTAGATGCAGAAGTAGAGGAAACCAGTGCTGTCATGGCCAAAAGGGAATTGCTGACAAAATTTTGGGAGCATCCTGTTGAATCGTGAACAGGACTCTCAGAATGAGAGGAAGGGGAGGGAATGCACTAAAAAACATCCCCTTCCAAGAAAATGAGAGCGTCCACCTTCCATACCAGAGGACCTGGGACTCTGGCACAAAACAGAGGAAGTTGTCTGCTCATAGGGGAGGCAAAGAGATCTGTCGTGGAGTACCCCAGTGGTGAACAATGTTCAGAAACACATCCCTGTGAAGCCATCCATTCGTGAGATTGAGTGAAGGACCTGCTCAGATTGTCTGCCACAATGTTCTGATCTGAAGGAACTCAAACTGCCTGAAGTGTCACTTTATACTCGATAGCCAGATCCCATACTAGAAGTGTCAGCTGGCAAAGATGGTGAGATCTTGTACCCCCGTTTGTTGATATGCCACATAACTGTGATATTGTGTGTGAATACCGTGAGAAGCCCCAGAGACAAGAGAGAATGAAAAGCCTGAAGAGCCTGCATAAAAGCTCTCATCTCTTTGATGTTGACGTGCTCCTTCTGCTGATAATGTGACCACATTCTGAACCCTCAGGGAGCCAAACGTTGTTCCCCATCCCACATCTGAAGCATGTGTTAACAGATCCTGAAAGGGAAGAGATGGTTGAAAAGGTACCCCTGGATTCAGAGACAACTGGTGAATCCAACACAGATGTTCCTTCTTGAGACATGGGAGAAGAGGAGCTGGAAAGTCTAGAGGATGCATATGCTGAAGCCACACTGACTTCAGAAACCACTAGTACTTCCTTATGTGGTGTTTGGCAAGAGAGAGCATTAGAATGGCAGAAGCCATGAACCCCAGAGGTCTCAGAAACTCCCTGGCTGTAATGGAAACCAGGGGAAGAAGAGTTTGAAAGAAAGAAATGAGAGTTAAGGCCTTTGGCGGAGGCTGGGATGCCAGCATTTGGATCATTTGAATCCTACGTCCCAGAAAGATATGATCCTGAGAAAGAGTCAGAGAAGACCTTTTGAAGTTTATCATGAACCCCAGGCTCTGAAGAAGAGAAATTGTGAAACAAAGATTTTGCAAAATGGTGCCAGAGCCATGGCCTTAAGCTAAACGCCAAAAAATGTATAGTCATACCCTTTGGTAAAAACAAGGCAACCCCAAGTTACCACATAGGTGGCAATCCATTAAGCACAGAAGAGGTTATCAGGGACCTGGGGACCCAAGTTGACAGTAACCTTTCTTTTGACACTCACATTGCCAAAGTGGTTAGGAGGACCTTCTACATTGCCCACCTGATTATGAAGGGATTCACATCCAGATCAAGGGAGGTCATTGTTCCCCTGTACTCTTCACTTATCAGACCAATGATTGAGTACAATGCCCCATTCGGAATGTATCTTACCCGACACCTGCAGCAATTGGAAAGACCCCAAAAGTTCCTCACCAAAAGGATAAAGGGGCTCAAAAATATGCCATATGCTGCCCGACTGAAGAAACTCCAGCTCTATTCAGTCGCATACCGTCTGCTCAGAGGTGACCTGTGCCTGACATACAAGGCCATGTCCAACCCGGAATTAATGGACATGGTCCACCTCAAAAAATCCAAATCCACCAGAGCCACAAGAGCAAAAGACTTAAACCTCAGCATGGATATAAATAGGACGTGCTGGAGGGACAGATTCATCACCCAGAGATTCCCTATGCTGTGGAACAGAATCCCGGTCCATGTGAGACAGAGCACCTCGCTGGCTCTGTTCAAGAGGAATCTTGACCAGTGGATGGGAGATCGTAGGTTTACCCCGGGGATCATCTCTGTATCACTGCTGGACAGAGGCATGGCAAAGTAATGGGTATAGTATTCTTCAACCTAAGGGGTGGTGAAAGCCACACAACTCTGGCTAGGCTTATAAATGCCCTAGGGCAGATAGCCTAGTATGAACCTATGAACCTATGAACCTATGACCCCTGGAGTGGATGCCTGAATCAGCAGGTCATCCAAATAAGGAAAGATTTGGACCCCTTGAAGCCTGCAAAACGCAATCACAGGAGCGAGGCATTTGGTAAATAACCCTGAAGCAGAAGAAAGGCCAAAGGGCAAACCACAGAATTGAAAATGCAAGGAAGCGACAGAGAAATGCAAAAATCTTCTGAAATGAGGATGGATCGGAATTTGGAGATAAGCATCCTTGAGATCCAGAGACACCAGAAAGGCCTGAGGGAGAGGAAAAAAGGACTGAAGGGACATCCAGAAGGAAGGCACCGTCAGAAAGGTGTTTAGATGAGAGAAGTCTAGAATAGGTCTCCAAGTACCTTCTTTCCTGGGCACTAGAAACATACTTAAATAAACCTCTTCCCCCCTTTGGGACACCGGCACCTCTTGAATAGTACCCTGAGACAAGAGGTCTTGAAGAACCTCTGAGAAAAAAGGAAGTTGTTTCCAAGGTGGCTGAGGAATGCCCATAAAAGTAGGGCGAGAAATCCATACCATGAAGTACCCCTGCTGAATGACTGACAGAACCCAAGAATCTTGGGTAATTCAGAGCCAACCTGGAAGAGAAAGAGGAATGTGGATGGGAACAGGTGGATAGTCAGATAGCACCTGGTTTGTCAGGAAAGGAGGGGTTTAGAATCAGCAGGAGGAGTCCGTTTACCACCTTTTTTACCTTTAGAAGGAGGGTGAGATTGCCTACAAGCAAAAGCTGGCTTAGAGGGGTTGTTATGCTGAAATTTAGGCACAAGGGAAACAAAGACATGTTTAAGCTCCTGTAAAGTCTTCCCCTTATCCTGAAGAGACTTAAATAAACCAGTACCCGCTTCCCCAAACAAAAATGTATTATTCAGAGGAGAATCCATCAACGTAGCCTTAATATCATTGTGTAAAGGTCAAAGACTAAGCCAAGAATACTTCTGAACTGAACCAAAAGCAGCAGCCCTAGAAGAGGCATCTGCTGCATCATAACTACATTTGATTGAATGATGAACAACTTGAGAGGTAGCCCCTAGCAAGGAAAGAGCAGAAGATTTACTCTCAGAGTCTAGAAGATAAACAAAATGCTGCCAGTCCTGAGAAAGAAGAGCCAACACAAACCTGGAGATATGGGTCTGATAAGTAATAGCCCTAAAAGCTAGGGTAGCCGAAGTATAAACCTTCTTACCAGCCTATCCATGGTTCTACTGTCCTTGGCAGAAGGCTTTAACAGATGAAGGAAGCAATTGAGATGGCTTATCAGAGGCTACAGACACCACAGAGAGGTCAGCATCAGGACATTTAAACAAGAAGGAACAATCCTCAGGCACCCTATAAAACCTTCTTGAGGGCAAGGGGCAAAGAATCTGGTGCTCTAGAGGCATTGGAAAAAACATCCAATAAAGCAGCCAAATCAGGAGGAATGGCCGCAGGTTTAGGAGAGTCCATCTGCAGTAACTCATAGTACCTCTTACGGATATCCAAAACCTGGGCACAAATCCACTTAAAAAGTTCCATCATCCTACAGAATGTTTCCCCAAAGGAAATTTCCTCAGAAGGATTATCTAGGTATGAGAGTCCTGCTCCTCAGACCCATAGTCTAAAGGAGAAGGAACCTTGGTAGAATAAGCAAGGGATTCATAATTACAATCCAACTTTTCCTCAGAAGAATTCAATTCTCTGGGCTTTTTAGGAGAAGAAGAGGACTAAGGAGGAGCAGGAACAGAAACCCATTGAGAAGTCCTTAATGACAATAAAGCATTAAATAACCCCTGAATAAAGGCCTTCCACTCACTTTGTGGATCCCTAAGAGCAGAAGAAACAAGATTAGTTTCCTTTTTCTTTTTTAAGGGGATGCCCGTCCTAGAAACCTGAAAAGGCCCTGACTCAGGATGGCATTCCACAGCTGTAGGAACTTCTTCCCTTAAGAGAAACTGTGGAACCCTTCTAGACCTCTCAGAAACAATCAACAGTTGGTTCCCCTGAACTTCCGAAATGGACGCCTGCAGAGCCTTGTCAGACATGCTGCCCACCAGAGCCTCACCGGCATCCAACCCAGACATGGTAGAGGAATCTGACAATACAATCAGCTCAGTGTACTGGTTTGTAATAATCTCGGGAGAAACTCCCGGCAGAGGCCGGATAGTGGAAGATTCTAGTCTTACCTTATGCACCTCCTTCTTCCTTGATGGCTGATCCTTGGGGCAGAAACTTCCATCCATAGTATCTTTAGCAAGAAGCTTAAGACGCTGGTTCTCAAGATACAATGAAAGGGAAGAAAGCCTACTACAAAGAGTTTTAGGGACAAATACCTGACAAATTGAACAAGATGTATGGTTGTGAGCAGCATCTAGGCAAAAAAGACACTTATCGTAGCAGTCTTTATGGGGAATCAGTCTCCCACACTGGCATTAACAATCAGGAAAATAACACAAAAAAAAGACAACTGGGTACCTATCTGCAGCGATGAGGACTTCAGCAAACAGGAGTAATCACCGGAATTTCAAGAAACAGCAAAATGTCAAAAAATGGATGGAGGTAACAGACAGATGGTAAAAAACAGTGTTCAGACTGGCGGTAAAGAAGTTCTGAGGATGGTACACCTGAACGTCACCTTTATGCCTTACGTTACACAAGGAGTGTGGAGGTGACATTCAACGTACCTTAAAACAATGGTAGACGTTGGTAAACTGGCCGGATGGTGGGCTTCACAGCATAGAATTCCCATTTATAATGAATACTGCAGCAGTAATCCCCATTTATAATGAATACTGCAGCAGTGAATGTAAGGACATCTAATCAGCTTGAATGTTTTCAAACCACTATATGTTTAATTACTTGTACTTAAAAAGTGCAAGGCTCATTATTTTATGCTGTTTCTCAGTGGTTACATCTGTTTTTGTAACCCGTGGCTGAAAGTGAAAGTGGCCCACAGAGTATAGTGTTCTATTACATTAGCAAAGCAAATAAATGCATATAGGATAAAATCATTGCATTGTAATGGTAATGTAATTTGAAGTAATAGTGTTTTTAGTATGTGTCCAAAATGATACTATACATTTTCAGAAAAATATTTTCTTTTAATATTGCAAATGACCTTGCTGTGCTGCTTTCATTTTCTCTGCGACTTTCCACTTGAGTTTATTGACTTAAGCTACATTCAGTCTCGATAGTCAGATAACATGCTACCTGAAATAATCACCATCTGCCTGGCACAGTCAAAGATGTAGAAATTGGGGCACCGCCAAGCAACAACAGAGGGCAACAAAACTTTTGTATTTGTTTTCTTTTCTACCATGACTAGTAACTTAAACTTTTTTTTTTATTTATTCATTAGTTGGCCAGGGTAGAGCTCTGGTCTCAGGGGACCATTTTCAGTATCAGCCTGGAGAGAAACAATACAATGGAAATGCTTAAACAATTCCAGCAAATAATACTTTATAGAAGATATATATATATATATATATATATATATATATATATATATATATATATATATATATATTTATATATATACAGAGCATGCCCCATTCGGTAGTCTGTCTTGAATGACAACTACTATAGGATCCCAACATAGGCAATCCAAAAGTGATTATTTTTATGTCATCTCACTCCAGTGGTGGGAGCACAAAGCAAATAGATACTAATCCACTGTAAATATAGCCCATTGCTTGCTCTGTAACAACTAATCATTCCCACTTATCATCAAAGGTAAAAAGGTCATACAGACTATGTAATGGGGAGGGGAATGTCATCTGAACACATCTGTGCTGTGCAGCACATTGTTGCTGGAGAAAGAGGAAGTGCATTGCAGAGTTCAGCTTTCCCCACTACTGCTGTTGCCAGTAAGCAAGGTTGCAAAAATATTGCTACTGGGAATGGATTGTTTTGTATTAAAAGAGACATAGTAGAGAAGGAAAAAAAACTTTGAAAAATTAAAGCAATGCTAGTTATATGTAGCCTTCATTCAGGGTCACTCCTGCTCAAGTCAGTATATCAACCTTAGTAAATAAAAATACAAGAAGAAGGTGCTTCCCATTTGCATGGCACCCTAGGTGACCCCCTGCTTTTCCATCCCTGCTGTTTACACTACCTAAGGAGTTAAATCTTTAAAGACAGAAAAATGTAGGAGTGGCCAGCAGTAACTAAACAGCTTCCATGTGCATCACAAGGTATATGCCATGTATATCACAACATTCACCTTTTTAAAATGATTTATTTATTGTTTGCAAAGAGACCTGTTAGATTTTAAACTAAAACGAAGACTGACAAACATTAACAGATTTTATGTATATCTACACACACACACACACACACACACACACACACACACACACACACACACACACACACATACTTACACACACATCTGTTTGTCTTTCTTAAGCCTACATTTCAGAATAGTTTTTCCAATACTGAAAAGGTATGCTGTCCAAACATTTATTGACAATGGATGATGACATTCTGGAAGCTGGTGTACAAGTAGTTGCATGATTCAGAAAGTCTTGGTTGTGGCCCTGGCAACATTGTTAAGTGTGTGAATTACCTAGAATGCAAGAACAAAGTTTTGTGTGTGTGTGTGTGTGTTTATATGTATATATATATATATATATATATATATATATATATATATATATATATATGCATCTCATATCCTTCATAATCACAGTAGTGTACTCCGTTACATAGTCCACAGTTAATAACTATAGAAACAGAAAATGACAGCACCACACTTACATCACGGTATGTTTTGCCAGCTTACAAAGAATATGCATAGATTAAGTAATTATACTAGAATAATCAGACACTTTATCTACTTCACTAAGTATCTAGCAAACAAAAGACCTTTACTGAAAGAAATGCAACATTTCGAGATAGAGGTGACATAATTTCACTGGAAGTTTGACAGAGAAGAAGTCAGGATATATATGTCTTCACCAAAATCAAAAATAAAAACTCATCTTTGTTGTCCTCTGCTGACAAGGCACATAAAGTATTATTTTTGATGATGTTTGCTATTATTATATGTAGGGAGTTTGTCTGTGGTAATTATTTCTTATTGCTAAGAAATGCAGATCATGTTGATAGTTTGTTCACTACTGTGATAGCAAAACAGTGGGACAGCAGCACAATGTTAAAACAAGGGGGTGGTATTCAGAGTCATTTACCACATAGCATTCAGCGAAATAGCACAAAGAGACATAACTCACAGGCAATTCAGAAACACATAGCTTAGTCACACTATGGGAAGGAAAAGGTGGTATGCATGGTATGCAAAGGCTGACATAGTGTGGTGTAAATTAGGCCAGTATGCAAATGAATATCACCAAATATGCAAATGAGAAAGGTAACAGTACAGTAGTACACTGATTCAGAAACATCTGCACTGTGCATCTTGACAGCTGTACTTTCTTAATGCCTGGTGTCATGTATTAATATGTTAACAACAGCAGTTATGGATAAAAAAAGGTGTTAGTGGGGACTTTTGGATCTGTTGCCCATGATGCTGAGTGTCATTGTCCTTTGTACCACAGGCATGTCTATCAGCTCCTGGCATAGCATCACCTCCACAAACAGAACATTCTTCTATGCGGATATAGTCACCACATAAAAGTTAGTAGACATGTTGCCCACACAAGAAATCAAGGGGGATGCTTGCCCTGCCAATCCCTATGGGCATGAAAGCAAGTGTTATATTAACCACTCTTGCTAAGGGGACCTTTCAGTGTCTGACAAGCCATACTGGAATTATCACAGCTTCACAGATCCTATAGTAGTTCTTTGGCATGATGCTGCAGCATGTAGAGGAACATACATGGTTTCCACTGACAGCAAAGGAGAAAGTATTACCACTCTGCAACATAACCTGCTTCTCTCATGTCCTGGAGGCCATCAGTTGTGCACATTTTACCATCAAGGTCCCATCTGCTCCACACATTGTCCAGTATGTTATTCAAAAAGGGCTTTCACTCCATCAGCTGCCAGGTACTATGCAGTGCAGTGGGCATCACATACAATGTGTTTGAATGCCACCGAGACAGATCCCATGACTCCAGTATCTGGCATAAGATTTCATGTGGAATGACTTTGTACATGTTTATCTACTTGGCAGCTGTACACACTGCCATGAATATAAGACAGTAAATATGGTTCCAAGTCGAGCAAGATACTAGCCACACATAATGAATTCCATTATTGTAGGTTGCAGGTAACACTGGATATGGCCTGGAATCAAGGATAATGACAACTGTGCAATTATCCTTAATCATGGATGAGATAGCTTACAAGAGGAAATGATATCTGGATTCCTAAAGGGATGATTCCAGTGGTTAAATACATCTGGCTATGTGCAAAGTTATGCACACGACACCTGCAGTCAAATATTTGTATTGTGTGACATAATACGAAAGTAGGCAGTTTGATACAACTATGTGGAGAACATCATAGTACTGCCTGAGAGGACTGTCCAGCATCAGTGGAAGAAGCAGGTTCAGAGTTATCAGATGAACAGAGCGCAGTGTCACTCCATGCAAGGCAGAGGTAGACACAATACAGTAAGCATTGTCAAAGTGGCAGGATCTGGTTCGCAATGACTGGCCAAGACATAGAAAACTCAGAGAGGGGAATTTAATAAAGCCTACACTGTGTTTTTTTACCATGTAGGCATTGTGCTGTGCTGCTTACACGAATGTAAGCAGGTTTTAGATTCAGTAACACTGCTGAGAGGCACACATGCACATACCAACATGGAAATTTCCGTGACATGCAAATCATTTCATAAACAAGTGAATCTCTTGCAAATGTGTCAAGTAGAGTGATCCAGTAAGCAGATAGGCAGGTCTGCAGACCCCATGAAAGTGTCTGTAGTGTACACGGAAAAATTCCATGTACAGGAGTGCAGACAGAAAAAAAGGGGGCTGTAATAATGTAGATATATATATATATATATACAGAAATAGCATACCACATACAGATAGGAGCGAAACTATCATCTTGTGTGTCTGAAAAATTAAAGGAACTAAGTTAAATAAATTTTATTTATTTATTTATTTTTAATAATTGGGCATGTTTGCTTGATGCACTGCGATGCACAAACATTCTTTTATTTAAAAAAAAATGGAAAAAATTAATATTGTGTGACAGAAATATATTACAGGACCTTGCGTGGAGTATCTACAATGATGCATTGTTGCTGTTGCTAACGTGGTAGGGATAGGAAGCATGTAGTTTGCAGGCTGTGAGCACAGATCCCTATACAAATGAGGTGGAGTTACTGAATAGCATAAAGGCGTAATCATATATGCATTTCCCCTTCGTGTAGGCAGAGAACCATGTTGATGTTTACATAGGAGGTAGCTGACCATGACTTCTAAGCTTATTTCAGCTTAGCCGTGCAGTTTGCACTGTGCACTGCCGTGCTGAGCATGGAAGTTTGGAGGGAGTATGTGTACTAAGTGCTAACCTTTGTTTACCTACAGGGTGCATGTTTGCATGGCGAGTTGCAGTGCTAAGTGTATCTAAAAGTCAGTGACATATTAATTAGTTTTGACCCCTGTTTAACTTAAACTATGGCCATTAAATAATGTCAATGATATACCAGGCAGGTGGAATGCATCATAGTTAGCCAGTCACACAGTCAGCACCTACAGCAGGGTACTATACTATGCATACACCCTACAGTCTGATTTCCCCCATACTCTGCACCATTGGAGTACAGACTTGGGTATTTTAACTGAGAGAATGCTAGGGGCTGCTGCAGCTCTGCTACATCTGTATGTGCTAGATGCTGAAGTCAATACTGTTGCTGATATTAGGCCTAGACAGAGAAGAAGAGTGTTCAGACCCAGGGTAACCTTCCAGGAGCTACATGAGCTGGAGATTGTAGAGCACTACAGAGTGGACAGGGACATACTATAAGAACTCACTGAGTTCTGCCATCCTCAACTCAGACCCAGAGCCAACAGAGGGGAACCCATCCCAGTGGAAACAAAGATATGTGTAGCCCTTAGGATACTAGCTGCAGGTACTTTCCAAAGACCAACTGGAGACATGATGGGGTTCTGATAGGCATCTATTTCCATGGTACTCCAGTTCCTGGATGCCATGCTACCATATGCCAGTGAATATATTTATTTTTCCCTCACCCCTGAGGTGAGGGCAAGCAATATACAACACTTCTACCATGTAGCACACTACCCTGAGCTACTGGGTGCCATAGATTGCACTCATGTATACATCACGTCACCACCTGGTGAGGAGGATAGACTCTACATCAACTGCAAGGGGTACCACTCCATCAACTGCCAGGTTGTGTGCAATGCCCAGGGGATTATCATCAGTGTGTGTGCTGGCAGTTATCATGACTCCCATATCTGGCATGCATCACAGCTGTTCCAGATGTTTTGCTAGGAGGGTCTTCCCACACGGCCATTTACTGCGGGATGCTGGCTATGTACTGGGACTGTGGGTGATGACACCCATCATAAATGCACACACACCCATGGAAGAACTCCATAATGAGGTACATGCACAAACTAGGAACATCATAGAGTGTGTTTGGGCTTCTGAAGTCATGGTTTGGTGCCTCGATATATCTGGTGGAGCCCTACAGTACTCTTCAGCCACATGTGCACATATGTTTAAAGTATGTGCCATGCTACACGATATGATCCTGTGGAAACAACTGCAGCAGGATCAGCAAAGGGAAGGGATACACATCCCCCACCACTGCCTAGGTCACCACAGTCACAGGAGGACTCGGAGGAGGAACCCATTGATGATGTCCCTATAGACAGATCTAGGTGTGCCCAGTACTCCCTGCCTTTGACACCTTACTCATACTCACATGCATATATTAAAATTGCTGATGCCAGACAACCCACACAACCTTTACCTGTCCATGTATTGGCTTTGTACTGCTTGCATCACACAAAGTCAGCCCTGAATAACAGTCCTGTCAACTGGTGCATTCACAAGGTACATACCCAACCTTCACACTACTTGTAAGGATTACCATAATATGGTATTGTATGTATGGATCTTCTGCAGTTATGCAAGGAAATATAGTGGGCTATGTGGATAGAAGTAGGATCTACATGGGAGTAAAGATACCTGTCCAATAGTATGTGTTCCCTAATAATCAGTATGCCTCAGGGTTGGTATATTCACTACATTAGTCAAGGGAGATGTTAAACAGTGGGGCCACATAATATTTGGACTACTGTCTATCCCAACAGATCATGTGCTGTTGTTCCCCCACCCCCAACACAGCAGTGTTTCCATATAACTGCTTTAACAGTAAGTCACCAATGGTATAACAGCAGACCAGGCAATCTCAGGGCTGTAACATAGAACTTGATCACACATTGTTATTCCTGCTTATGTGACATACAATGTACATATTGATGCTGATTGTATGATGAATGACTCCTGTCTGTCTGGCAGCCTGTATGGCTCATTGGACTAGGGTAGTTAGCATTGGTGATGGTATTGATGGTTCTAATTTGGAAGTAGTCACATCTTTTGCATGGGAGGAATTATTATGTTGGTGTTTTTACAGACTGTTTGTGTGTGGGTAACATGAAGCTCACTCACATATTAAGTACAGCAGACAGCTGGGAAATGCAATGGACATTTTGAGTGAAGTACAGTACTGCAGAAACAGGGACAGATGTCATTGTCTGTAACACACAAACTCCTGGACTGAAGTACAGGTAGGTGTGGCCTGGAGTAACTTTATAAGTACTGACAGTCCCACTGGGCATGCACATACACTTGGTTAAAATGAGCGCAATTCCATTGCCCCTTCATCAAAATGACCTTTCCCACATACATAGTAAATCTGTCTCCATGTAGTGTCAAATAGGTGTATACTGATATATATATATATATATATATATATATATATATATATATATATGTGTGTGTGTGTGTGTGTGTATTAAAATGATACATAGACTCTCCCCATATATCTACACAGCACATATACATATACACACACACAGTTACATTTATCCCTGTTGTATGCATAAATGTGTGTGGACATCTGTATTGTCCTATATACCTAATAATGGTGAGCAAATCTGCACTATCACACATCCATACTATTGCTCAAAGGATCCATACTAAGGGCACACGAGTACATAATCCACTTATGTACAGACACCTGTGCCTGCTGGATGTCACCATGTAGACAGTGATGCAATGTATAATGTTGACAAGGCACGCATGAACAGGGCACATTGTTCCTACCCAAAAGCTTGCATATCTAAGTGCAAACAGCCAGATATGTCCATACTCGAAACCTTACACACACACACAGCTAGGATAATAACAGTTATCTCACTGCTAGGATACTTGATGCAGATAACAGTATGAAACAATATCACTCTGCAGGCCACAGGTGCTGTTCAACACAAGCCTAGTTTGTGTAATGCTCAAGTACTGTGCCTGAAATCACATATATAACAGACATAACCTGTGTTGCTTGTGATAGACACTATGATCTATGGTGTGTATGACTAGATAGGTAGGGATTCTACTCTCACTCCAGGCTACTTGGTGCATGTGTGTGTATCCCCCTGCAAAACAAGTGGCATGCTCTCATAGGCTATCCACCTGCAATGGTTATAGGTTCATAGGTTCATACTAGGCTATCTGCCCTAGGGCATTTATAAGCCTAGCCAGAGTGTGTTTGGTTTTTGCCACCCATTTTAAATTAATTTTGCTATGCCCTTTTTCGGGGTTAGTATACTGTGCCTCTGTCTAACAGTGGCACAGAAGTGATATCCGGGGTAAACCTACGATCTCCCATCCACTCATCAAGATTCCTCTTGAAGAGAGTCAATGGGGGACTCTGCCTAACCTGGACTGGGATTTTATTCCAGAGTGAAGGGAGCCTCTGTGTTATGAATCTGTCCCTCCAGCATGTCCTATTTATTTCAGTACTGAGGTTCAAGTCTCTCGAGTGTGTAGCTCGATGGGATTTGGATTTTCTGAGGTACAGCATGTCCATTAATTCTGGGTTGGACATGGCTTTATACGTCAGGCACAGATCGCCAATGAGCAGGCGGTATGCCACTGAGTAGAGCTGGAGTTTCTTTAACCGGGCAGCATATGGCATCTGTTTGAGCCCTTTGATCCTCTTGGTGAGGTACTTTTGGGGTCTTTCCAGTTGCTGCAGGTGTCTGGTAAGGTACATCCCAAAAAGGGGCATTGTACTCAATTATGGACCTGATGAGGGATGAGTAAAGAGGCACGATGACCTCCCCTGATCTAGATGTGAATCCCTTCATGATTAGGTGGGCTATATAAAATGTTTTTCTAACCACTTTGGCCACGTGGTTGTCAAATGAGAGATTGCTATCAACTTGGGTCCCCAGGTCCCTAATTACTTCTTCTGTACTTAATGGATTACCACCTATGTGGTCATTTGTGGGCACTTTGTTTTTGCCAAAGGGGATGACTATACACATTTTGGCATTTAGCTTGAGGCCATGACTCTGGCACCAGTTGTCTGTTTCTCTGAGGCCCTTTTGGAGGATGCTTGTGTCGGCTGGAGAGTCGATTATGGTGCCCAGTTTGCAGTCATCTGCGAACTTGGTCAGCCACAGTCCTTCTGTGTTGGCCTGTACCTCGGAAAAATATATACCGAACAAGAGAGGTCCCAGGACTGAGCTTTGTAGGATGCCACTTGTAACTGGTTTGGAGTCTGACATGGCTCCAGCAATTCTAACCATGTGGGTTCTGCCCTTGAGCCAGTTTGCAACCCATCTAGTGACATAGTGGTTTATATTTAAGCTGGTGAGCTTATCTATAATGCCAGAGTGGGGTATTGTATTGAAGGCTTTTGCGAGGTGCAGGTAGGCTGTGTGGACCACCTTCCCCTCGTCAATTGCTTTGCTGACTGTTTCAAAGAAATCAACCAGGTTTAAGAGGCAGGATCTGCCCTTAACAAAGCCGAACTGGGTAGGATCCAGTGTCTGTAGGTCCCCAATATCTTTATTTATGAGGTCCATGATGACCCTTTCCATAGCTTTGCAGACCAAGCTAGTCAGGCTTATGGGGTGATAGTTTCCAGGATCCATTGAGGCACCACCTTTGTGGAGAGGGACCACTGTTGCTGTACACCACTCTTTGGGTACATATCCTGTAGTAAGGCTGAGGTTGAACAGTAGTTTTATGTTTGGGTTTAGCTCTTCTTGGAGTTCATGTAGGACGCAGCCTGGGACACCGTCTGGTCCCATTGATGCTGTGTTTTTTGCTTTGGAGAGGGCAGCTCTTACCTGAGCATCTGAGATGTCAGGGGGGCAGCACTCTGCTGGGATAGATATTTGCCCTTTTGGTGGGAAGGGGGGAAGAAGTTTCCGCTGAACCTGTCAGCTAGGATGTTGGCAATGTCTGTGGATTCGGTGTATTTTTTGCCATGTTGGACTAATTCTGAGCATATCTGGGAATTCCCACCCAGGTTCCTAACATAACTAAAGAAAGCCTTGTGATTATCCTTAGTGTCTTGTGCAATTTCTCTCTCGAAGCTGGCCTTAGACTATTGTATGAGTGCCCGTTGTTTTTTGCTAATACTGATCAGAGATGCCTTCCCTTTTTGGGATTTTGCTCTGTCATTTAGTAGCTTCCTCCTTTTATTGTATAGTTTGTTTATGGCTGGGGTCCACCAGACAGGACGTCTGCCTTTGGAGGATTGGGTCTTGGTTTTATTTGGGATTGCATGATCCATGCATTCCTAAAGGTGTTCATAGAATGTGTTTATAAAGGATTCTGCGGTCTGGGCCGTATTTTCCACAGGCCCGGGGGTTTTGAAGGATTCCACCTCGGTTTTGAGGAGTGTGAAATTTGCTTTAGAGAAGTTTTTCACTGTGGTTTTCAGGGCAGGGGTTGGAATTGGGATGTGAATATCCAGTGAGATTAGTTTATGGTCTGATCTTACCAGTGAGGGACACACTTCTGGTCTGGAGCATAGAGTCCCCATGTTGGTGATGATCAGGTCCAGTATGTTTTCCCCTCTTGTGGGAGTGGTAACAAGTTGTTCCATAGCATTTAATTTTATAAATTCTAGGAACCTTTGGGCTAGGGTGTTGGAGCTAGAGTAATGCTCCCAGTCTATGTTTGGGTAGTTGAAGTCGCCCAATATAATGGTGTTTGGAGAGACCTTCATATTTTCCAGTGTTCTCAGGAAGGCCGAGTGGACATCCTGGTTTGGGAGGGTGGTTTGTAGCAGGCTATAAACTGGAAGGCAGTTTTACCCACCGTTAGTTGCACATGGATAGTCTTTGATGCTTCGTGCAGTGCCACCAACCTGGAGGTGTGAGTATCTTTGATGAATATTGATACTCCCCCTCCTTTTGTGGTTCGGTCCAAGTTTTGGGGCCGAAAAGCATGGTATGAAGTATAACCTGGTAGTGCTGGGGTGCTCTCGGGAGCCTTGAACCAGGTTTCTGTTACTGCACAAATATCAATGTTCTCCATGCTAAGGAGAGTTTCGAGTGCGTGCATCTTGAGGTTTAGACTTCTGGCGTTGAATAGCATTACTCTTAATTTCTTATCCCTTGTGATACCTATGGAGGTGGGTTTGTCTTTTGAGCCTTGCCTAAAAAAGGCACTTTGGGGGTAGCAAGAGCCTTTGCCAATATGCAAAAGCCCAGGGGTAACAGTTGCAAGCCGTCCCTAGTGAAGCATCATGGCTTGTCGAGCATGTCATCCCAGGCTGACAGGCATTGGATCCCCTTTGGATGACACCAATACTTAAGCCAGTTGTTGAAATTGATCATCTTGTCTTCATATTGTGGCATCATTCTTGGTGAGGGTAAGATGCTACTCAAGGTCAGGGTCATACCGGCCTGGGCTACATGCTCAGAGAGCTCCTCTATGTCTCTTTTCATATAGTCCAGGGAGGTACGTCTCAGGTCTTTCACACCAGCATGAACAATGACTGAGTCATATTTGTACTTGCCTTGGAGTGACCTGAGTGCTTGTGTTATGTGGCGGATCCTAGCGCCCGACAGGCAGCTCACCGTGACCTTCTCCTTGTTCAGCCTGGTGAGTGGGACGTCAGTGTGCCTGACGATAGAGTCACCTATTACAAGTGTATCAGGTGTGTTGTTTAGCCTTAAGGGCTGTGACTGTTCGGCACACTGGCTTTGTGAGCTATGTTTTGCACGTGTTTTGTTTGGGGTAGCGGTTGCTTGGGTGTCTGCTTTGGAGGTCTCTGCTGCTTAGGCAGATTTTTATTTAGAGCCTCCGAGTATGTTTTTGTGTGTTTATGTGTTTGGTTTGCTGTCGTGGTATTAGTCATGTGCTCTGTGGGATCTACCTGACTTTGTTGAAATCCCATATTATCCAATCGCAGTTTGTCGACCCTCAAAATATCAAAATCCCACTTCTCTGAACCAGTGAAACAACAAAGATCTACCCAGGGTAAGTAACCACTTACCCAAAAAGAAACAAAACCCAAAGTACACCATCCCTAACCCACCCAGGTGGGGGGTTATGTCCCCTACATCCCCCTAACTAAATCCAAGATCATACTACATTTGGGAAAAGTGCAAAGTTCACCATCTAGAACAACAGGTTACTTAGCCTGGTAAGATCTTTGTTGTTCCTCTGCTTCAATGAAGTGGGATTTCGATATTTTGAGTCTCGACAAACTGCAATTTGATGATATGGGATTTTGACGAAGTCAGGTAGACCAGTTGTATGATTACTTTATAATTTGGGAGCTTGATATAGTTTGTTGTAGCGATAATGCAGCACTTTGGAAGAATGTACTTGCTCCCTGATGTGGTATCACATTTGAGGAACCATTAGATATAACATGACAATGACCTGAATGACTTCCAGTGATAGATGTGGTGTTCCATTGGCTAGCACAGGCTATTGATGGTGTAGAAGTATGTGATCCAGAGCAGTTCAGCTAGTGAGGCATTCCGAAGATGTCTTTTGTGGCGACTCATCAGCCACGACCGTAAGAAAGGCATGTCCAGGTATGCTGGCTCCTGTGGCCAGAAGTGATCATAATGAGGTCTTCAAAATGGTGTGTGTGTGTGTGTGTGTGTGTGAGTATGGTTGGCCATTGACTGTCCTTGCATTCATACCCTCTCATGGCCTCTCATGGTCACCTCCAGCATGACCTACAGAGGCAGAGTGGAGGACAGTCACCATGATGTGTGTAGCAGCTGTCTGTGCCTGGATCACCAACCTGCACACCCTCTGATTTGATTCAGAGTTTTATATCCAGGTCTGGAAAGACCTGGAGTCATGACAGTGAAGCCCTGCACCACACCTCTCTTTTGTGGTATGTGAACACTCATGAGAGGTAGTTTAGCTGGTAGATACTGTCTCTGGTTGTGACGCCTGTGCTGCGTGGGTGAGGCTCACAGTGAGACAGTGGTGGGGCCAGAAATATGACCTGCTCCACCACTATTGCATCATACATGGGGGATGTTTGTGAGGCTCCAGTGTCAACATTGCTGACAGTATTACTGTGATGACTGTGCTATGTGCACATTGCTATCATCAGAAACAGGTGACCTGCTGACATCAGGTATGTGCTGTCCTTTCATGCTGGACCCCCTCTTCAGAGGAAACTGAAAGTATAAAGATAACATACCGGTGGCAGCAGTGGAACATATACCTTAGACCCCCCTATTATGTGTCTTATTTACTGGTAAAACACACAGGCTATGTATACCATACGGGAACATACATAACTTATGGTGCTAGGTTTTGCATTCACAGCCCAGAAGCAGTCAGTTGTCTATATGTGAGCACACTTTGGCATTGCTGCACTTCACACTGCGCAAACATAAAGAAAGGAAAAGAAAAAAATTCATAAAAATAAAATATTACACATTTGAAACAATTCACAGCAGTAGCTTTTCTGACGTGTTATATGAGCACATCCCACCTCCCACACTAGCAGTTAACTTTGCAGCATGGAAATGTATCTGCTATTAGTAATCTGGCACATCCCTTATAGGCACTCATGCAGTTGTTTCTAGGCCAGCTCCCACACCCAGGCCACTGACAGGTATGAGGGT